>NC_061120.1:92057134-92074436 GCF_002878395.1 Capsicum annuum | reverse complement strand
ACATGGGCTGAATTGAATTAAAATCACCATGAAAACATGAAATTCTATCTTTCTTGAACATATAAAATATCATAATGATAGAAAATTCACTCTTTAATTGAAAGAAAAGGGTTTGGGGGCTCCATGTGTAAAAGGGACCCATGAATGAATACCCCACATACCTTAGGCTTTTAACTTGAAAGAGAAATGCCAATCTTGATGCTTTTTTGAAGGTTCTTGAACTTGAGGAACTTGATTCTTAATTTATTAGGGAGAAAGGAATTGAATTTGTGTTCATGGGGAAAGGGAATGGGTTTCTTGGGAGGAAAATTGGAGAAGAAGGGCAAAGTTATGCCCTAACTGATGCCCAAGTTGTGTTATGAACGATTGGGTTGAGGGGGAAAAGACCTAATTGCCTCTCAGGCATTTAAATTCAAAATTGGACGCAACAGGCTTACCTCGATGTGGTCTAATCACGATTTTTGAATTCCCTCACCGCGATGCGTTTAACATAAGTTTGGGACTATTTCCATACCACGGCCTTATTGCGGTGACACTCTGGTTTCGTAGTCCAAACATGACCTAAACCCCATCCAAAAAATTTGAAACTTTTTCGAGACATGCTCTTTACATCCCTGAACATAAATCAACTTAAAAACTAATATTTTAGGGTTGAGATGGTCGATTTAAAAATCCTTAAAGTCTAGGGTTTTTAAAAGTAACTAAGTACTCAACACTTAGGGAAATGTTCAGGTCTTAGACCCCTTAAACATGCATCTGAGAGCTTAATTGAGCTAGGACTTTTATGGGGTATTACAATATCTCCTTCTTGGGAACATTCATCCTAAAATAAGGCTGGTTAGTTGAGAACACTAGGGAAAATGAGATCATATACTAAACATGCATAACTAAAAACACGATTACATAATTGAGTCTGAAACATGATACATAAACTGAACTGATTTCGTGAATAGATGTAATAACATGAGAATTGTTATAAGGCTGAGATAGAATTGAGAGAGTCTAACCATTACCTCAAATTGGATCTGGTTTTATGAATAAAAGATGAGAGGTTTAAGACATGGATACTCAGGGTATTACAGCATTTCCCCTTTGGGATACTTCGTTCCCCCGAATCGTACTGACTTGGCTGCAATACTAAGGAAAGATCGATATGATGCACATGACACTTACAAACTGAATTATGTCTGAATATATGGAATCTGAAACCGATGCCTGATGTATGAACTGAGCTGAATTCATAATTTACATGGATGAGAATGATTTACCTCTTGGAATAGCCATATTCATGGGACTTCGAATAGTATGACTAGATGAAAATATGGAAGACCATAGGAACTTGTCTGTCTGACTACTAAACTGAATTATTGGCTGTACAAACTGAATCATACTGAAAGCTTATACTCACTGAAGTATTTCTTCAATGCTCTTTCTAAGAAGTTTTAATAACATTATGGAGAAAAGAATCTTGGGCATAATCTGAATTAGATATCTGAATAAGGAATCACAACATGGCTATAATTCTATAACATGGAACATAGTCCTATGAAACATAAACTAGGATAGAATTGCTCAACCTTAGACCATGAAACTTCTACTTTCAAGCTGAGACATACTCCTCAAATACTCCCTCAACTATACATTCCACTTCAATACTGCACCTCTCTTGAGGCTACTTAAAATCTTCACAAGGGCACTGATGCCTCTATTTACTGAAGTCTGAGCTAAACTAAATTCTCTCACTATGTTCAAGCCTACTCGAATCTACAAAGTGCAAACATAACACTTTAATACTAGTCCAAATCATTAATTCAAAATCCCATGCATTTTCACAACTTCTCATCTCAAGAATAATGCTTCTTACCACTTCAATAACTAAATTCAACCTCTTACTAAGAATTTACTAACGTATAATGCATTCTTCCACTTAAATAATAACATGACATTCCAGCCTACCACATACAAACTTCTAGGCAAACAACCCATAAAAACATCTTTCTCATATTCTCTAATACCTCTATCAATAACAACTTCCCTGCACTATCCCTAATAAAACACACATAGAATTCTCATCTAACCATAACATATATTTAAAGCTTTTCCTTGATCTTAATTCACACCTATAGCCTTAGCTAAATCAAGCATACAAAAATTTTCATCAACAAGGAATATTTACTCTCTCCTATCTAAACAAGTACTCATCGCCACTATTATTTCATAACAAAAGCTCACCGAAAGGTTAAAACATAAGGACCTGAAATATGAAAGGATACTATGCATAACTTTGACACTTAACTGAGGCCTGCAGAATAGAATATCAACATCATAGATTTATCAAAGAGATCTAATCTGAGAACATACATGACAAAATCTGAATTTCACTAGACATTAAGAGTGTAGCATAAGTTATGGGGACTGAGCATACTGTAAAACATGAGTGCATGAGTCATGAGTAGCACGAATTGAGTTCGGAGTTAATAAATTCATGGAATATGATTTGTACTACTGAGTGAACTGGAACTCCTTATACTAGGAAATAAAAGTGCACATGATTCTCTATGATGTGCATGAACTATGATCATGGAGCTAACATATAAGGCATGAGTAGATATCTTGAGGACTAAAGTACAAAAATTTTCACTGAGGTAAGAATGGGTCAGGAATCTTACTCCCTTGCTGATGTTCTACAACATACTGACATCACTACTAGAATCTGAGAGCCTAACTTGGTTACTTGGTCTATCATCTCCCCTTAGCTTTAATCCATCATTCTAAGTATTTAGGCCTCTTTAATAAACTCTAGACTGAACTGCAACCACTTTACCCTAGGGCCTGAGATATAACAATACACATAAATAATAAACTCAACCTGAAAGACTACACTTGAAGTATAAAACTTGTTGCTAGTATTTCCTTCTGGGATACAACTCTTAACTTGATATGCCCCAAATAGTCATCATATAATAGCTTGGACACTTACTAACTTAGAATCCTTATGAGTATCACCATACCCTGAGTTCACACTATCTAGAGCTTCAACTCTTTTTTCTATTTGCTCAATCTTCAAAGATTCAAACTTAGATTCTAACACTTAACATGGATATCCCTAAACCTTCCATGAACCATACTAACTTCCTTCATAGCCTACTAATATCATATCTAAACTATGAGAATTACCATTACACCAACAAACCCAATATCAACAGCATATAATTTTGAATCAGCAAACTTAAATTCTTGCATACACTATTTCAAGCCTACTGATTCACCCTTCATACAACTAGCTCTATGAATACATAATCTGTTAAATCTAGATAAACACTATCTTACTTTAATGCTGCTAAACTTTTAGGTTCATGCTTCTAACTCTAGGTCACATGCTATCATAGTATTTTGAGAAGGGATCTAAAAACATATCTGACTTCGACTTAATGCACAATTTTTCATGAACAAAAATGAACACTTTCAAATTTTAGAACATAAGGGCACTGATGGGATACTTTTGACCCTGCATACAATCCCATAACTGTCTATGGGGACTTTATGAGAAAACTCTATCTGTAAGAATTTAAGCTTTACTATTTCTGTTACCTTGAAAGTTAGGTAGAGTTAACATGAATGGAGCAAGAGAAGAATCTGTATAAGTTTCTTAAAGAACGTCTCTATAGCATGATCTAAGATATAAAAAAATGAAAACATTTCTTAAATTCCCTGTAGCCTCTCAAAGAAAAGTACAGATGTCTCTGCACCATTTTGTAAGACTCTACTAGACACGACTTTATAGACACCCTAGGACACTTGAACTCTAGGCTCTGATACAAAGTTTGTCATGACCTAAGACCACCCCTAGTTGTAACATAGTGCTTGGAACTACAAGTGATCCCAAGCCTCTCCCATGAACTGGCATGCTATTGAGCAACTGATTTAATATGTAAAACAAAACTTATTTTTTCTGAGTGGAAGCATACTCATGAAAAGTTTGAATTAAGTTAATGCTGATATAGTTTACATCATGATAAAATTGAAGGAAGAAACTCAAATTACATGACTGACTCTGACTGACATATATGAAGGCTCTACAATACTGACTATAGATAACTAGGACATCCCTCCAGCAACCACTAATCGATACATAAGAATAATAATAAAAATAAAATACATGATCTACATCTGACTAGAGTCCCCAAAATCGAAAACCATCACCTGTTGGCTAGAAACTGCAACCATCTGAGACTAAAATAAGCTAAAAGCTGATATATCTTAAAACATGATTAACAAACAAAATCTGATAAGCTGGTGAGTCACTACACTTAGTTTCTTAAAACTTTATTATTGTAGAATAAGTAGAACTGAAGTTGGAAAATAATAAAACAAGGATAGTGTATGAATACTGGGTCTTAAACTACATGATGGAAACTAACATAACTCGAGGATCTAAATATATAAATATACTGAGCATGAAGGCATAAACATACAAAACCAAACATAACATATACTAAGCTGATCTGATTAATTAAATGACTGATAGTAAAATACTGAAGAACTGATGTCTGAATACTAAATAAATGGTATTTGGATACTATTAGTTGGTATCTGCATACTGATTAACTGATAACTATGTATTGATTAACTAATAACTGAATATTGATCATGTAAAATTAAACTGTACTTAGTCTGAATAACTGGACTGAAACTATGGGGTATTGTGCATATGAGATAAGGGCTAACTAAACAACATGAGATAATTAAGCATGAATGTGTGAAAACTATAATTCTGAGAATGCAAGACCAAGCATATACATATTTATGGAATAATCTAAAATCTAAAAGACTAAAATTTGTATAACTAAATAACAATAAATATTGGTCAAACAAACTTGAACTAAATATACACTGAATACTGTACTGAGACTATGAGAGCTATCATGTAACTACATAAACCATGTGAGCTATTATGGATTCCAATGTCATACCCACATTGAGGAGGGCTATTCTATCCTTACCATCAGAGTAGAACCTAAACTGTAGTGATCACTAAACTAATGTCCCAAAGGATGATGGTGTCATGCCTAACTGACGGGAGACGCCTCAAAATCTATGGTGGCGCTGTAGGTATAGAACTTGGGGACTGCTACTAATATCTCATGCCTAACTAATGGGGGAGATGCTATCCCTATATTTACTCAATGCTAAATCCTACTTCCAACTGAAAGACACTGAAATACTACCTAGTGCATACACTAATAACTGATAACTGATAAGCTCATGTCATGGTATTCTGAAAATAACAGTGCATATGGATTTTGAGGTAACTATTAATATATAAACAGATAATGCTCAACATGATCATGGTTTTATGAATATGATATTAAAAATCATGGCCTGACTAACTCATTAATTGAAAATAGAAGTCATGTAAAAACACATAGGTATCACATGTTCATAACCCACCAGCACTGAATGATCATTAAAACATGACATTTAAACGATAGTATTGAATCATAGTTCAACTCAAGACATAGAAATTTCATAAAACATGGGGAAAACATGAATTTAAAACATGAAAATGTTGCTTAAAATCATGAGTTTAGGATCTATCATGGAATTCACTTGAATAAAGTATGGGAAACTTAAATTCATAGCATGAGAAATTCAAAATCTTGCATGGGATCATACATAGGCTGAATTGAATTAAAATCACCATAAAAACATAAAATTCAATCTTTCTTGAAAATATCAAAAATATCATAATGATAGAAAATTCACTCTTTAATTGAAAGAAAAGGATTTTGGTGCTCCATGGGTGAAAGGGACCCATGAATGAATACCCCACATACCTTTAGCTTTTAACTTGAAAGAGAAACACAAATATTGATGCTTTCTTGAAGGTTCATGAACTTGAGGAACTTCAATTCTTATTTTCTTGGGGAGAAAGGAATTTAATTTATGTTCTTGGGGAAATAGAATGGCTTTCTTGGGAGGAAATTTGGAGAAGAAGGGCAAAATTATGCCCTAACTGATACTGTCGTGATATGAATGATTGGGTTAAGGGGGAAAAGGCCCAATTGCCCCTCAAGAATTTAAATTTAAAACTGGACGCGACAGGCTTACCATGATGTGTTCTAATTATGATTGTTGAATTGCCTCACAGCGATGTGGTGAACATGAGTTTGAGACTATTGCCATGCTGCAGACTTATTGTGGTGACACTCTAGTTTTGTGATCCAAACATGACCCAAACCCTATCCAAAAAATCTAAAACTTCTTCGAGACCAGCTTCTTACATCCCTAAACATGAGTCAACTTAAAAACCAATATTTAGGGGCCAGGAAGGTCGATTTAAAAATCCATAAAATCCAGGGGTCTTGAAAGTAACTACGTCCTCAACACTTAGGGAAATGTTCAAGTCTTAGACCCCTTAAACATACAACTGAGAGCTGAATTGAGCTAAGACTTTTATAGGGTATTACACGGAGCATCATAGAGTTTATTAAATTACTCAAAGCCTTACATAAGACAAATTAATTATCAACCCATGACACAGACTATGAACTACCAAATTTGCAATAATTTGATGGCAAAGAAAACTTGAGGAAACACATTTTCCACTTTGTCGAAATTTGTAGAAATACTAGAACATATGGAAACCTCTTGGTAAAATAATTTACTCATTCATTGAAAGGGAATACATTTGATTGTTATATAAACCTGGAGCATGAGTTAAATAATAGTTGGGAGCAGCTCGATATGGAATTTCTTAATTAACTTTACAACACTCTAGGAAATATGAGCATGACAGAGTTGACTATCACTAAGCAAAGAAAGGACCGGCCTACGATGGATTAATCAATCGATGGAGATCATTTAGTTTGGACTGCAAAGATCACCTTCTTCAAATATCTGTTATAGAAATATGCATTCTATGAATGCATTGGGACATTCTATACATACTATAAGGAATAAACCACGAATATTTGAAGAACTTGCTACTTGAGCACATGTCATGGAGTTAAGCATCGTAAGTCATGGAATATCGTCTTCTTTTGTTGATCTTATGAAAGAAAAGAAAGAGTTAAAGAAAGGTACGACCTCAAAAATCCAGACTAATGAATCCATGATGGTGAAATAAACTTTTGTGCAGGTCATAACCAAGCAAAAAATATAGAAAGATAAAGCCTTAAGGCAATATCCAAGGGAGGATAATGTCGTCCAACCTTGAAAGAGCTAGAAGCAAGGGTTTACCCATTTCCAGATTTAGATGTACCTTTGATACTAGATGAATCAATAACTAAGAAAATTAATAATCTTCCTAAACTAAAGAATCCATAGAAAATCAATAAGGTTAATGATCTCAAACACTGCAAATTTTATCGCGTCATTAGCCACCTAATAGAAAGGTGCTTCATCTTGAAGAAGACAATCATAATGCTAGTGAGTCAAGGAAAATTCATCATCGACATGGATAAAACTGTATAAGCAAATCATGCTAATATTTTTACCTAAGAAAAAGAAGTGTTCAATGTCGCGAGTTATGCCAAGCTCAATCTTCTTGCAATTTGGGAGTTTCAAGCTGATTGAAGTGGAATTCCAAGAAAAAATCTTAAAGGTTCACTAGGGACAAACAACAAATCCAAATATAATGATGAAGATAGTTAGACCTTGGTTTATAGAAAAAAAGAATACATCAAGAAATTCCAAGGATACAACATTCTACGTCAAGAGTAATGAGGATTAACATGGAGTAGCTATGACCACCAATAAGTGTTAAGTTTTGTACTAGCATAAAGATTGATGGTTACTTGTCATAGAAGTTCCGAAGGCCTATTACATTGTTTGAGTTCTTTCAATAAAAAGTCCTTAAAGATAGTCAAATCGGTGCCACAATGTAATTTCCAGCACAGAGGAAATAAAAAAAACAAAGATGAGTGTTGTCTAGTAATAAAACAAGAATATCATGATAATAGAAAAGTTGCATCATGTTTTATTATAATTTCCTTCACAGATGATGATTTGTTATAGGGTTTAAAATGCATAACAGACCTTTATTGGTCATAGGAGTTATTCGAGAACAACATTTTAATTGAATATTAATCAATGATGGTTTGACAGTTAATATTATGTCAAAGATAGTGCTCAAAAGGTTTGGAATCTACACTGATGAACTGTCCACAAGTAATGTAACAACTCAAGGTTTCAATCAAGGAGGACAACGAGCCATGGAAAAAAATTACGTAGGATTGTCCATTGACAACATGAAATCAAACATTTTGATTCATGTTACAAACACTAATGAAAATTACCCCTATGGCAACGAACTTTTTGGTGATGGTTAACAAAGCATTGCAATAGGTCGTCTAGTGCGACGGTTTTAAGTGTTGCCAAAAATAATTGTTCTATTAGCTATAATTTAGCACTATAACCATTTCTTTTGATAATTAATCGTTGCAATAGATAAATAAAATAAGCTATAACAATGATTATTTAATTTCCTCTATTTTCATGAAAAAATTCATAAGTCCGCCAAAAAGAAAATATTTTACTAAAACTTATTAAGACGACTTCTCTCTCTTCTCTCTTAGCTTTTACTTCCCTATCTCTCTTAGCTTCTCTATTAGCTTACTGAACCTTAAAAAACTATTTTACTAAACCTACAACACAGTACCAAATTCGCTTCTCTTTACTACAATCGCTATGACATTCAATCGATTAGGGAATCGACTTCTCTTCACTAAAACGACAATTAATCAATTAGGGAATTGGATTCTCTTTACTACAATCACTACAATGATAATTAATATATTAGGGGAATTGGATTCTCTTTGCTGTAATCACTACAACGACAATCAATCGATTAGGTCATTTGGCTTCTCTTCGCTACAATCTCTATAATTACTACGATTTGGTAGTGAGCTATGTGGGATTTATTAGTGCCACTTTGAAAATTGATTTACTGGTGCGAGGAATATTCTGACAGAATTTTCCCTTCAATCTCTCTTAAATTTACACTTCAATTGCTTCAATTTTGTGATTTTAATATTAGTGTATTCTTCTACGACTTTGACCTAAATTTTAGGGATTTTGGATTTTTCTTCTCCTTAGAGAACATTTGATTGCTAGGTTCATTTGATTCCGTGAACATTTTCTATTTCTTCTTGTAATTCTGCTGATTACAATCGTTATGTTGGAGATCACCAATGTGCAAACAGTTATATGTGTGGATGCTAGCCAAGAATGTAATGGCACCACCAGCGGCATTACCAAAAAATTTGATATTTTTAATTTACTATTTTTGAACTAGACATGTAGAAGAACAAGTAATAATGGAGCCTATGAGGAATGGAATTTTTCAATTCTCAAGAATGAAATTCTGGTAGAAGAAGAAAAAAAGAAGAAATGGTAAAAGCTGTAGTAATATTGTGTCCATGACTTGGTAAATTTTGATTGCTAATGATTTTTATGTTACCATTAGTTAATTTAAACTAAAATGAGCTCATATTAAGTGAAATTTTGACTGCTGATGTAACAAAATTTTTGGCTTTCTTTTACTTTGCTTATAATAGGGTTAGTGTAGGACGTGTGAAAATTCAATGCTTGGTAATGAAAGGAAGAAGAAATTGGAAAAAAGGTTGGTGTAATATCCCAATATTCTAACCAATAGATCAACCATGACTCAAGCTCATGAGAAATAAATTATAGTGTTTTGGTTGTTTTATGATTAAGGGTGATGTGATTAAGGCCTTAAACATGTCCTAACGATTGGGTGAATCAAAACATCCCTTGCCGATTAAATTCTTGAGAAGGAGTTTGGCATAGTCAACTTCAAATGCACATATCTCTCGTTATAATATGAATTATTAAGATCATGGCCTACCAAAATATATATAATTGAATTATTTTTCCAATAGTACGAATTTCTCCCAAATCAGGTATCGGAGCAAAGAGTTATGCCCATTTTACTCTAGAATGTCAGGCTGGAAAACTGAGTGACAACATTCGCGATAAGCTGTCACGAGCGTGATGACCTATCACCAATGTCATTAGGCTTGGGTAGATTTCTGACCCCAGTGAAGACATTTTGATAACTCATCATATCCATGACGACCTATCACCAATGTCGTCAACCTTAGGCAGAAAATCAAAATTTCACCCTTTTGTGACGATATTTCATGACGACTTATCACCGGCTAGACGGTTTGTCATGAATGTCGTCAGCTATTTTTTTTTCAGCAACTAAGGGACATTTTTCAAGGGTATTTTTGTTTTTTCCCATCTTTTAGAGGCCTCTATAAATATGAGAAACCCTATTCAAACCCTAATTTCTCTCTTTTCTCTTCCAATTCTCTAAAGAGAGTATAACTAGGGTTTCATCAAGAACTTTAACCTTCTAAAAATCATCCATAAATTCTTCAAGATTCCTTTAAGAATCAAGTTCCTCATAGTGTGGGCTTTAAGAATTATTTATTACAAGTGCAGATAGAGTCTCAAGCACTAGAATTCATCATGAGATTATGAGAATATAAATTATTCAAGCTTTGTTATACATGATTATTTTGCTATTCCCAAGTTATGACTTAATATTTAATATTGTGAATTACATATTTCTACCATGAGTTGATATTTCAAGTGCTTTCAAGATATTTGTCAAGCTTTAAGCTTCCTTATGACAAATGGATTATTGAGTATATTGATTCATGAGATTCAGTTGTTACAATGAGTCTTGATATTTCCTCAAAGTTATTGACGGTGCTATGATTTAATAAATTGATACATTTTGATATTGAGAAAGATTGATTTGATTTGAGTCGAGTTAGAAATCCACAAATTGATTATGATTTGATAAATGAGAAAGAGATTTGATTTGGTCTTCATGATAGACCTTTGTGATGTTTGTGGTGGATTTACTAACGTATTCTGATCTTGTGTCTGGGAGTAGTATTTAGCACCGAGCGGGAAATATGATATTTCCCCAAAACGACGTGCCACCATAGGATTGATATTGATAATTGTAGGCCAGAGGCCGAGTAAGAGATTGTGATCACTAAATTTAGGTTGTACTCCCTGGCAAGAGTACTACTCTCCCGCCAATGTGGGGTTCTCTCCTTAGGAGGGCAAAACATTGAACTTCATATATTTCACATGGTTTATGTCGGTTATAAGAACCTGCCATGTCCATAAGAGTTAAGTTTCTTGAATTACAGAGTGACTCTGAGTCTTAAGATGAAGAGTTGATTTGTTTATGATGATTTATAAGGTTTTTATCATATGATTTATTTATGATGAGATCATGAAAAGTATGTTTCAATCTAACTCAAGCCAAGTGAGCCATCATTGTACATATACATATTTTCATGAAATTAATGATGATAATTACATTATTACATACACCTCTACATACTCAGTACATTCCAAAGTGCTGACCCACATATTTTTCTATGGACTACATTTTCTCATAATGTAGGTTCAGGTACTCAGCCGCAGCCATATTAGCATTATTTGGGTGCCTCTCTACATATCGTCAGTGGTGATCCTTATGGTTCGAGGACCGTGTTTGTATTTTGTGATACCATTTATTGTTATGGCCTTCAATACTGTTTGAGTTAGGGGTTTGTCCCAATGTCTCCTTGATTTTGATGTATAGAGGCTTTTTCAGACTAAAGGATTGGTATGTACAGAATTTTAGTATTTTGGATTGTATAGGATAGTTTCTTATCTTATTCTTGTATGTTCATGATATGTCATTCTCTCTTATTTTAGCATGACTATTATCAAAATAAGTTTTAGAAGTGATGACAGGCTTAGAGGGTTAGCTTGAGGCTGTGTGCGTCCTTAAGCACCGTGTGACGTCTTGATATGGGATCTTAGGGCGTTAAAAGCTTGGTATCAGAGCCTAAGGTTTAAAGAATCCTTGGGAGTAGGTTTAAAGAATCCTTGGGAGTCTGACAAGCTACGTTACATAGAGTCTTGATCATCGGTGTGTAGCGCGCCACATCTATGAGCAAGAGGCTATGGGATGTTTTAGGAAAAGTTTTTTCTTTCTTTCTAAAAGTTTATTTTGCCTACAACTGTCTCTTTATCTACGACTAACTCATACTCTCTTATAACAGAAAATGCCTCCTTGTCGAGCTCATAAAAACAATGAGCAACCTCAACCCATTGATCCCTTGAATGAGCTTATGTCATATGTAGAATTCCAGGCAGTTTTTTAGGCACTAGCCCAAGTAGTTACTGCTAATGCTCAAGCCAACACCCATGCTACTGTTTTGCCTCCGCAAGAGAATAATTCTGCTGCAGCTCGGGTTCATAACTTTATACGGATGAATCTGCCTGAGTTCTATGGGTCGAAGATGGGTGAAGACCTACGATGTACTTAGATAAAGTGAGAAAGATCACCCTGATTATGCACGTGACTGGGAAGGAGAGTGTTGAATTGGCTACCTATCAAATGAAAAATGTTGCATATGATTGGGTGGAAATGTGGAGGGAAAGTAGAGAGGAGGATGCCGCTCCCATGACTTGGCAGCTATTCTAGGATGTGTTCTTGGACAGATTTTTTTCTCTTGACATGAGGGAAGAAAAGATAGAGGAAATCATGAATTTGAGACAAGGATCCATGACTGTTAAAGAGTATTGCCTTAGATTCAATCAGTTGTCCAACTTTGCTCCTAGTATGATGGCTGACTCCAGGACCATCATGAGCAAGTTCATGACCGGCGTGTCGAGTTATGTTATGAAAGAGTGTAGATCTGCTATGCTTAATAGAGATATGGACCTTTCTCAGTTAATGATACATGCCCAACAAATTAAAACTAATAAGGTGAAAAAGCGGGAGAGAGTAAGTAGGAATAAAAGAGCTAGATCAGAGCAACAGGGACTCAGTCAATCCAGATTCTATGGAGGGAACCGCCCTTAATTTCAGAGATTCTTGTTTATGCCTACGCCTTTCTCAATTAGTTCTCCCGCACCTAGAAGCAGGCAGGAACAGGGGAATAGGCCTATCCTATCCAGGTCTCAGGAAAGTGTAAGTAACAGAACTCATCCTCATTCATGTCCCAAGTATTGTAGAGATTATTTTGGTGAGTGTTTTGTTGATCAGAGTGGTTGCTTTGGTTGTGGCAAGTTGGGCCACCGACTTAGATATTGTCCGTATGCTAGTCAGGGGAGTCGAGATGGTCGTCCCCAAAGTCAAGCTACCAATACCCCTACTCTCATAGTCTGTCCAGTTCCTTCTTAGGGCGCCTCTTCTAGTACTGTTGGTGGTTTGCACCAGAATTACTTCTATGCTATACCACCTCACCAGGAGTAGAAGGACTCTCTAGATGTTGTCACTGGTATGCTCCATGTCTTTCATTTTGATGTGTATGTATTGATGGATCTCGGTTTGAGTTTCTCTTATGTGACATCTCTAGTTGTTGTAAATTTTAAAATGGACCCTGAACGTATTCCTGAGCCCATTTTGGTTTCTACCCCGGTAGAAGAATCTATTATTGCTAAATGAGTGTATAAGAAATGTCCTATCACTATTCTTCATCGGGTCATATGTGCTAATTTAATTTAGCTAGATATGGTTGATTTTGACGTCATTCTTGGTATAGATTAGCTCCACTCGTACTATGCATCTATAGATTGTTGTACCCAAGTGGTCAAGTTTTAGTTCGCTAAAAAGCCCATTTTTTAGTGGTCCAGGAGTTCTGTAACTCCGAGAAGCCATTTCATATCCTACCTCAAAGCTAGGAAGTTGATTTCTAAGGGTTGCATCTATCATCTAGTTCAAGTTAAAAACCTCAAGATCGAGACTCTGACTATTCAGTTAGTTAACATTGTTAATGAGTTTCCCTATGTTTTCCCAAAAGACCTCCCAGGGGTCCCACCTGATAGAGAAATAGAATTTGAGATTGATCTCCTTCCCGGCACTCAGCCTATTTCCATCCGTGCATACCATATGACTCCTGTAGAACTTAAAGATTTGAAGGAGCAACTCAAAGATCTCTTAGAAAAAGGCTTTATCAGACCAAATATTTCCCCATGGGGTGCACCTATTCTATTTGTGTGAAAGAAAGATGGTACATTATGGATGTGTATTGACTACCGTCAACTCAACAAGGTAACTATCAAGAACAAGTACCCTCTTCCTAGAATCAATGATTTATTTGATCAGCTACAGGTTGCAAGTTATTTCTCAAAGATAGAACTTAGATCCGACTATCATCAGCTTAAAGTGAGAGAGTGTGAGGTTTAAAAGACGGCCTTCTAAACCCGCTATGGTCATTTTGAGTTTCTTGTCATGTCCTTTGGGTTAACCAATGCTCCAGCGGCCTTCATGGATCTTATGAATTGAGTATTCAAGCAATATCTTGATATGTTTGTCATTGTATTCATAGATGATATTCTTGTGTATTCCCAAAGAGAGGATGATCATGCCGACCATCTTAGAATTGTCTTACAAACTCTTAGAGATCATCAATTATTCGCTAAATTTAGCAAGTGTAAATTTTAGTTAAGGTCAGTTTCTTTTTTGGGTCACATTGTTTCCGCCGAAGGCATTAGAGTCGATTCCCAAAAGACAGAAGCTGTAAGGAATTGGCCTAGACCTACCTCCCTATCTAACATTAGGAGTTTCTTGGGTATAGCTGGTTACTACCATTGTTTTGTTGAGGGATTCTCTTCTATCCTGTCTCCCATGACTCGGTTGACCCAAAAGAAAGTTAAGTTCCAATAGACAGATGCTAGTAAGAAAAGTTTTTAGGAGTTGAAGACTCGACTCGCTTCAGCCCCAGTGTTAGCTTTACTAGATGGTACTGATGGTCTTATAGTGTATTGTGATGCTTCCAGAGTTGGTTTGGGTTGTGTGTTGATGCAAATGGGTAAAGTTATAGCTTATGCCTATAGACAGTTGAAGCCTAATGAGAAGAATTACCCAACCCATAATCTTGAATTAGCAGCTGTAGTTTTTGCTTTGAAAATATGGAGACATTATTTGTATGGTGTTCATGTTGATATGTTTACTGATCACAAAAGCCTGCAGTATGTGTTTACTCAGAGGGAATTGAATCTTAGACAAATAAGATGGTTAGAGTTGCTAAAAGATTACAATATGAGTGTGATGTATCATCCAAGCAAGGCCAATGTTGTGGAAAATGCCCTTAGCAGGATATCTATAGGTAGTGTGGCGTATGTTGAGGATGATAAGAAAGAATTGGCTTATGATGTGCATCGTTTGGCTAGATTGGGTGTTAGATTGCTTGATTCCGCTGAAGGAAGTATGTTAGTTTAGAGTAGTTCCGAGTCCTCTTTGGTCTCGGAGGTAAAGGAGAAGCAAGACAGGGATCCTAGTTTGGTTAGACTTAAGGAGTCAGTTAAGGACCAGAAGGTAGAGGTTTTCTCCCAAGGGGGAGATGGTGTGTTGAGATTGCAGGGTATATTGTATGTTTTCGATGTTGATGATCTAAGGTAGAGAATTATGGCTGAAGCGCATGGTGCGCGATATTCTATTCATCCCGGTACTACCAAGATGTACCGCGATTTACGGGAAATCTATTGGTGGAACGGTATGAAGAAAGACATAGAAGAATTTGTGGCAAACTGTTCTACCTGTCAACAAGTTAAGGTAGAACACCAAACGCCCGGTGGTGTAATGCAAGAGTTTAGTACTCCTACTTGGAAGTGGGAAGAAGTGAGTATAGATTTCATAACTGGTTTACCTCCTTCTCATCGTTATCATGATTCGATTTAGGTTGTTATAGATCGATTGACTAAATTAGCTCATTTCTTGCCAGTGTATTCATCTTATACAACTAAGGATTATACTAGATTGTATATTCGTGAGTTAGTCAGATTGTATGGAGTTCCTTTGGCTATCATCTCTGATAGGGGTACTCAGTTTACTTCCCAGTTTTGGAGGGCTTTTCAGAAGGGTCTCGGTACCCAAGTTCATCTACATTTTGCTTTCTATCCGCAGATCGATGGTCAGACTTAGAGGACTATTCAGACTTTAGAGGACATGTTGAAGGCATGTGCGCTTGATTTCAAAGGTAGTTGGGATGAGCACTTTTCATTGATTGAATTTTTGTATAATAATAGTTTCCATGTTAGTATTCAGATGGCCCCATTCGAAGCTTTATATGGGAGAAGATATAGATCACCTATAGGTTGGTTTGAAGTAGGAGAAGCAACTGTGATTGGGCCTGATGCTGTTTTTGAGGGTATGAAAAAAGTTAAGTTGATTCGAGAAAGATTGAAAACCACTCAAAGTTGTCAGAAGTTGTATGTGGATGTGAGAAGAAAAGATCTTAAGTTTAATGTTAATGATTTGGTGTACTTAAAGGTTTCACCCATGAAAAGGGTGAAGAGATTTGGGAAGAAGGGAAAGCTTAGTTCCCGTTATGTTGGTCCATACAGGATTCTGAACCATGTTGGAAAAGTAGCATATGAGGTGAAGTTACCCGCGGAGTTATCTATCATTCATCTGGCATTTCATATTTCTATGCTTAAGAAGTGCGTTGGTGATTCTGTCGTGGTTGATTCTTCTGAAAGCTTAGATATTTAGGATAGCCTTTCTTTCGAGGAGTTTTCGGTTGAGATTTTGGATTTTTAGATCCGTAGGCTAAGGAACAAAAAGTCCCTTTGGTTAAAGTGCTTTGGCGAAATTAATCTGTTGAGAGTGGTACTTGGGAAGCCGAAGCTAATATGCAAGCCAAGTACTCTCACCTCCTTTCTGTGTGTTCGGAGAGAGCAGAAGGTACCATTCTTTCTTAATTCTGTCCCTCTTCTTATTAAAGGTTCAAATTTGTGTCTGCTTCCATCACAAATTTGTGCATTTTTTATAGTATACGAAGGTATAGAGTGAAGTAAGTCTTTTGAGTGAGTCACTCCAGCTATACATCCTCATTTTTCTCTTGTTCTTGGCCTATCTGGCAACATTCAAGGACGAATATTTCCAAAAGGGAGATATTGTAATACCCCGAGATTCTAACCAATAATGCAACCATGACTCAAGCTTATGAGAAATAAATTATAGTGTTTTGGTTGTTTTCTGATTAAGGGTGATTTGTATTAAGTACTTAAAGATGTCCTAACGATTGGGTGAATCAAAATATCCCTTACCGATTAAATTCTTGAGAAGGATTTTGGCATATTCAACTTCAAATAAGAATATTTCTCATTATGCTATGAATTATTGAGATCATGACCTACCAAAAGATAGATAATTGAATTAGCTTTCCAACGGTACCAATTTTGCCCAAATCCAGTATTGGAGCAAAGAGTTATACCCATTTTACTCTAGCAGTCAGGCTGGAAAACTGAG
>NC_061120.1:92047876-92054134 GCF_002878395.1 Capsicum annuum | reverse complement strand
TTGTGTCTGGGAGTAGTATTTAGCACCGAGCGGGAAATATGATATTTCCCCAAAACGACGTGCCACCATAGGATTGATATTGATAATTGTAGGCCAGAGGCCGAGCAAGAGATTGTGATCACTAAATTTAGGTTGTACTCCCTGGAAAGAGTACTACTCTCCCGCCAATGTGGGGTTCTCTCCTTATGAGGGCAAAACATTGAACTTCATGTATTTCACATGGTTTATGTCGGTTATAAGAACCTGCCATGTCCATAAGAGTTGAGTTTCTTGAATTACAGAGTGACTCTGAGTCTTAAGTTGAAGAGTTGAGTTGTTTATGATGATTTATGAGGTTTTTATCATATGATTTATTTATGATGAGATCATGAAAAGTATGTTTCAATCTAACTCAAGCCAAGTGAGCCATCATTGTACATATGCATATGTTCATAAAATTGATGATGATAATTACATTGTTACATGCACCCCCACATACTCAGTACATTCCAAAGTGCAGACCCATATATTTTTCTATGGGCTATATTTTCTCGTAATGTAGGTTCAGGTACTCAGCCGCAGCCGCATTAGCAATATTCGGGTGCCTCTGTATATCTCCTCAGTGGTGAGTCCTCATGGTTCGAGGACCATGTCTGTATTTTGTGATACCATTTTATTGTTACGACTTTCAGTACTATTTGAGTTAGTTGGGGGGTTGTCTCAATGTCTCCTTGATTTTGATGTATAGAGGCTTTGTTAGACTAAAGGGTAGGTATGTACAGAATTTTAGTATTTTGGATTGTACAGGCTAGTTTCTTATCTTATTCTAGGATGTTCATGATATGTCATTCTCTCTTATTTTAGCATGACTATTGTCAAAATGAGTTCTAGAAGTGATGACAGGCTGAGAGGGTTAGCTTGAGGCCGCTTGTGGCCATAAGCACCGTGTGACCTCTCGGGATGGGATCTTGGGGCGTTACAGTTGGTTACATGGTAAAGAATTTTGGATGGGGTGAAATTTATGCAATGATAGAAATATGAAGAAAAAAGATTAGTTTTTAAGCAATTCATGTTAATATGGTTATGGCAAACACAAACCAGTTCTTTTTGTCGTAATCACTGTTCTTTGATAATCATAAAATCAAATGTACTCCAAACCAATTTTGATAATATTAGTTTGATGCCAATATTTATGGTCTAAGGGGAAATGAAAGAGAAACTCGATGCACAAAGCATCCCAAGCAGGGTCTAGGGAAGGACCGCATGAAAAAGGGTGTGATTTTTAAATGAAAATTATGGAAAAATAGGTTTACCGTCTAACGGAATTTATGGTCTCAGATGTCATTAGAATATTGTTATTGTCTGCAGACAACATCTCTATTGCACATAGATGTGTGTTGCTGTCTAACATATAATTCATATGTTAGGGTGGTGGGATTCAACACCATGAAAGCAAGGGTAGTATATATTAGTATAAGATAAAATGTTACAAATAAATAGAACCAAAACCAAATTGAGTAGAAAACAACTACTTTTATAAGGAGTGTTGTACAAGTAGAGGGTGTCTTTTTATTATTTTTCATGTACTTTTGGATCTTACTTTTCCAAAATGTTTGTTTCCTCTTGATTTTTTTGTTTTTTTGGTTGTGAAAATGAAAGAAGGTTCATTTTGTCAATTGTTGCAAACCTATGTATAGATACCTTGTAAGTTAGAATTAATTACAAGGTGTAGGAGTAGTAGCCAATTAGAATGCAATTGCACCACTAACATAGGTGATGGCAATGACGATAAATATCTGTCTATGTAGTTATTTTACTATTTTTATTTTTTATAAATTCTTTGAATTTTTCTTATCTAATTGTATTAAAAAGTTAGTCGATTATTTGTAATTTGTGTCCACTCTTTTATATAATTTTTTTTAGTTTCTAAATCAAAAGAGAAGCAAAGAAAAAGAAGGAACAGTACAACAGATAAGTAACTTACGGTTACTTCACTTTACATTTGAAGATTTAGCATGAATCATAATTTTGGTGATTTCATTGTGGCATGTAGGATTTTAATGGATAGTGAAGATAAAAGTTAGATGAATTGTTTAATATGGTCTGATGAGTTCGAGCGTGGAGTGAACTATTTTCTTGAAAAGGCATTTGAACGAGCTGCTCAAGGAAATGAGATATTATGTCTTTGTAGAGACTACAAGAATCAATATTAGCGTTATAGAGATATGGTGGAGGATCACTTTCTTTCTAGAGGGTTTCTTCCTAGTTATACCAAATAGACTTTCTATGGAGAAAGTGCTTCCTCGAGAAAGACACATCATCTAATCAATGATGATGAAGGTTCTACTATGAGTGATAATATTAATGGACTACTTCACAATACGTTTAGAAATGTAGATGCTGAATCAACGCATGGAGAAGGAGTTGGAGAGGGATTACCTGAAGATGCAACTAAATTTTTTAAATTATTAGGGGAAGGAAAACAATAATTATATCTGGGGTGTGAGAATTTTAGTAAGCCGAGTTTCACCATTCGGGTGTTCTTGTTTAAATCATTGCATGGGTTGAGTAATGCAGTATTTTCAGATATCTTAGTGTTGATAAAAGAGGCCTTTCCCTTTGCTCAGATACCAAAGTCTTTCAATAAGGCCAGAAATATGATAAGAGATTTGGGTCTTGATTATGAAAAAATACATGCATGCCCTAATGATTGTATGTTATTCTGGAAGGACAATGAGAAAGCTGAGATTTGCTCTATATGTGGGACTTCTAGATAGAAGAGTGTTGTTGGTGCCTTAACCAATGCAAGATCTAAAATTCTTGCAAAGGTTTTAAGATACTTTCCCTTAAAACCTAGGCTTCTGAGGATGTTCATGTGTCCTGAAATAGCTGTTGCTATAAAATGGCATACTAATGAACGATCGAATGGCAAAATCTAAGGCATCCCACTGATATCCAAGCATGGAAGGATTTTGATCGTTTGTATCCAAACTTCTCTAAAGATCCTCATAATATTAGGTTGGGTCTCTCAAGTGATGGCTTCAATCAATTTCGAACCATTTTTCATAGCACGTGGCCTGTTATGCTGATGACCTATAATTTATCACCATAGATTTGCATGAAGCTGGAGTATCTTATGTTTTCAATGATTATTCCAGGCCCATCTTCTCCTGAAAATGATATAGATGTGTATTTTCAAACACTACTTGATAAATTAAATGAACTATGGGAATCTAGAATAGATACATATGTTGCTAAAACCAAATAAACATTCAAAATGCGTACAACCTTAATGTGGATAGTTAGTTATTTTCCAGCATTAGCAATGCTTTCAAAATGAAGAACTAAGGAAAAATTGGCATGCCCTACTTGCAATCATAACACATGCTCTCAATATCTCAAACATAGTCGAAAGATGTGTTATTTGGGTCATTGGAGATTTTTGTCTCTTGATCATCTACTTCAAAAAGATAGGAAGTCATTTGATGGTAAGGAGGAACATAGACCCGCATCCATTCCTTTGTTAGGTATAGAAGTTCTTGAAGAGTTGCGCGAATTCAACAATGTTTTTGAAAAGGTAAAAAAGAAAAGGTCTCGAGATAATAAGGGTCCTTGGAAGAAAAGATCTATTTTTTTTTTGAATTGTCATATTGGCCAGATACCAAATTGAGGCTCAATCTTGATCCAATGCATATAGAAAAGAATGTGATAGTCTGCTTGGGACTTTATTGGAGATAGATGGAAAGTCAAAGGATCATGTACATTCTCAACATGACTTACAAGAAATGGAAATACAGGAGGAGCTACAACCGGTAGAAGATAGTAACAGAAATATAAGTTAGGCTCAATCTTCATTCTCCATGGAATTAGAACAGAAAAATTATTTTGCAGCATCTTGAAAAATGTCAAATTAACTAAAGGGTGTGCTTCAAATATATCAGATCGCGTGCATCTGAAAGAGATGAAGATATCAGGGTACAAAATTCATGATGCTCATTTTATAATGCATCACTTGCTACAGGTTACTATTAGAATAGTGCTACCTAATAAAGTTGCATTGATATTGATTAGGTTGTGCAATTTCTTTAAAGCCATATGTAGTAAGGTAATTAGGCCGAGAGATCTTGATAAATTAAAGTCTAAAATTGGTGAAATTATATCTAACCTTGAAATGGTTTTTCATCTAGTATTTTTTGATATAATGCTACTTTTGCCTATTCATTTAGTAAATGAAATTAAGCTTGGGAGTCCTGTTCAGCTTCGTTGGATGTATTCTATTGAGAGGGTCGTATATAACCTTAAGGGGCTCGTTTGCAATCGATCATGTCCAGAAGCATCAATAGCAGAAGGTTATTTTGCTGAAGAGTGCTTGACTTCTTATTCAAGATACCTACATTATGGTATGAAAACACAATTTAGTAGGTACCAAACTGAAGATGAGGAATCCATTCTGAATTTATCCCCTATATTCCCCAAGAATCGCCATCCAATTGGAAGTGAGAAGAAAAAAATTTCACTTTTTATGGATGCAAAGTTACGTTATGAAGCACATCGATATGTACTTTTTAACACGGGAGATGAAGAAGTGGAAAAGTTCATCTAGTAAGATATTTACATATTAACCTTTATTTATTTTTTATGATAAGGTATATAAACATCTGTTTATAACAGCCTAGTAATTATATTTTCAATATTTTTTATTGCAAGGAACATAAAAATTCATTGAGCAATCATACTAGATCTAATGCATGGGTAAGAGCAAAGAATCATAGTCATGAATTCAGCAGTTGGTTTGAAGAGAAAATTAAAATTGTTGAAGTATCCCATCATTTAAAATGGCTATCTTGGGGGTCTAATATGGTGGCTAAGAGATATAAAGTATATTTCGTCAATGGATATCGATTTCATACAAAAGGCTGGGATGCCCCACACAAGACTCAAAATAGTGGAGTGACTTTATCAGCAACAACGGATAGTTTTGCTAGTGCAAGGGACCAAAATCCCATATATAAAGAGGTGGTTTATGATGGAGTCATTTGAGATATCATTGATATTGATTACTATGGTTTTTTTAGTATTGTATTGTTTAGATGTGATTGGCATCAAAATGAAGTAGATGAGTATGGGTTAACTCGGGTATACTTCAACAAGTTATGCAGTCAAGATGATCCTTTTATGTTGGCATAACAAGTTTATCAAGTTTCTTATATTGTAGATCCAATTGAGAAAGATATTTATTATGAAAGGAATAAAGTCCCTATTGATTTGTATGATCTAGAGGAAGAGAATTTCCCTACTATTGGAGAAATATTTTGGAGGGATCCTAATGATGACATTGGTCCCTCAACTAGATTAGATGAGGGTAACTTTAAATGGGCAAGAGAAGATGGAGCCATTGTTGTTGTTGATATTCCATCTATTGAAGAACATTTAGAAGATATAGTTGTGGAAACATCGGAAGATGAGGATGAGTTTGACGATATTGATTCGTATTGGATGAAGGCAGATGATTAGACAAGAAAGTTCTTTTAAATATGTGCTCATCATTAGTTTCATTTTTTTCAATGTTAAATTTTCTTTTCGTACATATTTTATATCCATGCTTGTTTAGAAAGTTGATCACTTTAATTCTCAATATAGAGAGAACATTACGTCTCAGTATTTGCTCTTTCATTTCTTTCATATGAGCTTCTTTTAAGCTGCTAGTCGTTCTTTCAAGATATCCATTTCAGGTATGTTAGGGGTGTGATAAGTTTGTTTTATCTTTATTGAGAATAAACACTAGCCATTTATGAGTAGCAAAAAGAAAGATACGATTTTTCTTTCTCCAAAAAAAAAAGATTATGGTTGTTGCGTAAATCATGCAACTCTTTTGTTTAACAAGATCACAAAATACAGTAACATATGATGTTCCTTTGACTTAGTACTTGCTTTTGTCAAAAGGATGAGGATGTTAATCACTTCATCACCTTTTGGTAAGGATGAGGAAGATGTTGACTTAGTAAGGCTTTCTGCCTTCAACCTTGCTTTTTCCCTTCCTCTTCTTTATTTGCTCCAGTGGTGAAACAACATTTGATTCTTTGTACATATGTTTTTTGTCTTTTTAGTTCTTATTTTCTTCTTTGTCGTCTATCACTTCATCACCTTTTGGCAATTTAACTGGTTCCTCTACCTTTGTGATTGGATTACTGAGTCTTTTATGTAGTATTTTCATTGGGGAGTTGTTTTTGTGCACTACATTCAATTAATACTCAGTACTTGTTGTTTTTATCATATTTT
>NC_061120.1:92029554-92044876 GCF_002878395.1 Capsicum annuum | reverse complement strand
CTTTTTTATATTTAGTTAGTTTTCCAATTCCAACATTCTACCTGGCAAGTTTAAGTCATCAAAATTTAAAGTAGTGCAATCATCTTTAATTTAAGACCATAAGATTCAAAAATCTCCTTTTATTTCTTAAATTCTGTCCGCAGTCAAACTAAGACACTTAAATTACTGAAAACCAAATCCTCCCTGGTTAAAAGAAGAAGGATTGCTATAGTTTGATGGAACTGGAATAGGGGGTTTCACCTAATTTGGATGTTGATACGATATATAAAGTACTAAAAATTAGAGCACTTTTAGGAATGCTTGAAGGAGGAGCGGCTAAGCCTCCATGAAAACTTTGCTACTGCAATTATCAATGCAGTTTTAGCTTGCTAACATTTAACCCCATGGATTTGAGATGATGAGATTTATTTTGGTTTCTCTTATATTATGTTAAATCTTGATATAAGGCTTCAAAAATTTATCTAAAACAAAAAAAATACATCTTTTTCATGTGGGATTTATCTAATATTTCCTATTTACTTCCTTCTATATATATAATCCATTGCTCTGGGGTATTTACAATTGATGGAGTATTCATGTGATTGTTCTTCAGTAATTTGCAGGTCATCCCTTCACTACGAAGAAGAGCCATTGGCAGGAAAATAGTTCAAAGGATACTAAGGTTGCCCATGTTTTCATTATATTTTTATAGGCATACATATAGGCAGAGGTTGATATGACCTATAAGATATTTACATATGATGTGTTGAAATTACATATTAGAACATTAACCCTCTCAGTTCCCAGCTATATTGCTCAGACTTTCAAAAAATATTTCCATAACTATGTCAGATCCTCCAAAAATAGATTAGTTTTAAAGGAGCCAACACACACTTATCAACAGTTTTGAAGAGCGAGCAATGAAGCAACATAGCTCCCCATACAAAAAGAAAAAAAATATTTCTATCTTCATCCTAGACCACAGTTATTGAAGCTTACTCTTTTATTTTATTTAGAAGCTAGTCGTTGTAGAAATATAACACTTGCACGAGTCCCTTTTTTGACCTTTTTTCTCTATGTTCATGAAGTTTGATTTGCTGGGAGGATTCTTATGAACAAAGACATATATGACATAGCAACCTTTTGTTCTGATCAATAGA
Source organism: Capsicum annuum (assembly GCF_002878395.1). Classification (NCBI taxonomy): domain Eukaryota; kingdom Viridiplantae; phylum Streptophyta; class Magnoliopsida; order Solanales; family Solanaceae; genus Capsicum; species Capsicum annuum. Next base: position 92,043,737 of record NC_061120.1, on the reverse strand, counting down.
AATGAGTTCATTACTTTTTAAGCAACAAAGTTATACTTGTTGGCAGTTTTTATTTGTCAGTAACAATACAGACATCTTTGCAAAACTGATCCTTGAACCTTTAAGCTAAAACTATTTAGCTTAAAGTAAATTGATTAAAATTCTTAATAGATATTCTTCCAGAGCTTTTTATCTGATAAATTGTCCTTTATGTTTATGTATAATCAAGAAAACCTTCCCTGCTATTATTTTGTAGAAGAAACTTCTATTGTTGTAATTTTTTATCATATCTTCCCCTAGTCCCTTTTTCAGAGCATGCAGAATTGGAGATGACATATTGGCATCGACTACAATGATGTATACTAGGTCAGTATTTACCCATTTAGAGGGTGAGCAGATGGTAAAATCTGCTGGTAGAAAACATTTTCTAGTTCCATTACTAAGTGGAAACCTTAAAATATAATCCATATTTTCATGATTAGTAATGCCAACAAATCAAGTTGGTTGCAATAAATTCTTGATTGCTCTTCCCGATTACTTGCTGCTGATTAGTCGGTGAAAGTTTGGTATTAGTAGTTTGGTATTGTGGTCTTGTATTAGTAGTTTGGTATTGTGACCTGGTAATAGTTTGGTATTAGTATTTAGTTTGGTATTAGTAGTTTGGTGTTGTGGCCTAGTTAGAATTTATTCATGCAATCTCTAGTTTGGTATTAGTATAAGTTGGCCTGGCAATAAGTTGGTTATGGTGACTTTTTGCACATATATAGCTGACTATATATAGCACTGATAGCTGGTACAACTTTCAGTTGTTATGGTACTGTAGTTGTTTGTGACGTTAGCTTTGTAGTGTAAGAAAATAAATGTGTAGTGCATGAAGTTGAGGGGAATGACATTATGATGAGCATCTGTGTATTTATCATGATTTTTGATTGTATCTTCTTTTTTTGTGTTAGTTTTAGTTGTTGATATTTTAGTTGCTGATATATTCCACTACCTGTCGTTTCAACATGTTATATTATTAGCTTTCTGTTGTTGCTATTTGTAGATATTTTATCTTTTTCACCGTTTGTTTAGATGAGCGTCTTCTTGAGATAGCCTCTTATGTTATCATAGATTATGTTAAGGTCTGCGTAGACTTTATCCTCGCTAGGCCCTCTTGTTTGGATCAGACTGGGTTTAATTTGTTGTTGTTGTTTAGTTGCTAATATGCAATACTTAATAAGAAATCAGAACTTTCCGGCAAGGAAAACTATGATGGTGTTTTGTGTGGTTTTGCTACAGATCTAGTTCTAATTTTGGGTATTTTTTGGTTGATGCATGAGGGATTCTTAGATAATCGAATAATTTATGAAAAAAACTAACTGAGATGTACAAATATTTAGTTATTCTTTTATGTATACATAATACATGTTGAATGTCAAGTATGGTTTTTATTATATTCAAAATCTCAATGGTATAATCTACTGCTGAGTCCTATAATCTACTGCTTTTGATTTACTACTGAGTCCTATAATCTACTGCTTTAAAAAAATTACAAAGGATTGAAATTTCCCATAGATTATTATTAATGATAATATAATTTTGCTTCTGGTAACTTATGAGGTCAATTACCTTTAAATTATAAAGCTAGCACACATGACGTCCTAAAGGTAGGGTGGAGCCAGTGTGTTCATTCATTGAAAAATTACACTAATTTATTCTTTATGTATACATAATATATGTTGAATGTCATCTATACATTAATTTTCTACGTACTGTTTTCCAAATACATAGTTGTAGGTCAGCTCTCAGTTTGCCAGATAATTATGACCAAGAGCCCGACCTAATCCTCCCGATGTAAAATCAAAATATGCTTGAAGCAGAACTCCAACGAGGCATTGACCCATTATATTATGCTGCAATGTGATTCTAATCTTTTTATGTTGTCATTTAAGTGCTAATTTATATTATTTGTTCTTTTTTTATAGGTGTCCAAAATGAAGAAAGAAATGAAGAAAGTGATGAAGACATTGACCTTACTTGAGAAGATTTTTGGGTTGTGGATAAATGCTCTAATGTCAATAGTTTTTTTGTTGAATTTCTTCAAACTTATCACGACTCGATCTTGATAGTATGTAAAAACTTAACTAATCATTTGGACTAGATTACATTTTGCTTTTGGGTTTAAATTACTAGCTTGTTGCATATTTTGAATTATGAGATTATTAATGAATGATTTTTTGTTATGATGTGTATATATTGTATTATAATTTATTATGTATGTAAATAAAAATTTATATTAATATGAGTGACAGAATAACTAAAGCGCCGCAATAGATGTTATCGCAATGGTTTAATGTCGTTGCTATAGAATCTATTGTGAAGGTTAGTAACCATTGCAATATATAAAAATAGGCATCCCAATAACCAATGAAATAGTTGTAATAGGTACTCAAAAAGCGATGCAACAGAATAACAAAAGTGTCGCAATAGATGCTATTGCAATAGTTTAATGTCGTTGCAATAGAACCTATTATGAAGGTTAATAACCGTTTCAATATATGAAAATAGGCATCTCAATAAGTCAAAAAATAACCGTCGCCATGCTTGACCTATAGCGACGGTTTCAAACAATCGTCGTAATACTAGACCTATGGCGACGGTTTCAGACAACCGTTGCTATAGACCTATTGCAGTGCCCACATATAGGACGCTTGCTGAACCATTACTGTAGAGCTATGGCAACATTTTTTTTTATCTATTGCAATGATTTGGAACCATCACCATAGGGTAAATTTCCAATAGTGAGATGTCAAAATATCAAACAAATTTTTTCTTGCTAGATTCATGGAAATGGAGTAGTGTGATCTACTTTGCATTAAATCATAAAGTATATAAAGGATGGTGAAGTAGTCAAAACTGATGTAGATATCAGTCCTTTCACTGAGATAAAGTCATACTTTGTAGATGCAAAATTCTACTTGGATTCTTGTGAATTAGATATGAAGAAACCAACACTAGCCAACCCAACTAATGTTGTTTTAAAATAAGAAGTGGAGGTTTAATGGGTTACTGTTAAGATGTCTAAGGAGAGAACTAAAAAATTCTCCAGTAAGCTTTCATCATTTAAAGGATCCATACAGACAAAGAGGACGAGGAGCATCTAATTTTTTTTTCTACATCCCATGTGAGCATGAAAAAGATAGACAACCCTTTCTAGAAGTATGTACTCAACAAGTCCACCCTCAAAGGAGAGAAATGAGCCACAAATCATTCTAAGATTTGAAGGAGATTATGTCATCCCAATTGTACAAGTCCTATCTATTACTCTCGAGTCTTCAAAAATCAATACTTTGACTGATAAGATAAAAGGGCGCTTTGATGAAATGACTTTTGCACTGCTTGAAAAATTAGGTTATTACTTCTCTAATCAGTTAAGGCTAGGCGAGCTCAAAGATGATATTATAGGTATGAAGATGCTTACAGAGTCCCAAATAAAGTTGAGAAAACAAGGGTATTATGTCGCCTCTCCTAAATTTGAGTGAGGATTCAAATTGTCGTCCTCTTTAAATTTCTGCTAAGAAGGGCAACAAAATAATTTCATCACATTATAGGTCAGTAGATAAAAAGAACGAATTTAAGGATGAGAAAACACCACCACAAACTTCTATGTTTGAACGCATAGGAAGACTGACACCTTGTGTTTCTATATTTAAAAGATTAGATTGCAAGAAAGAACGTACAACCTTTAAGAAAATACAAGAAGAGGCCAACATCTCAAAAACTTTTGTCTTTCATTGCTTGGGAACCACAAGAAAGTCATTTATCAAAAAAGAGGTTGTCAGAGAATGAAAAGCAATATTTTTGTGAAGGAATCGATGACAAAAATATTCATAGTATTTTCCCATCACATATAAAAAGAAAGGTTGTGTTTTCAATCACCACAAATGGGTTGTTAAAAGTGAAAAAAATCACCACTATTTTCACTAATCAGTTTTGTGGAGAAATTAAGAAAGCAAGAAGAAGCCATCACAACCTCCGAAGGAAGTCAAATGGAAGATTAAAACTTTGTACAAGCATCCTATCACATAACAGTGAAAGAAGGTCCACACTTTAATGATGTGGATGATGACGTTCAAGAGGCTCCACCCCAACTGGAGGATGGCATACAATAAACCATATATGAACTCAAAGAACTTAATCTCGGTACTCTAGAAGATCCACGCCCAACCTTCATTATCACACTTCTTAAACCTCAAGAAGAGACAAAATGCTTCAGTTATTAATCGAGTACAAAGATGTCTTTTTCTGGTCATACAAAGAAGTATTAGTCTTTATTCCTAGGGTATCTATTCATCATTTGGGGATCAAAAATGGGACACGTCCTATAAAGTAGTCACAACGAGTGTTTCGCTCTAAATTAGTAACACAAATTGAAGTAGAAGTCAATAAGCACATCGAAGCTAGATTTATCCGAGAAGTGAAATACCCATCATGGATCTAAAACATTGTACCTGTTAAGAAAAAGAATGGTCAAATATGTATTTGCGTTGATTTTTAAGACTTGAACAATGCATGACTAAAAGATAATTTCTCAATACCAATTATAGAGCTCATGGTTGATGTGATAACTAGAAATGAAGCTATGACATTTATTGATGGTTCTTCTGGAGATAATCAAACTATAATGTCTTTGAAAGATGAAGAATGCACTACCTTTCGAACTCTAAAAAGGATATATTGTTACAAGGTAATTCCTTTTAGTTTAAAGAATGTGGGTTCCACCTACCAACATGCAATGCAAAATATTTTTTATGACATATTACATTAGAGGGTGGAATGTTACACTGATCACTTGATGGTAAAGACAAAGTGTAGGGATGACCATCTAGAAGAACTTCACATTGTTTTTGAGAGGTTCAAAAAATTTGACTTAAAAATGAACCCACTCAAATGTGTATTTGGATTTACTTTAATAAAATTTCTTGGCTTTATTGTGGAATTGAAGCTAATCCCACAAAGATTGATTCCATTTAGAAAATACCTGAGCCAATGAACTTCAGAGACCTCCGTAACCTACAAGGAAATTTAACATTCATTTGGAGGTTATCTCTAACTTGGATAGATAATGTCAACCCTTCAACCATCTAATGAAGAAAGATTCCCCCTTTCACTGGGACAAATCATGTCGAAATGAATTTGAAAGAATTAAAAGATACTTATTGAATCTACCTGTATTACGGGCACCAACTCCTGGAAGGCCATTAGTACTTTACAGTTCATCATAAGAGAGATCATTTAGAGCACTTCAAGATTAATAAAATAAAGCTAAGAAGGAGCAAACATTGTCCTATCTAAGTCAAACCTTGATAGAAGTTGAGTCTAATTATACGCCATTGAGAAGAAGTGCTTAGCTTTGGTTTATGCAATAAAGAAACTAATGCATTATTTTAAAGCATACACCATAAAGCTAATTTCATGAGATGATAACATGAAGTTTGTAATGACTCATCCATTTCTCTCAGGATGCCTAGCAAAATGGTCTATATTATTTAACTAATATGAGATCATTTACATGCGTCAAAAGGCTATAAAGGGCAAGCACTTTCCAATTTCCTCGCCGATCGCTCTCTACCAGTGGAATGAGAGATTTTAGATAATCTTCCTAATGAAGATACATTATTTACTAAAGAACTACCGACACAGATAATTCTCTTTAATGGGTCTGGACTCGAGATGGTGCAAGGGCAGGCTTTGTGTTGATATCACCAGAAAGACTAAACTTCCCATTTTTATTTGTTTTGGGTGAAGCATGTTCCAATAATACTGCAGAGTACTAAGCTTTAATTTTTGGCATTAAAATACATCAGATGTAGAGATTTCATAGTTGGATATCTATGCTGAATTTAAGTTGATCATAAATCAACTCTTTGGGCGTTACAAGGTGAGGAAGAAAAATCTTTTACCATATCACCAATATGCTATTTTTTTGCTTGAAAGGTTTGATCAAGTGTTCCTAAACCACGTCCCAAGAGAAGAAAATTGCATGGCGGATGCTCTTGCTAGCTTAGCCACAATGATGGCACTCAGAGAGGATGAGTCGACAAAAGAGCAAGTATGTCATTGGTGGCTTATTTTTGGTTGTCTCGATCTTCAAATAAATGAAATACACCATACATCTATTAGAATGATTGAATAAAAAAATTTGAAAAACCCACTGATTGAGTTTCTCAAACATGGAAGGCTACTTGAGGATCTACGAAAAAGAGTAGGCATATCTTCCACGAGGGAATATTATTCCATAGTTCTTATGAGGGATTATTCCTATGGGATATTAAAAAAGAAGATGCTCAACAAATAAGGAAGGAAGCACTTACATATTTGGAGGACACCAATCAGGGCCTAAACTTTATTTTTGCATCAAGATGATGGGCTACTATTGGCCAACAATGATGATGGACTATCTAGAGCATGCCAAAAGGTGTCGAGTGTGTCAATTCCATGCTAATTACATCCATCGGTCTCAAGAGCCTCTTAATCTAACTATATCTTCATGGACTTTTGATGCGTGAGGACTTGATATTGTTGGACCTTTTCCAAAGTCATCAAAGGAAAAATGTACATCTTAGCTGCTAGTGAATTTTTCTCAATATGCCCTGAAGTTTTTCCATTAAAAGAAGTGAAAAAGAAAAATATTATTAATTTCATTAAGTAAAACATAGCTTTTAGGTATGACATACCAAGGACTTTATGCCAGAAGTTCAATTTTAAGAAACACAAGTCTTCAAAGTACAATGCACCTGCTAATGGTCTTGTCAAAGCTTTTAACAAGACACTTGGTAACCTGTTGAAGAAAGTTGTAAAATATAAAGGGGACAAGAATGAGTGGATCGGGGAATCTTTGTGGGCATATCGTACAACCTTTAAAAGCTGCTATGCAAGTGAATCCATATTTATTAGTATATGGCATAGAAGCAGTCCTTCCATTAAATCAACAAATTCCATCATTTCAAATTGCAATACAAGAAGGACTTACAACTAAAAATAATGCTCAATTTCATCTAGCAGAGTTAGAGGCATCGAACGAGAAGATATTAGAAGCATAAAAAAAGTTGGAGTGTTATCAAGCTTGACTTGATAGAGATTTTAACAAGAGGGTGTGACCATGATCATATCAAGTTGGAGACATGGTCTTAGCACTTTGAAGACTTATAATAATCAACATGGTAAAAAGTTTACATCAAAATGGGATAGGCCATATGTTGTGAAAGAAGTATATTTAAGTGGTACTTATAAACTTATCGACCAAGATAGTTTAAGAGTTGGTTCAATCTATAGCAAGTTTCTAAATCAATAGTTCCCATGAAGGTCGCGTACATTCCTTAAGGAATGAGCTTAAACTGCATATTAATCTTGGCCCACAAGAGTATAAACTGTGTACGTCTCAAAAATAGCCTGTTAGCTTAAAAATCTTAAAAGAGGTAGCCTAAACAAAAATTAGGACACAAAACAATAATGAAAAAAATAGTCTGTTAGATTGAAAACCTCAAAAGAGGCGACCTAAGCAAAAATTAGGACAAAACAAAGATTAGAAAAAAAAACTCCACTAGGTTGAAAAACTCTAAGGAGGTGGACTAGGCAATACTTAGGATGAAAAAAATGTAACTTATATTCCTAAACTACGTGATGACTTGATCCTCTTCACCGAGGTGCGTAGGCAGCTTGGAGTATTTACTCTAGGTTCAGTCACGTGAGTTGAAAAAAAAGAGTTTTTGCCATTGCTTGATCATCACAATAACTATTTGAAGTAGCATAGATAGCACGTGAATTAGATTTTATACCATTGAATTTGCCATAGACGCACAAAGAAGAAAAGTCAAGCAAGGCAAAATCTGAGCTAGCTTCAATGGCATATCTATGTACATTTGTAAAGATTTTGATCATAACTTTTATTCATGTTAAAATTATTGGATACCTCTTCACAATGAAAAAGTGTCTTATGATTCAATGGCTCCTACGTTGAATTATGAATTTTTAACTACAACTGCTTAAAGTAACAAAGCAAACAAGTTAGCTATGGGAATTACTTTACAAATTAATCTAATAAATTCAAAACCTATTTTATTTAAAATTTTGATATATGATAAACTTTTGAGTTCTATACTTGTTGGAACAAGCGATTCTCAATTCAGATACTTTTAACTAGGGAACTACAATCTCTTGCAAGAGTGCACAAAGATGAAGAACAAGCTTGACAAGATAGATCAATTTCAAAATGATTTTGCATGTACAATTGGATTTAAGACTTAATTTTAAATATATTTCAACTATGGAAGTTTACTTTTAGATGCCATAAGCAGCTTGTCATTTAGATACATCTAGCTTGTGATAGAGATTTTTTATGCAAGGGTGTAGAGTTGGAAAGTCCATATAATGATAGGTACAACTTTATAGCATTCATCAATCCGTATTTGTTTCTCGCCCATCAACTATAACACCCCAAAATTTTGGCCCTTAAAAATTTCTTGAGTTTTGAGCTTATTGCTTAGACTACGACTCACTTAACGAGTCATATAGTCTCCTTACGAGTTGCAGGGCTTGAGTCATAGGGTGAACAGTGAGGGTTGCCTAATTTTGTATTGTGAATATGGATGGGATATCATGAGTTGTAATGACTCTTTACGGGTAGTAGGGTGCTTCTCGTATCCAAACCAGTACAAATCGTAGGGTTAACAGTGGGGTGCCTTGGGACACTGCCCGGACAACGAGTTATGGATGACTCATAGTCAGTCATTACGAGTCATAGGGTGACCTGTAATGGCTAGGCAAAAAATTTATAGTGTTTCATTAAGGGTACTTTGGACATTTTTCTTTTTCCCCCAATTGTGAACCACAACCTTAAAACCTTTTTGGGACCTCATTCATCCAAAAACATAATCAAACACGCTCTTAAACTCTATCAAATTTCTAAGTAAAAAATAAACTAGGGTTTCTCAAGGTTGATCATTTAGAGTTTCCAAGTGGTGATTTCTCTCCATGATTGTGATACTTTCAGTCATATTACTCTCCCCTTAAACTTATTTTACTTAAAGCACGTGTTTAAATAGTTCTCTATGTGGATTTGAATATGGATTTTGATTTGGGTTGAGGGATTTGGAATAAATGTTACTTGAAATGGATTCCCATGATTTTATATGCATTGCTTATGCTTTATCAATGGTATTTGAACTATTTGGGTGCATGGGTATGGGAATTTGAAAGGGGATCAAGGTATTCCCCCAATTTGAAGATTTTGGTTTGGAACTTGGTTTTGGAAATTGTGTTCTCTCAACCCACTTACAGAATTGGATTTGAAACATGGTTAATCACACAATTTGGCTTACTTCCTTAAACTATGGCATTGCATAAATGGTTAAATGGATAAAAAGGATTTTGAAGGCCTTGTTAGCTATGTTTTTTACTTTAAATTTGATTTAATGAAAAAAGGGGGTCATGGAATTCCCCCAGGTTGATGGAATTAGTATGACATAATTCTAAGCTTACAAGCACAATGGCATGATGATACCTATGGTTGATTCTTTAATGGATAATTCCTTGGTTAAATTGATGGTTTATGTGAAACTTATTTTAGTTAGGCTTAAGGGGGGTGTGTAGCTTGTCATAAAAGGTGGAGGTCCTAGGGGGACCGGTACTGAAAATCATATTTGTCGGTGTAGGGTCTATATGATTGTATGCATAGTTCACATTATATATATTAGATTGATTGGGAATGAGGTATCCCTATCTCATCATTAAATTTTCCTAGTTCATGTGGCTAAAATGCATTGGGACTCTTTCAGTAGGGAGAGCTGAACCCGTATAGCCCATGGGTGCCCTTAGGACGGTTAGAGCTACACAATCCAAGCTAATGTATTAACTTTCATGCTAAGTCTTGTTCCCTATCCCAATATTATATATATATATATATATATGATTGTGTGCATTAGTTTTTGAATGGGTTTGGGCTAACTTGATCATGGCATTATTTTATTCCTTCCCTGAGTTACATGCTAGCGTTCACCCTGCTAACCATCTTCGGATGCTGTATCCCCATGCTATGTAAGGAATGGAGAATTTTTTTTCTTATTTAGTGCAGTGATTAGGTGGTTTCTGGATTAATCATGAGTTATCTTGAAGTGGTGAACTTTTATTTTTTGAAAGACCCCCATTTTATGTTTTTGGTTTTGCTATAGGATAGACTATCTTTTCATTTTTTTTTACTATCGTTGGGAGCATGTCCCAACTTAGATTGATGTTGGTATCTTAGAGGATTATGTATTACTGTGGATTGGGATGGTTGTTGAGATTATTAGATTTTTTCTGAGTTAGTTGAGTTACCTATCATGTTATATGTTCAGAATTAATTCGTTGCTAGTTGTATTATGTTCTGGTTGACTGGGTAAAGAGACTGGTATCTGGTCCTCGGCGGACTTGAGATGCTAGTCATGGCCAGTCCCTGGTTCGGGTTGTGACAAGCTTAGTCCTAGAGGCTAGGTTCATGGATAGTGGGTGTCAAAAATGTCATGTCAAGTAGAGTCTCTTTAATTGGTGTGCAGTATGCCACATTTATAAGAGAGAGGCTACGAGGCTTTAAGAATGGTTCCCTTTCTTGTGATCTATTTTTAGGCTATAGAGTCTAAGGTCTTGAAATCTCCTCTAATTTTATTTATTTACATTTCATATCATGCCTCCTTGAAGATCTGATGCTCGTGGAACTCCTTTATCCCACCCGAGGATAATATGGATGGAATTCATTCTACTTATAGAGTATAGACCCAATCTAGGGTCCCTGCTCTTAACTGTACTGCCCCTCATAGAGTTTTAGCAGTCCTTACCAGTCCTCCTCAAACTGATAATGTCCATGCCCCACCGTACTAAGGAGACATTTCCAATGTTGAATTCCATTAATCTATTCATCTACTAACTCGATTGGTGACTCCTCAATCTCATCAGCCTTATTGTGTTAGTTCTGTTGCTCCATCTTCTGAGGTTACTAAAGTTGGCCAGTTCATGAGGTTGAATCCTCTGACTTTCACAGGCTCTAAGGTTAAGGAGGATCCTCAGGGGTTAGCTGACAAGATGAAAATATGTTCAGGGTGATGCATTTGATTGATATAAAGAGTGTGGAGTTATCTGCATATCTATTGAAAGATATATCATATCAGTGGTAGAGGGAGTGAGAGCAGTCGAGGGGTGATAATGTTGAACAAGCTATGTGGGAGGAATTTTTTATTACTTTTCTTAATTATTTCTTTCCTTAGGAGTTGAGGAGGCTAAGGCCAAAAAGTTTGTGAATCTGAGGTAGAAGAGGATGAGTGTGAAGGAGTACGCTTTAAAATTCCACTAGCTGTATCGTTATACTCCGGAGTTGATATCTAGTATGAGGGATAGGATGAGGAAGTTTGATTTGGGCCTGTTTTGGGACTTAATACTAGAGTGTAAGGCAGCAATGTTGAATAATAACATGGATATCTCTAGGATGGTGGTGTATATGCAATAAGTTGAGGATGAGGAAAAAAAGCAAGCCAAAGTAGAGAAAAGATAGAATAAAAAGTTTAGATATTTAGAGAAGGGTAGAGGCCAGTATAACAGTGGTAGAGATTGTAGGCAATGGAGAAAGAACAAGACTTGGGAAACTCGAGTTCATATTTTACGACTAGTGCTCCATATCGTATGCCATCTGGTGATTGTTGCTTTCAGGATGATAGTGGGTTTAAGATCCAGGGTGCCCAATCTCAGGCTAGTGGGGCTTAGTCAGCTTTATCATATCCTTCTTGCAGATTTTGTGGGTAGTTACACTGTGGATTTTATGATGGGGGAGGAATAAGTGTTTCAGATGTGGCCAGCCTAGCCATTTTAAGAAAAAATATCCTCCAGGAAATATTGCTACCAGAGCTAATAAGGTTTGAGTTTCTACTTCTTCAGCGCCTGCGTGAAAGGGTGCTACTTCTAGTACCAACACTAATTAGAACCGTCTTTATGCTCTTGCCACTCGTTAGGAATTTGAGTCATCTCTTGATATTTTAACTGGTACATTAAAACTTTTCTCTTGTGTTGTGTATTGTCTTCTTGATCTAGGGTCTATTCATTCTTATGTGACCCCATATCTGGTTGTTCACTTTGGTTTTGATCTCGAGTTTGTTTTAGATCTTTTTTGTGTCTACCCTAATGGGTGATTTCGTTGTGGCTAGAAGGGTCTATAGGGGTTGTGTGGTATCTATATCTGGTCGAGAGATATTGGTGGATCTGATAGAATTTGATATAATAAATTCTGATGCAAACTTGGGGATGGATTGGTGTAACACCCCAATTTTCTGAACCAAAATGCTACACGATGCTCATGACCCCAAAAGACCACAAGCTAACCCATGGCTGATACCTATACCTGTACACTACATAATATACTGGATAAATGCGAAAATAAAGGCTGAAAGGCCGTAAGGTTCAAATCTGATAAAAATATAACATTTGAGTGGGTATGAAATACCCAAAATAACTGAAATAAACTAAAAACTGAATTATTAATGAAATTATCACGTCCTCGAAATATGAGGACTTACTTTTAACTCTGGCTGCTGATACTGGAATCTACAGCTGATCTGGAGCTCATGCCTCTGAACCTATGGTGTAATATAAGAGAAAGCACCATAGTGCAAATGCGTCAGTACGACTGAATGTACTGAGTATAAGAGTGAGGTAGGCTAAATGCAAAGGGGTATATGCATTAACAATGCCGACTGATATAAATGTGAGAATACATACATACATGAGAAACTATAACTGAACTCGTGATGATACTGAATATTGAGTTTGAATACTAACATCATGACTTTACTGACACTAAGGTACTGCATAGATGAATGACTATTTTGATAGTTCGAATTATGAAAAAATGGTCTGTTTGACTGTGTGTAACAGTCCTAAAACTGAATACTAAGTATATAAATCACTAATAAGCGAGGAACTGATATTGTATTACTAAATACAGAGGGACTAGTGCTATGTTACTGATACATAAATAATTGTGTATGACAATCCTGATTATGAAGGACTGGTCTGGTCGACTGTATCTGACAGTCTAATTATAAAGTATTAATCTAATTAACTGTATCTAGCAGCCATGAATATGATGAACTAAAATGCTTGACCGTATCTGACGGTCATGAAGATAGATACTGGTAATATGAGTTCAGAGAACTGGTAGTAATGATAACATAAGTGACTGTATCTTACAGTCCTAAATATGATGGAACTAGCTGAGTTTCATATTGTATTTGAGTTAACTGAATCTAACAGTCCTGATATTCTGAAGAACAATCTGAGTCTATTATTGAAACTGATATATGGGAGGTAATCATCTAACTGACATTCCCCAAAACTGAACTGGTGGGGTCCAATCTTTTCCTTGATTGGAAGGGTTTCAATACTGTGCCATGGGTAGAGACAACAGGTGAGTAACCTTATTGTATTTTGGGAGCTCATTCTGTCTGACCTCCTATCAGGTAAACTCAAAAGAGATGCATTAGACCTATGGGTAGGGACATCTCAACCTACGCTGGCTACGTAGTTCTGGAATGCAAGGATTGCTTTTAGGAATCTCCCCCTCTGACTGTGGCAGGTGAATCCCCATCCTTAGTTCACTCGGTGCTGAATCCTATTCCCAACTGAAAGACACTAAACTGATTAGTTGAACTGAACTGATGTAAGTAGGATTGTTTAGCGGAGCTAAAATGAGTTTATTGGATTCCGATGACTGACGAAATGTACTGAGTTCTGAGGACTGATTGAGAGTATAGAAGTTACTGAGATTAACTGTTAATACTGAGGTTGCTGAGGTTACTGAGCACTGAGATTAGTGAGATTACTGGGTTTTCCTAAGTCACATTATTGAATGATTTCTATAGATCATGGCTTGAATGAGAGTATCCTGAAAACATGACAAGGCTCTAGGCATACAACTATATTTTTCGGGTACAAGTACCCCCAGGACTCGATGGAAAGAAACTAACACACATGACTGACTTGATCGTGAGAATAGAATCAACAATTTACAATATCATAAGTAGGGGATTTCATACTACACATGGTTATCATATTCTTGAACATCAAATATAATACATATAACATGTACATACTTGCATGGTTCTAATTTCATGAGCATTCCATAGTACAACAAAAATACATGA
>NC_061120.1:91989366-92026554 GCF_002878395.1 Capsicum annuum | reverse complement strand
ATGGTTCTAATTTCATGAGCATTCCATAGTACAACAAAAATACATGAAAATTTGCATGGAATTCATGTTGAGTCATAAGGGATAGAGCATGTGCTTGTCTTTTAAGTTCTATTTAGCTAAAATAAATTATTTCTAGGCTCTTAGGTATTTTATCAAACACCTTGCATGCACCACTTTGGGCATAGGTTTATTCATGAATTCAACCACCCAAATCACCCAAAGTTCATATATTTCAACTAACATGTCATCCTAGTTTCATAGAAACCCATAAAGATTCTATCTTGACATCATTCAACATATAAACAAGATCAACAATCAAATCAAAACATAAAAATCATGGCATATAGTTTAAAATAGGGTTCTCAGACTTTATGGACGAAAGTAGTCTATGAATGAACACTCGCATACCTTAGTTCTTGATTTAGTAAAGATTGACGGAGAGATTCTTGGAATTTGATGGTAGAATTTGCTTGAACTTGAATCTTCTATAAAAAAATCCTAATGTGTTCTTGAGAGGATTTTGATGAAAAAGAGTATGTTTTGGTGAAATAATAGCTTAATTCCGTCTTTATATAATATATATATAGGGGTGGGAAGATGACCCAAATGGCCCTCTAGATGCGTCTTTTAATTTCTGTGAAAATTTTCCAATTTGGGCCCCCGGCGCGACGTGGAGACATCACGTTGCCACTTGTTTATGACCTGAACACTCATCGAGATGTGGTGTAATCATGGAGAGACACTGGAAATTGACAAACGTTATTTCGGCTTACATTACAACGCGTCACTAACTGAAATGACACTGCTCTAACTTTAAATTGCCATAACTTCTTCACCGGGTGTCCGTTTTAGATGAATTTGATATCGATGGAAAGCTTATTCAATTATATACAATTTGGAGAGTATAAATATTACAAAATTCCACTTATAAATCAATTTATACTCGTTCAAATATGACCTATGTGAAATCACATATGAAAATTTGGTAGATTCAAAAATTCTTAGCTTGGCTTACTTTAACTGACTCTTATGAACATGATTAACACATCATAAGCTCTATTATAACTAGGATACTCATCCTAATTCATGTACTCAAATATGAATCACAGGATAGAAGGTTTCATGAGTAGGAACAATGGTTCATTTTCTTGCTTAGAAATATATAGGGTATTACTATATCCCCCTCTTGGGATCATTCATCCTCAAATGAGACTAACTGAGAGGTAAGAAAAGATAAATTGGAGTACGTACAAGACATACACTATTGAAACTTGGGTTCATGACTAATATAACTAATAACTAAGCTTATCATACCGAACAAGCATATCTGATGCATGGGTAACTGATTCATGAATGATGGACTGAGTGTTCTGATGAACTAAGTTTCTCAGAATGAGAATACATATGTGATGCAAAAATTGATAAGCTGAATCCATGCATATCTGATGCATGATTATATGACTAACATGATACATGAAGACATGACTGGAAGTGATGATAAGCTGATCACGCATATCTAATGCGTGAATATATGATAGAACTGACTCATGAACATGCAACTAAATATAAAGGTACCAAGTTTGAAATGAAAACTGAGCATGGAACAGGATACCAAGTTTGGTATTGAAATTTAAACATAAGAACGAGTAAGCTCAAACAAAACTATTACCTTAAATCAAAAATACTGATGAGTTTGAGATTAATCACTCAATATACATGAGCGGGAACTTAAAAACATAGCCGAGTCTGGAATGTGATACATGAACTGAACTGAGACATTGAGTACATGGCTTACTACTGAGTTTTGAAGTTAGAGGGTCAGCTCGTAAGTAATACTTCCTCCAAGATAGATTCATCGAATAAAATGACATGTTTAAATCACAAAAGTTTGGGGACTGTAGTGTATCTTCCCCTTGGGACACTATGTCCCTTGAAGGATACTGGTCTGACCTTGCTGAGATATTGAGAAAGTTGAGGCGAAGCTCAAGGCACCTAGGAACAAAATTATGACTGATTATCTAAGATCTAAAACTGAAGCGTGATGCACGAATGCATAGACATACTGACTTATATGATTAACTGTGTAACTGGTAACTGAATGTTGGGTATGCAAGACTGAATTATACTTAATCTGAGTAGCTGGGCTGAGGCCATAAAGTATTATACATATGAGAAGGGACTGACTAAGTAACATGAGGTAACTGACATGGATTTCATGAAATCTATACTATTTAAAAAAAATGCAGGACTAAGCATATTGCATGATTTGGAAACACTCCATAGACTGAGGTATTGAAATACCTATAACTAAGCAATTGATAACTGTACGATATGTTCAAGCAAGTATAAAATTGAACTGAATTTCTGAGCTGAATATTGATCTAAAGCTGACACTATAACTTAAGACTGTAACTGAGATCCATACGGGAACTAAATGCTGGGTCCTGAAAACTGAATACTGAAACTGAGGTTTAGACTGATATTGAAGTGCTTAATTCTAAGACTGAACACTAATTACTGAGTACTGAGTACTGAACTGTAACTGAGATGGCAACTGATTTATGATAGTTACATAATGAAAGCTGGCATAAGTCAAGGCTCTGAATACTCATTCACACTCTAAACTTTCCCAATCTCTAATTACTACCTCTTGCTAGCCCTTTGCTTGCATACTAACAGGATATTAAAGCCTATCTTTGTATCTACACCCTTGTATAAAATATGCATGCAATAGTTTGTCCTTAACATAGAACATTAACTCTCTCCTATCTAAGTGACTGCTCACCACTACACTATTTTACAAGGAGAGCTTACTGAAGTATTAAATCAGGAGGACCTGAAGCATTAATGGATACTGACTGAATTTGACACATGATTGAAACTTGAGGAATGAAATGTCTATGGCATAAATTTACTAAAAGGGTCTGGACTGAGGGTATACATGATATAGTCCAGACTTATCTGATCAGTGAGGAGCATAGTATGAGTCATGGAAGCAGAGTATACTGGGGAGCATGTATGTGTAAATGAGTCATGAGCTGCATGACCTGATTCTTGAATTTCTGAGTTTATGGAACATGATTCGTAACACTGAGTGAGCTGGAACTAAACTCCATATGCTGGGAACTAAAAGCACACATGATTCTATGGGAGGCGTGTGAACATAAGCTGTATTCATGGAATCTAAGACATGAAGCATGCATAGGCATTATGCTGACTGAAGTACGAAGCTTTACGCTGAGATAAGGATGGACCGAGAATCGTCTTCCCTAACTACTTTTCTATACATACCGATGCTACTACTGGAATCTGAGAGCTTGAATGGGTTACTTGATCTATCATCTTGCCCTTAGCTTAAATCCATCATCATAAGCCTGTGAACACTAAACTAATCTCTGAACTGAACTGTAATCTTAATCACATACTTACACTCTGTCAAACACATACTTTCCTTACTAAGCCCATTATCCGCCTCTGTTCCCTTACATACTACTAATATCACATTAACACCTTCATGCTTAATTTCGTATTAATAAACTTAAATTTCTAACTTACATAGTTCAAGCCTACTGATTCATTCTGGCCAAACTATCCCCATGAATATATAATCTGATCAAACTGGATGATACTATCCCAACTCTACCACCATTAACTCCTAAATTCATGTTTAAAAATTATAGGTTTACGTTGTTATAGGATTTTGAGAAAAGATCTGATGGCATATCTAAAATTGGGTTTGTGAACGAGTTCTCATGGTCATGAATAAAATCTGTATGACTTGGAACATAATGGGATTGATAGGGCATTTCTGAGTCTGTGGGCAATCCCATAACTATATGTTGGGACTAGTTGTGGAAACTCTATCTCTAGAACTTTGAGCTTCATTGTTTCTGTTACCTTAAAAGTAAGGTAAAATTGACATGAGGAGAGCATGATGTGAATCTGCATGGGTTCCTTAGAGAACCTTATTATAGCATGATCTGAGATATAAAAGAAGGGAAAGTCATCTCATAGCTTCCTGCACATAAGTGTGGTGCACAACACACGCATGTACAAGACTCTACTAGATGCAGTTTTCAAACTTCCTAGGACTCTATTGAACCTTAGGCTCTGATACCAAGTTTGTAATACCCCAATTTTCTAAACCAGAATGCTACACGGTGCTCATGACCCCGAAGGACCACAAGCTAACCCATGACTGATATTTTTCCTATACACTACATAATATACTGAATAAATACAAAAATAAAGGTTGAAAGGCCATAAGGTTCAAATCTGATAAAAACATAACATCTGAGTGGGGTGAGAAATACCCAAAACAACTGAAATAAACTAAAAACTGAAGTAGTAATGAAATCATCATGTCCTTAAAATATGAGGACTTACTCTTAAATTTGACTGCTGATATTGGAATCTACTGTTGATCTGGAGCTCGTTTCTCTGGACCTGTGGTGTAACATAAGAGAAATCACCATAGTGCAAATGCGTTAGTACAACTGAATGTACTGAGTATATGAGTGAGGTAGGCTAAATGGAAAGGGTTATATGCAAGAACAATGCTGATTGATATGAATATGAGAATACATACATATATAAGAAACTATAACTGAACTCATGATGATATTGACTACTGACTCTGAATACTGACATTATGACTTTACTGACACTGAGGTACTGCATGGATGAATGATTATTTTGACAATTTGAATTATGAAGAACTGGTCTATTTGACTGTGTTTAACAGTCCTGAAAATGAATACTAAGTATATAAATCACTAATAAGTGAGGAACTGATACTGTATTACTAAATACAGAAGGACTAGTGCTATGTTACTGATATATGAATAACTGTGTATGACAGTCTTAATTATGAAGGACTGGTCTGGTCAACTGTATTTGACAGTCTAATTATAAAGTATTAATCTGATTGACTATAACTAGAAGCCATGAATATGAGTAAGTAAAATGCTTGACCATATATGACGGTCATGAAGATAGATACTGGTAATATAAGTTCAGAGAACTGGTAATAATGATAACATGAGTGACTGTATCTTACAGTCCTGAATATGGTGGAACTAACTGAGTTTCGTATTGTATTTGAGTTGATTGTATCTAACATTCCTGATATTCTGAGGAACTATCTGAGTCTATTACTGAAACTGAGACTGAGACTAAAACTGAGACTGTGAGAGGTAATCATCTAACCGACATGCCCCAAAACTGAATTGGTGGGGTCCAATCTTTGCCTTGATTGGAAGGGTGTCAATACCGTGCCATAGGTAGAGATAATATGTGAGTAACCCTATTCTATTTTGGGAGCTCATTCCATCTGCTCTACTATCAGGTAAACTCAAAAGAGATATATTAGCCCTATAGGTAGGGATATCTTAACCTATGTTGGCTATGTAGTTCTGGAATGCAAGGATTGTTTTTAGGAATCTCCCCCTCTGACTGTGGCAGGTTAATCCCCATCCTTGGGTTCACTTGGTGCTGAATCCTACTCCCAACTGAAAGACACTAAACTGATTAGCTGAACTAAACTGATTAACTGAACTGATGTTAGTGGGATTGTTTAGCGAAGCTAAATTGAGTTTACTGGATTCCGATGACTAATGGAATGTACTGAGTTATGAGGACTGATTGAGAGTACTAAAGTTACTAAGTTTAACTGTGAATACTGAGGTTGCTGAGGTTATTGAGCACTGAGATTAGTGAGGTTACTGGGTTTTTCTGAGTCACATTATTGACTGATTTCTATAGATCATGGCTTGAATGAGAGTATC
The DNA here is from genome assembly GCF_002878395.1 of Capsicum annuum. Classification (NCBI taxonomy): domain Eukaryota; kingdom Viridiplantae; phylum Streptophyta; class Magnoliopsida; order Solanales; family Solanaceae; genus Capsicum; species Capsicum annuum. The sequence continues at coordinate 92,020,768 of NC_061120.1, read as the reverse complement.
CTGAAAACAAAACATGGCTCTGGGCATACACCTATATTTTTTGGGTACAAGTACCCCCAGGACTCGATGGAAAGAAACTAACACACATGACTGACTTGATCGTAAGAATAAAATCCATAATTTATAATATCATAAGTAGAGGATTTCATACTACACATGGTTATCATATTCTTGAACATCAAATATAATACATATAAAATGTACATACTTGCATGGTTCTAATTTCATGAGCATTCCATAGTACAACAAAAATACATGACAATTCGCATGGAATTCATGTTGAGTCATCAGGGATAGAGCATGTGCTTGTCTTTTAAGTTCTATTTAGCTAAAATAAATAATTTCTAGGCTCTTAGGTATTTTATCAAACAACTTGCATGCATCAATTTGGGCATAGGTTTATTCATGAATTCAACCACCCAAATCACCCAAAGTTCATATATTTCAACTAATATGCCATCCTAGTTTCATACAAACCCATAAAGATTCTATCTTGACATCATTCAACATATAAACAAGATCAACAATCAAATCAAAACATAAAAATCATGGCATATAGTTTAAAATAGGGTTCTTGGACTTCATGTAAGAAAGGACTCCATGAATGAACACACGCATACCTTAGTTCTTGATTTAGTGAAGATTGACGGAGAGATTCTTGGAATTTGATGGTAGAATTTGCTTGAACTTGAATCTTCTATGAAAAACCCTAATGTATTATTGAGAGGATTTTGATGAAAAAGAGTATTTTTTTCTGAAATAATAGCTTAACTCCGTGTTTATAGAATATACATAGGGGTGGGAAGATGACCCAAATGCCCCTCTAGATGCGTCTTTTAATTTTTGTGAAAATTTCCCGATTTGGGCCCCTAGCGTGATGCGGAGACATCGCGTTTCCACTTGTTTATGACTTGGAAACTCATCGCGATACGGTGGAATCATGGAGAGACACTGTAAATTGACAAACGTTATTTTGGATCGACGTTCCACTGACTGAAATGACACTATTGAAACTATAAATCTCCATAACTTCTTCACCGGGTGTCCGTTTTAGGTGAATTTGGTATCGACAAAAATCTTATTCAATTCTCTACAATTTGGAGGTTATAAGTCTTCTAAAATACTACCTATAAATAAAGTTATCCTCATTCAAAGATGACCTATGTGAAATCACATATGAAAATTTGGTAGATTCAAAAGTTCTTAGCTTGGCTTACTCTAAGTGACTCTTATGAACATGATTGAAACATCATAAGATCTGTTATCACTAGGATACTAAGCCTAATTCATGTACTCAAATATGAATCATAGGATAGGAGGTTTCTTGCGTAGGAACAATGGTTTATTTTCTTGCTTAGAAATATATGGGGTATTACAATTAGCTCCATTCATGCTATGCTTCTCTCAATTTTAGGACCCATAAGGTCATTTTTCAATTCCCAAATGAACCGGTAATTGAGTGGGAAGGGAGTTTCCTAGTACATAAGGAGAGGTTTTATTTTTTATGTTAGAGATTGAAAGTTGATTTCTAAAGGGTATCTATATTATCTAGTTCGGGCGAAGGATTCTAGTTTGGAGGTTACCTCAATACAATCTATCCTTGTGGTCAATGAATTTTCTAAGTGTTTCTCGATGATCTTCCTAGTATTCCTCCCGATAGGGAAATAGAATTTGGGATTGATCTTCTACTGGATACCTGTCCTATCTCTATTCCTCCTTATTGAATTATTTCGACTGAGTTAAAATAACTTAAGGAGTAGTTAAAAGATCTTCTTGATACGGGTTTCATTCATCTTAGTATTTATCTGTGGGCTTTCCCTGTGCTTTTCATGCATAAGAAGGATGGTTCCTTTTAGATATGTATAGATTATCGATAACTGAATAAGGTGACGGTGAAGAATAAGTATCCCCTACCTAGGATAGATGATCTCTTTGACCAGCTTCAGGGTGCTAAGTACTTTTCTAAGATTAATCTTCGATTGGGTTATCAGCATTTTAAGATTATGGAGGTGGATATCCTTAAGACTACTTTCCATACCCGATATGGTCACCACAAGTTCTTAGTCATGTCTTTTTGTTTGAGTAATGCTCAGGCCGCATTTATAGACTTGATGAATTATGCATTCAGAATGTTCTTGGATTTATTCATGATCATGTTTATTGATGACAACTTGTTATATTCTAAGAGTGAGGAGTATCATGTCAATCACCTCTATATAGTATCGCAGACTCTTAAGGATCAACATTTGTATGCTAAGTTTTTGAAATGTGAATTTTGGTTAAATGTTGTGACCTTCCTTGGTCATGTTATTTGTAGTGAGGGTATCATATTAGATCCATAGAAAGTTGAAGAGGTTAAAAAGTGGCTAAGACCCACGACTCAACTGACACTCAAAGCTTCTTGGCTTTAGTCGGATATTATAGGATATTTGTGGAAAGTTTTTCATTTATTGCTGCTCCATTACTAAGTTGACCATGAAAAAGGTGAAGTTCTTATGTTTTAATTCTTGTAAGGGTATCTTTGAGAGGTTGAAGGACAAGTTGAGTTCTGCATAAGTTTTAACCCTGCCTGAGAATGCCAATGGTTTTGTTGTGTATTATGATTCATCCCTTGTGGGACTAGGATATGTATTGATGTAGCATGGCAAAGTTGTGGCCTATGGTTCTAGGCAGCTCAAAGTTCATAAAAGGAATTATCCGACTCATAATTTGGAATTATTAGTTGCAGTTTTTGTTTTGAAGATTTGGCGTCACTATTTGTATAGAGTTCATGTGGACATCTTCTCATATCATAAAACTTGCAATATGTGTTCACCAAAAAGGAGTTAAATCTTAGGCAAAAAAGATAGCTTGAGTTTCTTAAGGACTATGATATGAGTCTTTATTACCATCCAGGTAAAGCTGATGTAGTCACTGATGCTCTTAATAGGTTGTCCATGGGAAGCTTATCTCGTGTGTATAAAGAGAAGAGGTGATCGGTGAAGGAAATTCACCGGTTGGACAATCTTGGAGTTCATCTCTTAGATTCTGAGGATGAAGGTATAATCGTGCAAGAGCTGGTGAAGTTATCTTTTGGTGAAGAAGTGATGGAGAAACAGGTTTTGAACCCCATCTTAATTCAAATTAAGGTTGATGTGGGTTATCAGAAGGTCATGGCAATTAAGATTGGTGGAGATGGTATCTTGAGGTACCAAGGTATGTTGTGTGTTTCTAATATCAATGGGTTGTGGGAAAGAGTTTTGACTGAGGCTCATGAGTTAAGGTATACAGTTCATCTAGGCTCGACAAAGATGTATCATGACCTAAATGAGATTTATTGGTGGAACAACATAAAGAAAGATGTGGCTAACTTTGTGGCTAAGTGTATGGTTTGTCCACAGGTGAAGGTATAGCACTTGAGGCCTGGTGGCATGTCCTAAGAGGTCAAGTTGCCTATATGGAAGTAGGAGGAACTTTGTTACTTGTCTTCCGTGGTCTCGCCATTAGTTTGATTCGATTTGGGTCATTGTGGATAGGATGACTAAGTCGACTCACATCTTACTGGTGAAGACTACTAACACTGGAGAGGATTATGTAAAGTTGTTTATCTAAGAGATAGTTAAGCTATATGGTGTTTTAGTTTCTATTATTTAGTATGGAGGTATGCAGTTCTCTTCTCACTTTTGGCATTTATTTCAGCAGCGCTCGGGTACAAGGGTGAACCTTATAAGCACATTACACCCTCAGATGGATGGACAAGTGGAAAGGACCATTCAAATCTTGGAAAATATGCTAAGGGCCTATATGATTGATTTTGGTGGTAGATGGATGGATTATTTGCCTCTCATTGAGTTCGCTTATGATAATAGTTATCACTTTGGTATTGGGATGGCTCCTTTTGAGGATCTTTAAAGAAGGAGGTGTAGATCTCCTATTGGGTGGTTTAAAGTTAGTGAGACTAGGTTGTTTGGTTTGGACTTAGTTCACCAGGCCATGGAGAAGGTAAAAGTGATTCGAGATTGGCTTAATACTACTCAGAGTCACCAAAAGTCCTATACAGATGTGAGGCAAAGATAATTAGAGTTATAGGTTGGTGAATAGGTATATTTAAAGGTGTCTCCCATGAAGGGAGTGATGAGGTTTAGAAGGAAGGGGAAACTCAGTCCCCCAGTATGTGGGTTCATACCTAATTTTGAGGAGAGTGGGTAATACTGTTTATGAGTTGGACTTTTCTTCGAGTTTAGGTTCCATTCACCTGGTTTTTATGTTTTAATGTTAAAAAAGTGTGTGGGAGATCCTTTATTAATTGTGCCAATAAGAGTGTTGGTATTTCAGATTCCTTGTCTTATGCAAAAGTCCCAATTAAGATTTTGGATAGGTAAGTCCGTCGTTTGAGAAATACAGACGTGGCTTCGGTAAAGGTTCTATGGAGGAATCAAAAGGTAGAAGAAGCTAATTGGGAAACTGAAGAGGACATAAAGTCCAAGTATCCATTCTTGTTTCCCGAGTTGGATATTAAAGGAAATTATGATTGTGTTTCACTCTCAAAATCGTGTTAATGGATACCTTGACTCATTATTGGGGGATGAATGATCCTAGGAGGGAGAATGTAATACCCCAGAATTTTGTCCCTTGAAAATTTCTTGAGTTTTGAGCTAACTGCTCAGACTACGACTCACCTAATGAGTTGTAAGGTCTCCTTACTGGTAGTAGGGCTTGAGTCGTAGGTTGACCAGTTAGGGATGCCTAATTTTCTGTTGTGACTACTCTAGGATATCATGAGTCATAATGACTCTTTACGGATCGTAGGGTGCTTCCCGTAGCTAAACCAAAGTAGGTGCCTAATTTCACTGTTGTGGTTATGACTAGGACCCTACAAGTTGTAAGGTCCTTATATGAGTCATATGGTATAACTCATAGGGTCAACAGTGGGGGTGCCATGGGACACTATCCAGGCTACAAGTCTAGGGAACGACTCGTAGTTAGTTGTTATAAGTTGTAGAGTGACCCGTAACGATTGGGCGACAAATTTTTAGTGTTTTATTAAGGGTACTTTGAACATTTCCCCTTTTCCTCCAATTGTGACCCACGACCTTAAAACCTTTTGGTACTTTATTATCATCCAAAAACATAATCAAATACTCTCTTAAACTCTCTCAAATACCTAAGTCAAGAACAAGCTAGGGTTTCTCAAGGTTGATCATTTAGAGCTTCTAAGTGGTGATTTCTCTATATAATTGTGATACTTTCAGGCATATTAATCTCCCCTTAAATTTTTTTTACTTAAAGCATGTATTTAAATGGTTATCCATATGGATTTGAATATGGATTTTGATTTGGGTTGAGGGCTTTGGAATAAATGTTACTTGAATTGAATTCCCATGATTTTATATGCATCGCTTATACTTTATCAATGGTTTTTGAACTACTTAGGTTCATGGGTATGGGAATTGGAAAGGGGGTCGAGGTATTCCCCTAATTTGATGATTTTTGTTTGGAACTTGGTTTTGGAAATTGTGTTCTCTTAACCCACTTGTATAATTGGATTTGAAACATAGTTAATTACACATTTGGCTTACTTCCTTAAACTATGGCATTACATTGATGGCTAAATATATAAATTGGGTTTTGAAAGTCTTGTTAGCAATGTTTTTTATTTTAGACTTGATTAAGTGAACAAAGGGGTCATGACATTCCCCAAGGTTGATGGAATTGGTATGAAATAATTCTAAGCTTGCAAGCGTGATGGCATGACCATACTTGGGGTTGATGTATTAATAGATAATTCCTTGGTTAAATGTATGGGTTATGTGAAACTTGTTTTAATTGGGCTTAAAGGGGGTTGTGTAGCTTGTTGTAAAAGGTGGAGGTCCCGAAGGGAACCATACTGGAAACCACGTTTACCGGCGTGGGGGTCTTTATGATTGTATGCATAGTTCACACTTATATATATTTTTTGGATTGGTTGGGGTTGAGGTATTCCCTGGATCATCCTTAGATTTCACTGGGACCCTTTTAGCAGGGGGAGATAAACCCATATAGCCCCGGCAAATTATATATATATATATATATATATATATATATATATATATATATATGATTGTGTGCATTGGTTTTTGAATGGTTTTGGACTGACCTGATCATGGCATTATTTTATCCCTTCCCTGAGTTACATGCTAGAGCCCACCCCGCTAACCATCTCTAGACATTACATCCCCACGTGATGTAAGGAATAGAGACACTTCTGCTTTTTCTACGCAGTGATTAGGTGATTTTTGGATCGATCGTGACTCAACATGAAGTGGTGAGCTTCCTACTTCGGAAGACCCTTATTTTATGTTTTTGGTTTTGCTATAGCATACACTATCTTTTGAGTTTTTTTTGCTATCAACATGGGAGTGTCCCGAGTTACATTGATGCTGGTATCTTAGAGGCTTATGGATTACTGTGGATTGGGATGGTTATTGAGATTCTTAGATTCTTTTCAGAGTTAGTTGAGTTACCTATCTTGTTATATGTTCGAAATTCATTCGCTGCAAGTTGTATTGTGTTTTGGTTGGCTACGGTAAAAGGGTGGTCTCTGATCCTCGACGGACTTGAGATACCGACACAGCTAGGCCCTGGTTTGGGTCGTGACAACAATGCTCACCAAATCTTTTAAATCCAAAATTGTTAAGTCGACACTTATGCTTCACATAGAGCAATATCGTTTCAAGTGGTGATAAGGTTCTTTTCAAAAAAGCCAATCTTACTATAGCCTTTTGAGTGGACTCAAGAAGAACTTTTGATTCCTATCGTATGTTACCTCATTTCACTTTTGTTGTTGTTCTCCATAGATATAAATCTGTCATTGTAACAAGAAAAATTCTGAATTCAGTACCTCTAACATCCAACTAATTCATAACCTTTGCAAGAACATGTGCAGATGAAACCACATTAGATGTAGTTTGAGTTTTGGCTTGCGATATAGTGACAATTTTATGATTTTTATTGATGCTTCAAATATTTACTCAAATTAGGGGTGTCTTTACGCGCAACATCAAACTAGAATACTTTTTGGCATGCTCAAGCATAGAAAAAGAGGACGAGAAATTGTCTATCAATTTGAAACTTTACTTGTTTGTGTTGAAATGATGAGACCCAAAATACAGTGAAGCTTCAATCTAAATGTCTTTTTCTCCACAAAGCTTCTCAAACTAGATAAAGTTTATCATCAGCCAATGATGCTTCATGTCAAATTCTTCATTTCCAAGTTGTAATAATGATTTATTTCATGTCAAATTCTAAAGGTTAAGACGCTCTAAAAACTTTTTTACGCAAATGCAAGAAGTTTTCTATGCCAAGTCCTGAGGAAATAGGTGCAAATTTTCTCATCAAGGATAAAAAAAATCTTCTTCAAGTTGTTTCTTACCAATCTATGAGTGAGGATACACCATTTATTTCTCACTAAAACCTCAATCGAAAATAATGCATCAAATAGTTCCTCACCAACTTCAAAAATTTGTCTTGTCTATTCTACGCAGACTTAATCTTACATCTTTTAAATAGGTGTACTCCTTAAAGGCAAGTTTATATAGGATTAAATGGCTCATGATTAAAACACTCCAAGCTCAAGAAGTAGACATTTTAGCAAGGGTGCACAAAGCTGTGAAATTGGCATTCCACACATGTAATGAACTTAAAAAGTTTATTCTAGTTAATTCAGAATGAATTTTCTGCAATCTTCACACAAGAAATCACTCCTACACGTGAGTCATGAATTTTACCCAATAGACGTGCAAACCTAAAAAAAGAGCGAAGCAAAATTTGAGCTAAGTTTGAAATGAATTCTGCATAAGTTCATAGATATTCTAGTCATGATTCTTATACATACTGTAGTTTCTGAGTTATATTTCTATAGGACCTAATGGATTGTGATTTGAACACTCCAAGCTCAAGATGTAGACATTTTGGCAAAGGTGCACAAAGTTGTGAAATTGGTATTTCAGGCGTGTAGTGAACTTAAGAAATTTATTCCCTTCAATTCAAAATGAATTTTTCTATAATTTTCACATTTATTACTATAACAACCCAGGACTACCCCCTGGTCATCACACAGTGCTTACGACCCTGAAGGACCACAAGCTAACCCATGAATGATATCTGTTGTGAGCACTAAATAGTAATACTATAATTAATATGGAAAATGGGTTGAAATGCCATAAGGTTCAAAATATCTGAAATACTGATAAAATATAACATCTGTAAAACTGAATATTGTCTAAAAATCTAGTTTGAAAACCCTCTAACTGAATCTGTCTGAAAGTGGAGTTGATGGGAATATCCCCCAACTAACTCCACCTACTGAACTACTACATCTACTAAAATATGAAATAATAGAATATCCTCGAATGATGAGGACTCACTGCTAAATCTACTGCTGCTGGCCGAATCTGAATCTACTATGCGTGGTCGGAAACCTGAGCATCTAAACCTATGATATGAAACATCATAGCGCAGGAAAGTATGCATCAGTATGTGGGAATGTACTGGTATGATAGATAAGGTAAGGCTGAATGCAAGGGTTCATATGCATGAATAGCAACTGACTGAATGATATAGAGTAACTGAATATGAGAGTACATGGATAACTGAAAGTACTGTAAATACTGAGTATGTAATATTGTGCATATATGTATACTATAATTGAGATTTTTTGAAGCTAAGTACTGAGTTATGATAACTGAGTAATTGATATCTGAAGTTACTCATAACTGGTTTACTGATATAAATTGACTGTGTCTGATAGTCCTGATTCAGTAAAACTGAACTGAGTTTTAAACTGAAGACTAAAATAGAAACTATGGGAGGTAATCATTTAACTGACATGCCCCAATTTGAGCTAATCAGGGTCCAACTATTGTGGAGTCAGTCCTAACTAACGGGTGACCCCTGAGATCAGTCCTAAACTAGCGGGTGATCCCTGAGTATGTCAGTCCTATCTAACGGGTGAAATCTCTTAACCTACACTGGCTATGTAGTTTTGGAACTTAGGAATTACTTATAGGGACCCAGTCCTAGCTAACGGGTGAGAACCCATCCCTAGGCTCGCTCGGTGCTGAATCCTACTCCCAACTAAAATATATTGATCTAATCATACTGAACTGAACTGGACGGATACAGAGTTTACTGAGTTTTCCTAAGTTCTGTAACTAACTGAGTTCTATTGAGTTTTGTAACTGACTGAGAGTATTACTGATCGAGGCATGACTGGTACTATCTTGTCTCTAACACTGTCTCTAGGTAAAAAACTAAATTGACGGGTATTAAATACCCCAAGGACTCTATAGCATGAGAAGTAAAGCAAAGCATCATCTTGAATAACATAACAATGTTCACTTGGTCATAATTTATTCATAGAGACATTTCATCAAACACTTGTAATGCATTAACTTGTACATGGATGGGGAGTACATGTTAGCATGCTATAATGGATTATCTCATTCTCATAGACAATTTATCAAACACATAAGAAGCGTACTTGGTTTATTAAATCATAAAAACTTAGAGTTAACATGGTTACAACAATCAACTTGCAAATTGAAGGGTTTATCATGAATATCATGTAATTCAACACATACTAAAATCAATTTTTGGAACTTGTAATCTAAATCACCGATTAAAACTCAAAAAACATCATGAACATGAATACAATCTAATTCAAACATGGAAATTATAAATCTGAGATCTTGTATACTAAAAAAAGGATTCTTGGACTCTATGAGTGAAAGGAACCTATAGATGAACACCTAACATACCTTGGAAGATTCTTTCTTGAAGGCTCTTGGAAGAAATCCTTAGACTTGTTCTTGATTTCTTGAACTAGGGTTTTTACCTCTTTAAGAGAGAATGCTTTTTAATTTGGGGATGAATTGAATAATGAGTAGCTAAGGACGTTTTTAGAGATTAAATCCCTTATCTGGGCATAATAAAATCGTGGAAAAGGATTGTTTTAACCCTGGTCATCCTTTTAATTTTTTAAGAAAAATTTCTAAACTGGGCACCTGGCACGACGCACCACTATCGCATCATGCCACTGAAAAAAAGACAACTGAAAACTGGGCTGATGGCATGATGTGGTGCCATCGTGGTGCCTCACTGGTTGTGAATCTTTCCTTTGGTGTGACGCGCCATGATCGCGGAGCCACACATAAAAGTGACAATTAGGAAAAATTCCAGTGGCGCGATGTGGTGGTATCACATTTTCTCATTGGAAAATAACAAATGCCATTTGTACTGCCTCCGCAACGCGCTAGATTACCAGGTGGTACACTATCTTACTAAAATGGCTCTAACTCTTTTCTCGGGTGTCGGATTTAGGCAAATTTAGTATCGATGGAAAGCTTATTTAATTTTTCACACAATGAAAAATCAAAATCTTGAAAATTCCACATGTATAAAAGTGTATTCATCTTTAAAGCAAGTCTTTAATATTTTTGGGATGAATTTAATCTAGGTAAAAGTACGGGGTGTTACAATTACAATTCATTGTGATATCTTCTCATTGAAATAAGAAACTCATTATTTTATCACTCCTACACCGAGTTATGAATTTTACGTCACAAACGTGTAAATCTGAAAAGAATAAAAGACGAGCCAGAATTTGAGTTGAGTTTGAAAAAAATAAAATTTGTACAAAGCAAAAGAGATTCTGGTCATGGTTTATTTTACATACATTGTAGTTTCATGAGTTATCTTTCTAAATAAATAATAATTTTATGGTTTCGGCACTCCTAATCCGAGTTATGAATTTTCTATCATAGACATACAAAGCTAAAAAGTCATCCGAGGCAAAATTTGAGCCGGGTCTTTTATAAAAAAAACAATAAAAATGCAAATATTTTCTTGGCCATGATTTTATACACATTTTAGTTTTGTGAATTTTCGTTCCAACGACACAATTGGCTCATAATTTTGAGTTATTTATCTCATGCCACGAATGTCAAACCGTATAAGTTGGTAAAGGCAAATAAAATCTGGTTGGCATGTCTAATTTGCAAAATAAACTACATCACACAAGAATCATTAAAAAAAAGCTTCACTTTTATTGCTCTAAGAGGTAATTCCACTACATCGTGATCGTACTAAAAAAAACAATAGAACAAAAAAAGAAAGAAAACATTCTTATGAAAAAATCAAGGGAAAAACCTATGTATAAGGATCTGGTTGTGACTTGTCTCAACGACCTCCTTTATTTTAGATAGTTCTTGTGTTTATGTTTCTGATAATGGGTTGATTTTCTCAAGGACATAAATCTTATCTATAGTGTTGACGATATTTTCTTGAGTTGTGGACAATTTCTTTTGATGCTCTTTAATAAGCAAGGTGGTCTTTTTCTTCTTAGAAATCCAGGCTTCTAGCTCTTTTTAAACTCTCATAAGGACATTTTGAAGATCTCTCAAATGCTTGTCCATCTTGACTTTTTCTTTATTTGCAGTATAAAGGCATTGTTGCAGTAAAAAGCAACTCTTGATAAGAATTTCTAGTTATTTTCTGAGAACTAGACAACTTTGCAACATCATAATCTCCATGCTTCTTGAAAGAATCTTCAAGTAGAACCTCTAAAGAAGAAAGGTCGACGACATTGACCTTTAAAGCCCTTTAAGAATCAGAGAAACATCTTTCTCTAACTTTTTGAGGTTTTCTAAGGACTGGGCAGAGAATTGTGTAATACATTCAAACAAGGTACGCCATATTCCAAAAATAAAAGAAAATTTGAAAGTCAAAATAGCCTTTTGTGGTTCAAAATTTTAGGCAATCTGCTCCAATGGCAGGACCAAATCCTTGGAGACGTTTGAACGTCTATTATGATTTGCTCCAGCCACCGTATTAGTAGTTAAGACAAGTTAGGAAGGTTTAATATTTTCTGACAACTTTTTCAATGGTCCTTTATTTGTAGCTTTAGTCTTGATGTCATCAAGCGAAAGATGAAGACTCTTCATTATATTGGAGGGATTCGGGTTATGACATAATTATTACCAAATACTTTACTAAAGACGTTCACAAGACCCAACTGAAAAAAAATAAAGTTAATATTGAGTAAAGAGGCAAGTTGGGTAAGATATTAAGGAAATAATTATTACCTGATATGCTAAATCAGGAAAGGACATTGTTGAACCAACGACACCATCTTCAAAGATAGTGGTATCAAAAATCAGCAAACTCAGAACATTGATCACTTAAGTTCTTATGTTTTTCTTCAAATGCTTCTAGTATGGTTTTTGAAAGCATTTATTTTATTTAAGCTAAAGGCGGCACTAGTAATGACAACCCCATTGAGTGAAATAGGTGGTTTGGATGCATCACTGCAAAATGGCGCAATGTCTAGTAAATTTTCAATGCCTTAGTCTGATGGGCTGAAAGATTTCATTCTTTTGTGAACAACGTTGATCACTTCAGAAGTGGTAGTAGCTATTGTCTTAGGGGCTGATGAGGGACTCTTAACTCCTTTGTTCATACGTGTATCCTTGACTTTTAAATTTTTAGATTTGGGAACAACTTTGATAGATTATGGAGGATTACTCATCGTCACCTAGGACTTTGAAGAGTAAGAAAGATTACCTTGACCATCCATATGAAGTTGGTCTCCTTTAGTTTATGAGGGATCACAATCTTTTGTAGGACCTCCTAAAATAATATAGGTACTTCATCTCATCATAGTTTCTCAATGGGTTGGCCACCATTTGAAAAAGGTCCATTGTCTAATTGACGCATTAGTATGTTAAGCTTTGACAAGCTTCCAAGATAAATACAAGAATTCTAGAGTTTCACCAAAGATAGCAACGAATCATCATAATGGTGCTTTATCAGAACACCAAAAATGTCTTAACAAAATCCAAATTATTGACTAAATCGATGAGGACTATAAGGTTGCACAATTAAATTATTGTTATGCCTCAAAGTGATTAAACTTGAATGAAGGGCTATGAAGAAATCATTCTAAAAATTGGACGATTTGCAGCTATCGTGAATTTACACCTCTTTTTCTTGTAGAAAGGCCATATGAGGAGGTATTTTTACATTGACTTGTTGAAATAACTTGCGAGCATCAACAAGGTCAAATTATTTTTTCATCTTTTCTCCTTAAACCAGTCATATTTACACCCCTCATTGCAAATGGTTAATATGGTAATAAGTTTCAAAATACTCATCTATACAGAGAAAAGGTTTCCCTTAGTCATCTACATATGTTAAATTCTTAGTCGAGGGGATAACTTCATCATAAAATGACCCATGAACATGAAGGCCTACAATATTTCTCAAGTCCCATAAATATATGAACAACTCTCTAATGTGAGTAGAAACTGTATTAGTGGGATGGGTGTCAATTTTCATAAAAGGCCCGGAGCATATTCTCGTTATGGTTATATGTGAACATCGAAGCGAAGATAACATCATAAGTCGTGTTGCACTCCAAAACCTCATTGCTGCAGGCAAGAATGTTTTCTACCCATTCCTATTATCCAGATGTATATCAAACTTCACAAAATATTGAGGGAGGAACATACGAACCACTAAGACTCTCTTTGTAGCTAGGAGAACTTGCAGTAATAATATTTTGATAGGTATAAGACTTCAAAACTTTTATAGTCATAATTTTGCCTGAGAAATTATTCATGACATCTTTTATTTCTGTCGTCAACCATTTTGTGAGATGGAAGAGAGTGTTCAGTGGCTTTCTAATAATAGGAAATACGTCAATCACTGGAGGATGAACTTTTAAGGTAAGAGCTTTGGCAGATAAATTTTACTGTTGTCCACGATCTCAAAGAAAGGTTAGGGTTTCACGATCATTGAAACACGTCATTGCTAGGAATAAAGAGCACACTACATCGATCCTGAAAAAAATAGATATTGACCTTTGTGAATGTACAAACTTGACAAAATCAAAAATAATAAAACTTGAAGTAGAGGTAAAAATTAAGTGTTGCAGCATAAGTGAAACTTGGTTGCAATTTTTTTATTAAGTTATAGCTAGTTATTCCTAATTAACTTGCGATTTTAATTTTTCTTTACTGAGATACGAGTTTCATATTACAATCATGCAAATCTTAGTGTGCAAAAGGCAGTGGGTTGCTACGAAATTTAAAATTACCATAGAAAGTACTTTGTGATACTATAAGGCCTACGTCCCTAAATATGATCGAATTCAACGATGTTACAGCCTAGCAACTACTCGAAGACTTTTTTTTGTAGCTACTGAATGCTTTGATGAATCTTCTGTACAAGAAGAAGCTTATATAGATGTTCCTATAAAAATTTTCACACCGTATACAAGAAAAGGGGTGATGAAATTGGAAGAAGAGAATTCCTAGAAATTACAAATTTTCAAGCAGCTACAAAACTACCATATTGAGGAGATTTCTTTGGAGAAAATTTTAATTCTTTTTAAAACAAAAAGAAAAGTTAATATCTTTTGTGTTGGTACAAAATTTCAATTCATTTTTTTTTATTTCTTACGCGCACAAGGGTATGCCAAGTGAGGGTTATTATATTGATTCTTCTAATCTAAATGAACAGAAAGAGGTTATATTGTTATGCCAATAAGAATAACTTAAATAAATATTAAGGCAATGATTTCTCATGTTCATACTTATCCAAGAAGAGTACAAAAAAATCAAGTTGGTCATTGGTATGGTCATTTTTTTATACACTTGAAATAATATTAGATTTGTACTTAATTGTGGACGAGAAATGAGACTCATTACAAGCAAATCATTTGTTGCTTTGGCGAAGACTTTCACTATGTAAAAGTTCATGGAGGAAATTTTAGTTAGACCATTCACATGTAGTGGTCTAACTAGAATTCACCGACGAGAATTCAATACCTTTGAATTTATAAAACTGAAAACATACTCATGAATACTTCAAGATCGACAAATCTCAAAGTAAGGGGCATTTGTTAACTTATAAAATTCAAAGTGTTAAATTCATACACAATTAGGGTTTAATTCATGATTATTTGTGTTGATTAATTGATTTGAGCCTTACAAATTAATTATTTTATTTTATTAAATTCAAAATCATGGTCCATTACACGTTAAAATCCAAACCCATGCCACGTATTAGAGCGACTTGGCGTCCCCATCAAATTCGAGACCAACGAGATGACACCAAATATCCAAATGGTGTGGAACTCTCATTCAAATTCAAGAACCAGTTGAAAGCCGTCAAGTGTCAAAATGACATGTTTCAACCAATCACAAGCAACCTGATCTACTTTCTACCATTACAAATAGCGAGTAACATAACATTCTAAAGATATTCTGAAAAGACTTCGACAAGCATTGTAGCAACATCAGCATTGACTACTAAGTTCTTTCAAGGAGCAATCAAGGAAGTTCTTACCAAAGATTTTTTTCAAAGTGACAAAACACTTTCCCACATTTTCGATAATTAAAATACACCTCTGGGACTCCAAATCATTCAATGATTCGAGAAACACACTACTGAAGTTCCTCGGATCATTTCTACAATTAAGGCGAAAAGAATCAAGATAGTTACAAAATTATATTCACAAAATCCATTAATAAAAAATATTTTTTTATCTTTAATTGTAGTTAATTTTGACGCTTTGAATATTTATTGCAAACAAATTTATAAGAACTAGAATAAGAAATAAGATTTTCCAATTCTCAAAAAATGATAATGAAATTATGTTTTAGGATGAGATGCCCTCTACTCACATGTAATGAATTAGTTAAAGATCCAAAAAAAATTATAAATATTATACCCTCCGCTTCATATTAGTTAACCCTATAAACTTGACACATCCCTTAAGAAAATATTTATTAGAGATTTATTTTACCAAATTAACCTTACTATAAAGTTGAATATATATACTTTATTTAGCCATTTAATGATAAAGATAGTATTGAAAGAATATAATAAAATTCTCTTAATTTTATTAAAGAAATAATTAAATTAAAATAAATATTTTTTGAAAAAAGATCAATTGAAATGAAGGGAGTAATATTAAAAGGCTGCTTTGTCATTGAAAAAAGTTACTATTAATGATACTTGAGTATCCCCATGTGCCTAAGGTTGGCTCTGGGATCGAGATAGATTTTTTTTAGGTTAAAAATTGATGCAAACTTATCTCGGCCAAGTGGTGAGGCGAGATTGAAAGAAAGAGAATATCGAGAAAGCAGCTGAAAAGTATCAATTTCATATGTCCTTTTATCGTACTTGAGTTGTTATTGGTCTGATGCCTTTGGTGATTTGGTACCAAAGTTGTTATCGACAAGAGATTGAGAATGATTATTCCGGATATGAATTTTTATTTAAATTAAATTAATAGTTGTCTATTAATAAATGATTGTGTCCTTTTAATCTTTGTATTTTAAATAAAAATATGTCTTTTAAAAAAAAAAAGGTGTGATCTTTCATCTTTTGATTTACACAAATGCTATTTAAATGCAATTTCTTTATATTTTGAACACAACTTTTATAGGAAATATTTTACGGAGAAGTAGCCTTTACAACATCCTCCAAAATCTCTTTTCTTCTCTAAAAGATCTAGTTATTAATTTTATTTTTCAGAAGAATTTTTCACAATTTTCTTAGTGCATATTTCTTAGGCTTGTCAGATTCACTAATAGTCCCATAACAATCTCGCAAAGGAGAGAAAACAAATATCTTTTTTAGGAAAGTATTTTACATGTGTTTCAAGCCCCCAATCATGTCTTCGTTGTTCATACTGTCAAGCCTTCATTTTTATTTTTGTCTTCATATTTTTGTGATCTTGAGATGTATTTTCCAACATTTTTGTGAAAAATTCGAGCACAAGTCCAACTATACAACGACGCACACCCACAAAAAATTATCAACTGAAATTTTTTTTTGTGCCTCACACAACTATTAAGTTGTGTGAGACTTCTTTTTTATCTTACAAATAGGCTGATCAAAATCTTACACTTTTACACCTAAATAATTTGGGTACAACCTATTTGTGAGATAAAAAAATGCCACACCCAACTATTCTCAGTTGTGTGAGGCACAAAATAAAAAACCTCAAGCTTTATATACTTACATCTCAGGGCCAGCTCAACCCTAAATATGTTCCCCTTTCTCTCATCCTTTTGTAAGACCTAATTACTTTTTATCAATAATTTTATTTTTTCCCATCTATGAAAGTAATCTATCATATTTACCTAATTATTTTTCTCTATCTATTTAATGAGTTAGGACTAAGTCAAACTATTCCTGTTTATGCTTGTTTTTTCATTTATAAGTTTAAACAATGTTCAATAATTTTGAGTTGATATATCAAGTCGTTGAAATTATATGATCCTTGATCATGAGCTTGCATTGTTTTTTTTTTTCAAAAAAACTTATTCTATATCTCATGCACATGTTAAATAATATATATGATTTAATTTCAAAAAAAATATAAATTGACAGAAAATGCACATATGACATACGAGATGCATATATGATGCACACATTACTAATTTTATTTAATATACTTGAGATATTTACTTAAGAGCCGACTTTAGGCTACCAGTTGCATGAATCATGTGTATATGGATTTTGATACCATAGGAATTGTGTAGGTATGAACATTTGTGGCAATTCTTGTAAATTTGCTTTGTGGATCATATCCCAAAGTTTATAACTGCTAATGCAACATATTTCTCAAATTCTTTTTGTCAGTATAGGCTCTGATACCAATTGTAGGGGGTGCGGATAACTTTAATAGATTTGGGTGCGGATAACTTTAATAGATCTATTGTAATGGATCTATTTTTATTTGTGCATGGATATTTCTTAACTTCTCTAAATATTTTTATTTTTAGTTTATTGTTCATATCTTAGGGGGTGATTAACTGGTATTTGGTTAAATGTTTTACTGTAGTATTCTTTAGGTTTTTCTCTTAGTCTTTGTAATTCTTCTATATTATTTTTAAGGTACTCTAAATATTCTATATCTTTTGTTCTAAAATATTCGATTAAATTCTCTTTCATAAGCATTTCTTCTAATCTTATTTCTTCCATATCTTGTCTCCAATATTTTAAATACTCATAGTTTATCATTTTATTCTAAAGTAGTTGCCTGTTTACTAATTTTCGTGTAATATTCTATTCTAATTGTACTATAATTTATATCTGAATTAAGGTTATTAATACTATTAATTATCTCTCTTTCTTCTTCTCTTAGTGAGTTTTTTTATGTTATATAAACTATTATTTGTACTTTTTTATAAATTTTCTAATGTTTCTTTTATCCATATTAATTTTTCTTTTAGATTTTCCATTATTTCTTTGAGTCGGTTTCTATAATTAATTTCTTCATATAGGTCACTTTGATTTTCTCTAATTTTTCTAATATATTCTAACATTTTAGTCTAAATAATATTCATCTGGGTAATTATCTAGGTATAGTTGTTCTATCCAATTTATAATTTCAATTTCATAGTCTAATATTTTTTCTAATATTGTTCTCTTAATATCTATAATTTCTAGATTTCTAAGTATATATAAGATTAATATTTTAAGATTATCTGTCATTTAAAATTGGGTAAATACTTTATTATAATATTTTTTTATTTTTTATTTTAATCTCATTAATTTTTCTATATTTTCACTAAGAAATTGTATATATTTTATATCCATTTTCCAATATTCTAAATATATGTAATTTATCATAGTTGATGTGTGGGTTTGGTATGTAAGTATTTATAAGAGTAGTTAGGTAGGTGTGGTATATAATTAATTCTAGTCATAAAATATCTATCAATATTTTTTCCAATATGATTTTTCTTATATTTACTATTTCTATATCCTTAAGCACATATAAAATAGTATTTTAAATTTATCTACCATTTCGTCAGATAAATTAGTATTCATTTTTCATATGATGCTTTTTCAAAATATTCTCTTTAATCATACACATAACAAAATATGATCACTTTAGATTGTTATATACTAGATTATTCTTAAATAACATATTCTTTGGTCACTATTAGCATGGTAATCTGGATACTTTTTCCTTAAACAGCACCTCTAGTCTGGCTACTCCCCTATCACGACTTTTTTGCCTCACCGGTTCACCTTTAGGATGGCATAGTTCTTAGGGATTTTTCTCCTTTTCCACTTTGCTAACAAACTTCTTAACATGCTATTTTTTCAATAATTCTACTATAAAGCAACTAACATGAACTTATTTTATCATATCATGATTGTTAGAAATTTATGAATTTAGCTATTCATAATAGTAAATGAATATACCTATTCTGATAGGTTTGATAATTCTAAGCTTTTTTCCTCTATAGATTTTTTCATTGAAATATACCTATTTTTTAAATAATCAAAATAATTTATTGTAGACAAGAGAGAGTTTTTGTTTCAATGCATGAAGGCTTGCTTCTTTCTGCCTTCAATGTCTTTCATTTATAAGAAGAAACTTTACAAAAGTTTTTCCAATTTTTTTACACGTATCCTAACTTTTTCTACCTAACCTATTTATTGTCCTAACTCTACTTTACAAAAAGTCTTTTTCTTTAAAAGAAGAGAATGACTTAAAAATACAAATAAGGACAAAAGCTATAATACCTAGACTAACAATAGTCAAAAAGCCTATACAATAGATTAATAATTTACGTAAAGAAAGAAAAAAAGTCTATCTTATTTTGTTACATGTCTCTTTCATAATTAAAATCTTTGTTTTTTATCTCCATTATTTATCCGTTGCTATCTTCTTTTTTCTATCTTCTTTTTGTCGTATCTGCTGCTTTTTTTATCTTCTTGTCAGTGTAGCATCATATCTGGAATAAAGTTGTGTCTGCCACTACATCTGCTACATATGTAATCATTGTATTTTTGGCCAACTTTTTCACAAAATTGTTTCATAGCTTCTTCTGAAATAATTCCTTTTTTGATAGATCTCGTTAATGGTTGTTCTTCTGGTCTGAGGAGTGTTATCCCTATTTCCTAAGTTCTTCCATGTCTTGGTCTCTAACTTTTTTATAAGTTGAATAAACCAATGTTTGATTCCTCGAGCTATATATCCAAATGGATTTCTGATTTGAATAATTATTAAGTAATTCTGATAATATATTACTAAGTCCAATAACTCTTTTGTTGTGGTAAAATCCTGGTATCTGTGTCTTTGATATCTCTTCTTGTTCACATATCTCTTCCGGAATAATACAATGTCTGGTCATACCTATCTTGACTACTGTAATAGTCTATTTAACTTTGTCAAATAATATTTCTGCTGGACCGGAATAAAATCGAACATAAAATAATTGTCCGTTAGTATTCTCTTGTAGGTCATAAATCCATTGCGAATATCTGAAAGTCCTTCTAACTCTTCTCCAGTAGTTGTGTAAACCGTTGATAATAATTCATAATAATAACATGATTTAATTAAATTCAAACTTGTGCCTGGAAAAGCACTAAGTTTATTGTAATTTTGGCATTTCTGGATAATATATCTTTTTTGTTGTGCGACTAGTTCTTCACTTTGAATAGGCTTGGTATTTAGCATGGTTTGTAAGGTGTATATATTTTCAATGTATTTTCGGGCAACATAGTTGTATGTCTGTTTTTCTTGGTTAAGTGATTCAGAATATGTATGTATTTGGGGAGGTGCAAATGATTCCGATCTTTGTATCTTTGGTGTATATGGTTTTGAGAATATCTGTTTAAGGTTGTAATTCTCTTTCTTTGGTATTTCAAGTTTATTTTGAGTGACTATATTTTTTCCTTTAGATATATCTCCTGCGCCTGCAGCTGTAACTGTAATTTCATTAGTAATTTGAGTTTTTAGGTGTTTCTCATCGTCACCTTCTAGGTCTAGTTTTTTAATGTGCTCTTCCTGCACAGTATCTTATAATTTATAGTGCTCAACCTGCACTTTTACATTTGTAACTTCAGTAGTTAGTGTAATAACTCTTTCTTGTAATAACTTCATTTGCTCAAATATTTGAAGTAATAAATTGGTCTGGTTATTTTTGGCATCAGCCTTTTCCATTGATAAATCAGTTTGAGTAGCTTTGTCTTGATAAGTAATCTGCAATGACATTTTTGTTAGTATTGATAACTTCAATCGTAAATGTAAAATTCAGTATATTTACTACTAGTCTCTGAATTTCCTTCATCGTAACTGAGTTCTGTATTTTTCTCGTTAGCCACCATCATACCTGTGTGTTATCTGTTCTTACAATAAATTTGTTATGTACAATATATGGTTCAAATGCTAATAGACATTTATATAATGAACATAATTCTTTTCTATTTATTTCCCATTTTATTTCCGTTTCATTAAATGTTCCTGAATAATATCTACAACGATGTTCTATTTTTTTATTTTCGTATTTATATTTAAGTACTCCTCCATAACTATATTCACTTGCATCAGCTTCTACTATATATGTAAATTTTTTATTTTTGTCTAGGAATTGTAATTTTGGTAACTCTTTACAAAGTATTTTTATTTTCTGGACTTATTTTTTATCTTCGTCGTTGTAATTATATTCGATATCCTTTTTTAATTTTTTCTGTAATGGTTTTAGATTTTCTGCTAATTTTGGTATATATTCTCTTACTTGATTTACTAATCCTAAGAACGATTGTAATTTCTTTTTTGTATCTAATTCTTCTTTTAAATTTATTATTTTTTGTAATGTATGTTGTTGCATTTTAACTCCACTTTTATCTATTTGTATTCCTAAAAATTCCATCTGATTTTTCATAATTTTGACTTTCTTTTCACTTAAACTTATTCCTGATTTTTCTATTATATCTGTAAATTGTTCTAATAATTTTAAATGTTCTTCTTTAGTTTTTGTATATAATAATATATCATCTATGTATACTATACAATTAGGTAATTGTTGAAAATAACTATCCATAAAGTGTTGATATCTACCTGGTGCATTTTCATATCCAAATGGTAATACGTTTCATTCATAAAATCCTTGTGGTACTGTAAATGCAGTTAATTCCTTAGATTCTTCTTCTAACTTTAAGTGGTAAAATCCAGATTTAGAGTCAAATTTACTAAAATAGTTATATCCTTGTATTTGTCTTATTTTTAATATCTTATTTGGTATTGGATAATTATATGTCATAATTTTTGCATTTAAATTTCTATAATCAATAACCATTCTACTTTTACCTCTTTTTTGTTCACTATGTTTATTTACTATAAATGCTGGACTATTATGTTTACTATTACTTTTTTGTATATATTGTTTCTCTAATAATTCATTTATATGCATTTTAAATTCTTTTAAATCGTCAAAATTATATGTTAATAGTTTTTGAGTTATTATGATATTTTTATCTATTAATTCAATTTTTATATTAGTTTTATGTTTTCCCCATCCTTTTAATGGATCTTCACTATATAATCTTTCTAATTTGTTCTTAATTATTTCTGTCTTATTTACTGAAAATATAGTTATTTCCTTTTTATATATCGAAAATACGACTAGTTCTATTGTGTCTTCAGTATTTTTTATATTTTCTAACTTTTGTGTAATTTTTTCACTTCCTTCTATCCAATTAATTTTCTTTCTTATTTTATTAATAACTCTTTTTGCTCTTACTTTTTGCTTACATGGTGTTGTAAACCACCAATCTATATTAGTTATTATACGTGGGGTACAATTTATCTAAAAATGGCATTCCTAAAAGCATATCTTTTGATGTTAGTTCATAATTATAGATTTCTTCTATTGTTATTATTTTATCCCATATCTGTATTTTTACATTTTTAACTTTATATGTAATTAAGCTTCCTTCATTATTAAATCCTTTGACTACTATTGGTGTTTTTAATTTATCCCATTTACTTTCTGGTAAACAGTTGTATCTGCATAAGTTTGTTTCTGCTCCTGTATCTATCATAGGTGTATAATACCTATTATAATATCCTTCTACTATTATTTTTACAAGTACATATATTTTCATGTCATGTTAAAGTTCTTTTTATGAATAATCTTTCTTTATTATATGTTATAGATAATTGTGTATGTTTTATATTGTATGGTTTTACTTGTTCTAACCATTTTAATCCTAATATTATGTCTGTTTTTTGCATTTCTTCCTTTATTTTAAATTCTATTTTTATTTTTCTAACTCCTATTATTATTTCTTTTTCTGTCATATCTTTAATGTTTATTAGAATCCTTGGTAGATCTGGACATATATCACTATTAGATTTTATTTCTTCATTTTTTACTAGATATTTCGCTATATAACTTTCTTCTTGTCCTATGTTAAGAGTATTAAATATTTTTTTCATTTATTATTCCTGTTATGTAATATTGATTTAAATTAACTGTTGAAGTTGTTTCATAACTTGTTCTTTTTTATGAACTTGGTGATTCTGATTTTTCGTGAGCTATTCTTTTTGATGTACTTATCCTATCATTTATTATTTCTAAACCTTCTTCTATATCTATATTTTTCTAACTATAGTCATTATTATCAATTTTTTTTTACGAATTGTTCAAAAGGACTTTCTATTTGTATTTTATTAATTTTATTTTTTCCTATTATCTTATGTTTTGTTGTTAGTACATATAGATTTTTACATCTTGCTGTAAATATTTTACTTCCTGGGGTTAGTTCTATTCCTGATATTTTTTAATATAATACTAATGATTTATCTATATTTTTATCTGTTATTGCTATTGAATAATTCACACTTATTATAAATTTAAATTTTTGGTATATTAGATTTTCTTTTATGGCAGTTATTATACTTTTTTCTATAGGTTTTATAATTCTATCATCAGCTAAATATAATTCTATTGGTGTATCTATTCCTTCTCTAAAACAAGCTTTTATTAATATCTCTGTTCCTCCAAGGTATACATATTTTATTGGGTCTTTACTTTTTATATCGTTTATTTCTTTATTAATTATTCTTTTTGTTACTAGTGGTATGCTAGCTCTTCCTTTTGCATATCTACAATCTATTACATGTTCTTTTTGACTTACTACGTAATATTCTTCCTTTCTTCTACTAAATATATTTTTTTATTGTTGGTATTTTAAATATTTTTTCTTTTTATTTCGTCAAATATAGTACTATCAAATATTATTTTTTGATTTGTTCCTTCTTCATTTAAATATTCTTCCTTTGTTATTATTTTTATATCTTCTTCAGTTATTTGGTTCATTTTTATACCTTCTTCAGTCATTTAATTCATCTAATTCACTATCTATTTCATTATTTGTTTCATCCTCTGAAATTTTATATATACTATCTTCACTTTCTAATTCATAATCTATATAATGTATCTGCATATATTCTGTATTTTCTATTTTTATTTCTGATATTTGTTTATTTTTTTGGGTTTTCTGGTAATTTACAATCCCTAGCTAAATGTCCTAATTTTTCACAATTATGACAAGTACATTCTTTTATAGATTTCTTTTTTCTATATGGTCTTTTATGTTTATAATTTTTTACATAATATCTTTTTCTTGGTTTATTATTTATACTTTGATTTTTTGTATTTCTTATGTCTTTTTCTTTTCTTATAATATTTTTCTTCACATCCAAATTGAGGTGCTATTTTATCTTTACAACATACTAAATTTTTTATTAATGTTTTTTCTATTTTTATCTCTTCTCTATATTTTTCACATAGATTTCTATACCATTGTTGTAAAAATTTTATTCTTGCTCCTAGGGTATCTATTATTTTTGCTTCATCCCAATTCTTTATTATTTTGAACTAAATGGTTTAGATAATTTACAAAAATATAATTTCTTATATAATTTCTTATTTATTTACTTTCTTCTATATTATATGTTCCTTTATAATATTATTTTAAAAATGCGCACGTATATTCATCTATATAGCACATATTACATATTGCTAATTTTAACATTAAATTCCTATTCGTATCTTTTTCTTTATTTTGTTCTGCTTCTTCTGTTGTCATACTGCTAAATTCATCACTTATAGCTATTTCATATTTTTCAATATTTTTGTTGGTAATATTTTTGTAGGTGTTGATGTTCCTTCTGTTTTTGTATCAGATCTTAATACTTTTTACTTGCTTCGGCTAGGTTTAAAAAACCATAATTTTACTGTTCCTATTAATGTCTTTTCTATATATTCTGGTGTATTTGTTGTATCTATTTTATTATCTAATAATTGTTTTGACATGTATTCTACCCATAGTTGTATTGTTTTATTTGTGTCTATTACATAGTTTAAATCTAAAAAGTTATAATTAGTTATTTGTCTTGATGTCCATTTATTATATTCATCCTTTGGATTATATCTTTTAAACTTACTTTTGTAATTATAGGTTGGTTTTCTTATATCTGAGGTACTAGGTATTATATTTTTATCTAGAGTATTTACTTCTGTATTTATTAGTTCTAGATCTTCTTTATTAATTACTTCTTGTTTTTCATTAATTTGTAATTTTCCTATGTTTTCTAGAATTTCTGTATATGTTTCACTATCTTTCGAATCATAATTATCTGTTTCTTCAGCATCTACTGTATTTATTTCTAATTCACTGGTTTCTAATGCTTTATTTTTTTCTTCTAATTTTTCTTTAAATTGATTTATCTCAATTAATAATTTTTGTTCTTTATCTTTTTCTTCTTTTTCTTTCTGTCTCTTTTCATATAAATCTTTTAGCATTTGTAGTTCTTGTTCTAATTCAGCAATCTTACTATTTTTAGTTTCTTTTATTTTTCGTATTTCTTCTGTGGTTTGTTGTTTTATTTTATCTATTTCCTTTTTTTTTTATCTATCTCTTCATTTTTTTTCTATTCTTACCATGGCTATCAACTTATCTTCTAATTTTAATTCTTCATTTTCTAACATTAAATATAAATGTTCACCTATTTTCTTCTACCTTCTTCCTAGATTAGAAAATACTATTTTTATTTTTAATCCTTCATGGTTTTCATATGTTTTTTCATCTATTATAAATTCTTCTTTGTTCATTTTATTTAAATATATATAAGTTATGTTGATATATATATATATATATATATTAGACTATCTATTGTTGATTCTAAATTTGATATTTCTTCTTTTTGTGCATTTATTGAGTTTTTGCTAACTCCAGCAATTACGTTATACTATATTCATTCTATTCTTATTTTTAATTCTTTACGTTTTTCAGATATTATTTGTTTTAATTCTTTATATTTTTGTAATTTTTGTACGTTATTCATCCAAATAATATTTATATTCTGAATAATTACTAGTTAAGACTTTAATTTTTCTAAAAGCTTCTCTATTTTTAAATGGTCTTCTCATAATTAATCAATCAAATTAATCAAATAAATCCAAATATATACTACTTCCGTAACTTTTAACAGCATAGGCTCTGATACCAATTGTAGGGGGTGCAGATAACTTTAATAGATCTGGGTGCAGATAACTTTAATAGATCTATTGTATTCTTCACTTAAATAACATGTCTTCTCAACTTCATTTTGCTTAGTCCTTATGAATTAATCAATCTATAAATACCATTCAACTATGAAATTGTTGGATACTCATTTTCATTTTCTCCTTCTTTTCTTTAATAGTATTTTTTATCTTTTTTTTTTTTTACAAATTTTTCATGTGATAATACGGTAATCATCATTTTGATGAAAATCATTAAATATTCTTTAGAATTTTTTCTTGTATAATAATAGTCAAACATACACAAGTTTATCAAGATTAAGAAGCAAGTTTGATGTTGGTATAAATTCATCAAAGAGAGAATTAATTTAATTTGATACAAGTTTATCATGACAAAGAAGAAAGTTCAATGGTCTTGGAAGATTCATTAAGAGAGATTATGTCTTGGAAGATTCACCAAGAGAGATTCTCAACTTAATTAGTATGGCAAAGTATAAAAGTTTGAATGATCTCTCCCTCTCTCTCTATATGTGTATGTGTACATAGATAGATAGATGTATAGATACATACATTTTTATTGCTTAATTTAGTAGTTTCAATTAGCTATTTTGTCAAATGCAAGTAATGCACCCTTCAAGAACAAGACTTTATTACAAAGTTTAACACTATGTGGGCAACGAAAAATATTTTCAACTTATTGCTTTGTTGATAACATAGAACTTATTGGCTCGTAGTTTTTTTTTGGCAAATGATTCATAATTTTTGGCTCTTTTCTTTAATTTTTGGATCTTCTTTTTGTTCGATTCTCTCTAATTCGAACTATATACCACTCGACTTTCATAATTAAGCATCCCAATTTAGTATTTCCTTTTCTTCAAGTATCAATAATTTTAAAAAAAATCTAACATCTCAAAACCTAACTTGAAAATATGTCAATTAATACAAAAAGTGTGTGTGTGTGTGTGTGTGTGTATATATATATTTATATTTATATTTATTTATTTATTTATTTTGGCTAAAAGAATTCATTTGTATTAAGAATCTGTTGCCAAAATAACCTAACAAAAGTCTCACAGCATGACAGATTTTTTTTAATCTTTAAGAGAAAAAATGTTCGATCAGAAATTTTAAATGTAAGAATTGATTTTTTAATTAAAAATAAAAATAAAAAATCAAGAGAATTAGAGTGAATAATAAAAAGAAGAAAAATAGTGAAAAAAAGTCAAAAAGAATAATTCTTTAATAATCAATAAACTTTTGTCCACATTCATTGCTCAATTAAAGAGAAAGTGGAAGGTGAGATGACACTTTTCAAAGCTAGGATTTCTTTATTTTTTTCATTTATTTACATTTTTTTTCTATCATATTTTTTACTTCTCTTTCTCAATTGTTGAATTTAGAATGGTGTTTTCTTTACTTTTATTGTCGATTGATGATGTAAGTTTCAAAGTGTAAAGTTGGATTTTTATTTTACTCCTACATTAAATTAAAATATTATAAAATACTAACTAAATATAGATAGTAATCATATCATATTAGACTAAATACTAAATAAAGTATTTATTGAAACTAATATAAATTTGGATGAAAAAAATATTAATCTATTCAAATGGTCATATGTTCCTTTAGGCTTCTACAAAAGTGGTTATATTTTCTGGTACATTTATTTCTTTTACATTTAAAGCCATAAAGTTTTAAAATATAATGAATATAAATATCAATTATAATGAAACAATTGTTATTTATCATGAAAAAGGTTGTTTACTCTTTCAATTTTTTAATACAAGTTCAATGTGTGCCAAGTCTCTTAATTGCTCGACCCCTTTATCTTTTTTGGTTCCTTTTATGTTATTTTCTTTTATTTTTTCTCATTAAACTTCTTTAATTTAAGTTCTTATAAATTTTTAATTGCAGTAAATCTATATTTTCATTTGGGCTCGAATTAGTCATTTTTTCTTTATTGGAGGTTTGCTAATAACTAAATAAAGTTCATAATTTACATTTGTTGGTTAAAATTATGAATTAATTTTAAACATTCAAATGCAACCCTTATTTGGTGCTTTTTATCATACTTATAAAGATTTATTCATAGTTGTTGCATTGCATTTCTCATTGCACACATATTTTTATAGAATTTTAATCATTTTTATGAATCTATAAAAAATTACTACGTGAAACACACGTACAATGTATGTGTCTAAAGACTAATTAAATATAATCTAAAAGAGTTATCTACTATATGCAATAAAGTCTAATTATATCATTGTATCACCCACATAGTATCAATACTCATTTATATAGTATGCCTAAATAGTTTCTTTTTTAAATATAATTAATCACTCATAATTAAGTGCACTGTTCATTTGTCCTGCCTATTTATATTTCAGTATATCTTCATATATTTTTGGGATCTCATGATGTTTTATTTCTTTTTTATCTTTTGTTTACTTTCTTTCTTTTTATTTTATTTTATATCTTTAATTTCTAAGTGTATTCTCATCATCTTATAAAAGGATTTGATGTACATGAAGTTAGATATGCTTTCATTAAAAGGGGAGATTTCATTGGTTTTGATATCCTTTCATGTCACATAGAACGCTTTGTCTTTTTTAAAGTTTTATGTAGTTTATTTCATTAGTTTCATGAACGTGGTGTATAAAATACGTAGACCCAACTTTGTAACTACGGAAGAGGATGAAAGAGAAGTAGATAGCAACTAATGGCATTGTGATGTTTTCTTCTAAATATATTGCACAATTTTTAAAGTATTTTTTTTAACGTTATCTAACTTTTCTAAACTTCTCAAATGAGCGGGGAGAGGGAGGTCCTTTTTACGTGAGCAACAATCAACAACGAAAGGTTGAAGGATAACAATATTTATTATTTATAGCTCCTTTTTTAGTGAAATAGAACTTGCAATCTTTCTTGTTGAGATAGAACTTTCAAACTCGAAGCAATGCTAATTTTTATTATATCAAATTCTTTAAACTATGGATAACTAGAACTAACATTAAAACATAATTATGAAATAATAGTTGACATAACTAATTACAAAGTACAAAATAATAACTAAAATTTTTTCTTTTAATTTGTATTCATTGATCATAATTTTTCTAAATTCTTCTCTCATCTTTATTTTATTTAAATATATAAAAAAAAATTATAGAGAAACAAAAATTCTATTATCCAACAAAATACATAAATACAAGGAAGAATTTGTAATTTAATTAACTATATATAATTAATTATCACAGGTGTAAGATAAAAACAAATAATTTAGATAAAAACAAATAATTTAGATAAAAACAAATAATTTTCTTTATAATAATCTGTGACAATATGTATTATTAATATAAATTTACTAATGTTATTGCTAACCGCGCGAAGCACGGCCATTATCACTAGTAAACTTAATAAAGATCAAGTTCTTGAGATTCTTAGACTTAACAGACAACAATTTTGATCTACGATTGCTAAAATTATGAGACATTACTGACATAATGTGTATCTTGTTGATAATGTAATTGTGGTAGCTTCCCAGTTCCCCTCCTAGTATTAGTCCATTTCCTCCATTGAATCACGGTCCTAGTTAACCAAGTAAGGAGTTACCATTGAAAATCTTATGACTTGGTGTTAGAAAATCAACATCATCAGATACACTAGACACACACCACCTTTCCCAGAGAAAAATTCAATTTTAATTATTCTCGAAGGATCTTAGAGGAATCAAAGAAAAGACCACATTAGAGAATCATAACAATACCATGATCATTATAGTTATGAGTGCAACTTTTGTGGTCTCATCTCTTCTTGTCGTTTGTTTTCCAAAAGCAGGAGAAAATGAGAGAAGGATTTATGCACTACTGTTATCTACCCAAAGACCAATTTGAACTAGATACATTTTTAAGGTCATTGTCTTAGAAGATCCCATGATGTACACATGACAAAGTGGTAGTACAACCATAACTAATGGTGGAACAGAAGATAGTTGAGTGATTGAGATTATGGGTGTCAAACGGGCTGGCCGGGCCAACCCGAAACCGTCTCTTCTATTTTAACCGGGTTGAGGGCCGGTTAAGGGCTAGTTTTGGCGCTAGACGGGCCAGGCTGGGTTGGGCCAAACAGTAAAAAAATTAAAATCCACCCTAACCCGGCCCACTTAACCCAACCCGGTCAAACCCACCAAAATCCGGTCAAACCCGGTCAAAAATATAAAAAAAAAAACTTTCTTTCAATATACATTACATATACCCACCTATATACATTATAAATATGTTAAATAATATATATACACTATATATATAGTATATACTACATTAGAATTTAAAAAATATATACACATATACACAATTAGTCAATTACTCATATATACGCACCATTCAATGTATATATACTACTACTTATAAAATATACTACAATATATATACATTACAATATATATAGATATAGTGATATACTAATTTATAAAACATATACACATGTATACGTTAATATACAAGATATATATACACGTGTATATGCACCATACAATGTATATATACAACTACTTATAAAATATACTACAATATATATTCATTACAATATATATAGATATAGTTATATACTAATTTATAAAGCATATACACATGTATACGTTAAATATACACATATATAGAAGATATATACACGTGTATACACACCATTCAATGTATATATACTACTACTTATAAAATATACTACAATATATATACATTACAATGTATATAGATATACTTATATACTAATTTATAAAACATATACAAATGTATATGTTAAATATACACTTCTATAGAAGATATATACACGTGTATAAGCACCATTCAATTTGTATAGACTACTACTTATAAAATATACTACAATATATACACATTACAATATATATAGATATACTTATTTACTAATTTATAAAACATATACACATGTATAAGTTAAATATACATTTCTATAGAAGATATATACACGTGTATACGCACTATTCAATGTATATATACTACTACTTATAAAATATACTACATTATATA
>NC_061120.1:91954213-91986366 GCF_002878395.1 Capsicum annuum | reverse complement strand
ATACGTTAAATATACACTTCTATAGAAGATATATACACGTGTATACGTACCATTCAATGTATATATACTAATACTTATAAAATATACTACATTATATATACATTACAATATATATAGACATACTTATATACTAATTTATAAAACATATACACATGTATACGTTAAATATACACTTCTATAGAAGATATATGCACAAATATACAAAACATATGCTACTTAATATAATAAATTAATAATATTTGGTAATAAATTAATAATATATTAGAAGTAAGTTTTTAATTTAAAGTAGAAAACTAGAAATTCAATTTAAAATTTTAAATCGTTAAATGAAAAAATATAAAAAGCAAGGACTAAGGAGTAAATGAATTTGGGGAATTTTATTGATGCAAAATGATCCAAAATTTATAATTTACATGCATGAAAATCTACAAATTATGCATCATTTTTTCCAACTCATTCATGTTAATATTAACGAGAACTTGCATAGGATAGTCGAAGTCAACGGGGAAAAAACCATGCATTGGATTTGATTCTGCTGAGTTCTCCCATGAAGTCATAATTTCTTCAAGTTTCAGCTCGTCGCTCGGCTCCAGTTTCATTCTTTGGTTTCTTCTTTCTGCTCTAATCCAATCTCTGAGGCAAACTAGAACATTCATTGCATTGTTTCCCAATGAGTGTCGGTTGTCTCCAAGCTGCTGTCGTCCCTGACTAAAGGCGCTCTCTGATGCAACGGTTGACATTGGAACATTCAAGATAAACACATGATATTGTGTTTCATTACTCCTCCACCAATCGTCTGCGATCCTCTGGTGCCATCCAAAGATAATATTTTAGCTCTTCCAGATAAGTTGATTCATCAACACTGTTCCAACAATTTAAATCAT
Organism: Capsicum annuum; assembly: GCF_002878395.1. Lineage (NCBI taxonomy): Eukaryota > Viridiplantae > Streptophyta > Magnoliopsida > Solanales > Solanaceae > Capsicum > Capsicum annuum. The sequence continues at coordinate 91,985,482 of NC_061120.1, read as the reverse complement.
AAAACGAATCAGAAAAACCACTATGTGCTGGCCTTTTAGAAGATGATGGCTCCTCGTGAGAATGAGGAGCGACAGTTGGAGTGATATTTGTAGGTACGGCTAAATTAAATAAATCAGCATAGTGATTATATAATTTTTCTATGTAATTCTTTGCATCTTTGCATCAGCCGTAGCCGTCCACAAATCAGGTTGTACTTGTTCAAAATCATGGTTGGTATTTATTTCTAAGTTAGTATAAATAAGAGTACTTAAGTGGCACATATTATTATATTTCATGCACGGATTTAGCATAGCACCAACCAAGTAAATAGGGAGAATCGGGAAAAAATATTTTTTAAATTTCGTAAACATGGCGTCAACAGCTTCTTTATAACCTTCTTTATTTTTATATTCTTTGAGCAAACTAGAAATATCGGCTATATATGCCAAAATATTACAAACAGTAGGATAATAAGCACCGAAAAATTCAACCGTAGCTACATAAATTTTTTCTAAAAACTTAACAAGATCATTAATTACAACCCAATCAGAATTATGTAGCATGGAATCAGCAGAATCAGCAAATGAACAGTAATGTTGGTTAAAAGCTAGTGTAATAGGAATTCTATATTTATAACAAGTTTTTAAAAATTCATACGTAGAATTCCATCTAGTATCAATTTCCTCAGGCATCAAAATCGGTGTAAGTCCATTTTCTTGACATTTAACTTTAAATTCTCTAATTCTCGATCTACGATTATTTCCTTGAATAAAACCAACAGCAAGACAAATTTTTTCAATATAAACTCAAAAAACTCAAGATCATCTTTTACAATTAAATTATATGTATGACATGCACACTTAATATGAAAAATTTCAGGCAAGGGCGGAGATAGCATAGATTTTTTTTTTTTATAGCAGTCTTGTTGTTAGAAGCATTATCAAAAGCAATACATAAAATTTTATTTTCGATACCATAATATCCGATAATTTAACAACAGAATCAACAATAAATTGTCCAGTATATTTACGATCTTCATCATATAAGAAAGCAAAAATACATTTTTTCATCACAAAATTACTATTCATCCAATGACAAGTAACGGTTAAATAATCATTTTTATTTACAGCACGACCAAGATCAGAAGTTAGGGACAATCCACATTGAATATTTTTTAACAATGTTGATAAATAAAAATAATATTGTGAATGGAGTCTAAAAATATCAGACCAATAAGTAGTTCTAGGAATACTGTTAAACATATGATTATAAATTGCTTGTATATAACGAATAAAGGCATCAGAAGAAGAAAAACTAAAAGGCAAACAACCCACAACTATCATTTTAGCTATTTCTTCCCGGTCCCTCAATTTATTATACTTCTTCGCTATGTGACCGGTTGCTGGGTCCATTCTAGTTTGCGTTGGCCCACCAACATCCCCACCATCTTGTGCAATATTTAACTCTCTTTTGTGATCTTCAGCTATATGTCTCATTAACGTACCCGTACCCCTTGTTTGCCTCCACTTCTATGCTTATATATTTGTTGACAAATATTGCATTGCACCTCAATATCTGATATACGTTCAAAAAATTGCCATGCAACACTAGTTCTTTTACGAGGTCTTGGGGAACTGGGAGGACGGGGAGGGAGATTAACCGATTCAGATCTAATGTTAGCATCTTCTACTACGGGTGTCTCAACAATATTTTCATTATCTTCGTCTAAATTAACCGCATCTACTTCATTTTCTTCTTCTATACCATATTTTCCTGAGCTTCTACATAATCCATATCGTGAGCACCTACACCTATTTCTTCCTCAAAAGTTGTACCAAGCGGTACCGGAGGCGAAGGCACACGGGTATATCTACTACCACTACTGCTTTCGGGACAAAAAATTTTAACACCTTTAGTAGCGAGGTTTCTTAATTTATCCATAATATAAATTAAATTAAACTAAAAATATTTAAAATACACAAATATAATAAAATTAAATATTAAACAATTAATATAATAAATAAAAATTAAACGTAAGAGATAGAATGACAATACCAAATTTTGAAAGTATCCGAAGGTTGCCACTTTAGAAACTTCCGCTCGTACTTTGTAAACGAAAAATTAAAAAATTAAAGTGAACACTTTAAGAAATTAAATATATTGAATATTTGAGAATTGAGAATTGAGATTTGAGAGAGTGAAAAATTGTGTGAAAAATGATTTGAAGTTGTAGGGTATTTATAGAATTTTTTTGGGATTAAAAAATATTTTTTAAAGTTTAATTTTTTTTTTAATAAATGGGCCCAAACTAGCCGTTTGGACCCAAAAACGGCTATATAGCCGTTGGCCCAACGTCTAGTTTGGCTCAAAATCCTTTTTTTTTAAAAAAGGTATCCGGGCCGGGCTGGACCGATTAACCGGCGGGCTTGGTCCGGGCCGGGTTAGCCGGACCCATTTTTAAAAAATAACCGGCCAGGGACCCGGAACCCTAAAGCCCTAGGACTTGTCGGGCCGGGTCAAACTGGGTCGGGTTAGTTACAAGGGTCGGGTTGGGCCGGCCCGGCCCACTTGACACCCTTAATTGAGATTCAAAACCTTGTCATTTCAATCGAATACCTTTGGAGGATAACTAATAATTTACTACTGTAGAGTGAGTTTGGTTGTGGTGGCTTTGGAGTTGTTTACAAAGGTGTGACTGAAGATGAAATTCAAATTGCAGTGAAGACAAATAAATATGGGATTATCAATAGCAAGGAATTGGAGGAATTTCAAGTAGAAATGTTATGTTTTCTAAGGGTTTGACATAACCATTTAGTTTCAGTTTTGGTGTGTGTGCGTGTGTATGTCAAAGGGCATTTCAAGTAGACATCTTTCACGCTGGAAAATCCTATACTTAGAGTCTTTATTATGGAAATTAAGACTTAATATTGCTTTAGATATTGCTCGAGGGATGGATTACCTTCATGACCTAGCAAACTAGAGCTTCATAAATTGTGACCTCAAATCATTGAACATTCTTCTAGATGATAATTTTAGAGCAAAAGTATCTGACTGTGAACTAGGGAAACTCGCACTAGACAAAGAAAGATTTGTTGCAACATGCACTATCTAAAACAGTCAAAAATGGACCTTTAAACGTCATTTTTTTTAATTTACCCAATAATAAAATATACCACTTATATTTGAACCCCCATATCTGTTGTAGGTTACATTTAGCTTAGGAAGGTGTTGATGGAACTTGTGACTGGACTAACTGTGTGCCTTAGATGGAACTCGATATCCAGTTGAATGATTGTGGCAAATAAAATCGAATAAAATAAATCTCTTTGCTTATAGGAAGATATATATCCACAAGAGCATTTGCATTATGTTTGAATTAGGTGGACACTGCACTATTATAGATCCTAACCATAGGTCTGACATGTCATGCACTGTGAATATGCTTAGCCAGCTAGTTGAGTATTGCACTAATTTTTCTTTAGTTTTGTTGTATATCTTAAGTACATGTTTAACAATATATATGTAATCTTTTAATAAGGTATTATGCATTGATTGACACGAGATACACGTAAAACACGTATGTGATGTACGAGATGTATGTATGACACCACATGTACCTTATATATATTCGAACCAACAGTTAGAAAAGCTTACCATATTCAATAATAAATTGGGATTCGAGTACATTATTAGTAAAAAGTTTTTGGAGGCGAGTGGAATGAGGCAATGAAATTGTTTAGGCGAAAGAAAGGAGAGAACGAGTGGCGATACCTGCCAAAAGAAAGGAGGCCTTTCATAGTCAAATGCGTATGAGGAAAGGACAATTATTCAACGCACTAAAATCTAGTGGATGGGGTTCCTATTCATGAAAAGCCAGGTTTAAACTATGTCATGGAACCGAGACACCAAAATGTATCTATAGTCTATACCAGTGTTGGTATCTCGTAAAAAGCTTTGCATCAATCTTTCCTATGTACCAAATATTTCAATATCGTTGCATCCGGTAATTTTGTTTTATTCCAACAGTGTGATGAAGAATAGATCCAAGAAATTGTCGATTTCCTAGTTCAATGGTTGCTATCTTGCTAAACAACAACCTTGTCTTTGCCTTTAATCCCATCTATCCGTGTTCAACTGCTGAATTTAAGGAGGCAAAACACTTCTTCTATTCTTATTATTTTCCCTGCTTAATCGTTAAGTTTTGTCAATAATCGTTTTTATGCCTGGGGGAATGTCTAGAGATTTCTACCTCAGATTTTCAACCTTTATCAACTAATTTATTTTGGCGGAAAGATCCCTAATTCTTCATTGATCCACAAGACCTGGATTCCATACTAAGAGTACACCTTGAACCCCTTGAATTCAATCACCCGAAAGCTAGTCTATTAGAAGGAGAAAGCGACAGAGTGAGATTTTAGGTTTCACTAGGGTAGACCGAAGACCAAGCCAATCTCTCAAAAGAAAACTTTTTGCAACTACGAGCGTTTGTGTATATATATACATAGCACTGGAAGATCCTAAACTTTGAACCTTTATTATGAAAATTGAGACTGAATATTTCTCTAGATGTTGCTCAAGGGATGGAGTACCTTCATAACTATCATGACCCAGATAACGGATCATGCGGGCACCTACGCTATTCTAAGTAGCTAACAGAACTCTTATTACCCAACTAAATATATGCGGAATACTTCTGTTTTTAAAGGAATACTAAATTAAATTTAATAAAGTAAATTAAATATTAATAAATAAATTTTTTCAAAAACTTCTTACAAGTGTCCTTCACTATCCAAGACTTGGCCAGACATGTACAAGAGCTACCTATTACAACATAGACTGACAATAAAATAAATAGTACAAGGACTCTAACATCTGCCAGGAAGAAAGTGCAGAAGTTAGTGCTGAACATTGCCACCCATTTAATAACTGCAAACTAACCTGCATTCAGTCTACACCCCAAGAAGGAATGTAGAAGAGTAGGACTAGTACAACCACAAATACTGGTAGGCATCATCGACCGACCGTGTTAGTTCGTATAATCATAAAATAGAATTAACGAAAATAAATCATGACATCTTGAATGAAATATAATTCAACCACGGCTATAATAACAATATTACTTTACCTATATAAGTTACATCATCCAACTACTCTTTCAACTCCATCAGTATTATACTCACTACTAACATACTCTAGCATCATTAATTCACACCATCAACCATAATTCAACGCTAATACATCACAATTTCTCTTAATTCACCTTATTTATTCCATTACCCACATCTCTAGGATAAACTCAATAATCATATACAACTCACACTAAACTCTCGGGCTAACAATCAAACACTCTCTTACAACATTAAGGAACTATAAATAGTCATTTGGATAAACTATAATTACGACAAGTATAAATGAAGCAAGTTGACCAATGTATACAAAGTAAATGCCGAGTTTCATTTTTCAAAGCATATGTCGCCCAATCAATCTTAAGAATACAATCAAGTAAGAAATAAAGTCAGCCCATATCTAAATAAGACACACTAGAGAACTCAAGTCTCATTAACAAATCTTATACGACTATTGAAAATGGATTAATTCAATTATTGAAGTTTGGGATTGTTTCTTTGAGATTATTCACTAGATTCATTACTTTGGATCACTTCATTATCAATTTTTTTTTTTATTATTTAATCTCTATGCCATCTCGTGGCATCTGATACAATCACATCTCACAGCAATACCAAAATTTAACGTCGGTCACATTGCTACTAACAATCTTTTCATAAGTAACAATTATGTCCTTCTAAACCTCGCCATTAGAACACCATTAGCTCGTTATCATCTTATTAAAAACCACGATCATTCAAAATTAATACTAATTTGTACACACATCTAAGGGACTTATTTTTGCCCAACTAGTCATGACCTTCAGAGAACAATCTAAGTCCATGTATCGTACCGGTGCGGTATCCTATCCTCCATAAATAAATATTATTAATATTCATATCCATACTGGAGCGATATCCGATCCTCCATAAATAAATAATATTAATATTCATATCCGTACCAACATGGTACCCGATCCTTTATAAATAAATATTATAAATATTCATATTTGTACCGGTACGGTACCCGATCCTCCATAACCATATTATATATATTTTATTAAATTCACTCTATCTTTCGGGATGCAATACGACGTATTAAATTTAAAAGTTCACTTAAAATCATAAAGAAATTCGATCAAGTGCTTTCATTTATTAATATTTTAACCCTCTCACAGGCATTATTTCAGTAATTCATCACGATCATCAAAAAGCCATTTATGGCATTGATTCAAAGAGTTATCATTATCAAACAAGCCTATCATAGGCACAATTCAATAAATCATCATTATCACCAATTTAGCCTCTCATGGGCATTCAATAGATAAAGTGTTTTTATCAATACCAAAATAAGAATATCATAAAATAAATCACAATTTAACACTTAAACATGCAAGTCACTATTGGAGCATTACTTACTCATTAATTATTAAAATGTCACTACCTCTTTCCATATAATATAATCACCACACTAATTCAAGTCATCTATCATTTAGATATTACTATGCTCATCAATACTTGATCCTAGTATGATTCTCCTCATCGTATTATTCTCCAATACCTTAATATTGTTATAACTCAAGAAGGTTCATCACTAGAACTACTAAGAACTATCATGTCCACATACTTCATTTACAACAATCTCCTTGAGGGCACATAACACATAATCACAAATATCACATAATTAATCAATAATATAGTTTTCAGGATTAAAGTTAAGTTCTCGTGTCTTTATCTACCTCAACTCCATGCCCGCAGGCCTAGACATGCTTTCTCCCATCAATTCTAAATTATGAAAATATAAAATAACATAATATTCTACTCATTAAACCTAGTCTACCTGGTCACCGAACTTTTGGAAGAAGCAAGCTGCAACAGGGATACTCTTTCCTTTCCTTCATGCCTTGGAATAATCAATCATCTAAAACTCAAGCAATTATAAAAGTAATTAAATAATTACCCTTCAAATAAATATCTTGGGGATTCAAACTCACTAATTCTACCCTTAATTTAAGGTCTTTATCATTACCCAAATTCAATTAACCATTAATTAGCTCTCTCAAGCTTAACCCATCTCCATTAATGGAGTTTTAATGCTAAAGGTTTTATCTTTACGAAATTCAAGGTTCCTAACCATCAAAAATTCAAAATCTAATTTACGAAATTCATGTTAGCAATCTTTAATTTATAATTTAGAATCATCTCTAGGTCATATTAAAAATACCCATGAGTTTTTCCCAAAAAAAATCCACCATTAAAGGTCTTTCTAAGATGTTAAAGGATTAAAAGACGAAGAAAATAATGGAAAAAATTACCTCAACGAAGGAATTTCACATTAAGCTTTGTAAAATCACCTCTCTGGGGTTGGGGTATGAATTTTGTGGTTTTTAGACCTAAAATACGGCTGAAGCTGATTTAAGTACAACCGAAATGTTTGCTACAGCGAAATCCCATTTTAGCCCGGATAGTGCTCAGTAAAACAGTTATAGCTTCTTATTCTGAATTCAAATTGAGGAATGGTTTATTGAGTTGGAAAGAGGACTCATAGATCTTCAATTTGATAGGTATTGAGACCCTTAACTCCTTATATTTTATGAGATAGTGTCATTTGAAGTTGGCCCTAATAGAAACCCATATTGAAACTATATTAGAAAGAAAGTTTTATACTTAACTTTGTGTTAGGGATATTGTACGACCTTAATTCATAACTATTGAACTTTCAAATGAAAGTATTGATATTAGCACTATGAATGATTAAATTGATTGGGCTTGAGTCTATCTAGACACATCCGAACGCTAAAATCTTTGCCGAAAAGTTTGAGGTGACAATAAATAAAATATTGGCTATTTTGGACCCAAGTTAATATTGAGGAATGAAAATTAAAAATTTTCATGAATTTATTATGAATAATTTAGTGACGATGAAATGGGTCATCACAATCAGATACCAATTTACTATCTGTTCGTCCCCGAATGGATATTTAGTGGAGAAAAATAGGAGGTTGAAATTAGAGAGACATTACTAATAGAGTTGCTTATACTGTACCCTATTCACTCACTCGATATTCTTATCGACCAACCCACATTCTATACTCAATTATTCTATCAAAGTTATGATGCGGAGTCAAATATTTACACACGAATCGCTTATTCTCCTTTCAACAGCCTAAGTCTGAAACTTGAGTTTTACGAAAGCAAGATAAAGATGGTTAAAAGATTCAACTTGAAGAATATAAATATTCAAAAATACCTCTTTTTTTTTAAGCTCTAAAGCCCTAAATTCAATTCTAAAAAGTACTAAGAAATGCTACATGAATCTACTACTCAAATTTTCAATACTAGATAGGTCACATCTAATCCACCCAACACACAAGCTTTCCTTGAGACACCTGACTCGATTTTTAGCCAAGACTACCCCATGGAGAATCTACATTTGATCATATTTAAGCCACCACACTACTTAAAGGTCACGTAACTTAGATATCTACATGAACTCAATCAAGACTATTAAATTCATTCTATAAAACTAGCTTCAACATTTCACAAACACTATTCTTTTCACCTCAAGATCACCCACGGTTCAATCTTAGTATTTACTACTATACATAGATGACAATATAACCTTCCACTCATTGCACAGACTTACAAATATTATCCATAAATATCCCATAGAATTATAGCCTAAAACACATTCTTCTCCACATCATTGTTAATATCCATCTAATCATCATACCTTAATCACTCAACAAGAAATATCCACCAAGTATCACCCAAGGAAAGATCAATTATACCATTTAATAATTTACTTATTCTCTCATTCAGGATCATTCTTAATTAATTTATGAGTGTAACTAAGCCATCTGATTTTGCATTACTGCCATTATAGGAATTACCATCCTCTAAAAGTGTCATATATCGACCAGCTATGTGGGACATGTAAATGCATAATTCAACCACAAGATCAAGTCAATAATAATTTTTCTCAAGATTTTCCCTAATGCATAAATCCACAACTACAACTTATATCCATATAATCACTAACTCAATATTTTTCAATGACAAATAATTCACGGTCAAGCCAAACGACTCTTATATCACTAGTACCAATTTAAGATATATTGACTCATTCTTATTTCTACCTAACAATATTTTTATACGGGCTTCACTTAACTCTTAATCACCTCAAGAGTGGTCCCCACACCTTAGCACATAAGCAAGGCCAAACAAAATAAACCGATTACAGGTCATTAACAGTCTTATCACCAATATCATATTTCAGACAACTTATCGATCAAATTCTATAGGTATCAACAGCCTCTACTAGTTTTTGTCACATTTATTTAAAACTCATTATTTTTCCAAGCATTAAGAATCCGTTCACGTAAGAAACTCAAAGATAATGTCACTTAGCTAGTCCTCACAAGGAACCCATTATAATTTCAATAATAAAACTGCACAAAAATTCTAAATACAATCTTAATGATCGGACCACACAAGGATCCCTACATAATATCAACTAATTGAAACACAGAAGGACCCATCCACAGCATCATCAGTAAGAACCTCTCATTAAGGAAAACACATATTACCTCAAACTCTTATTCTTGTCTCTTTTTCACCATCTTTTATTGACATCATGTTCTCATATCATCTTCTCAATTCTCATATCATCAATTTTATCAGTTTAATAGTACCAAAAACAAGTAAGAACCATAGAGTTACTAGTTTCACAATAAAAAAAAATTAAATAATCCCATCTCAATTATTTATGAAAAAACTTAGTTAATTTTTATTACTGAAATTCAAACAAAAGTAATTCACAACAATCTAGCAACCCAAGTTCAGCCAAATATCTAACACAAGCAACCAATAAGTTCACTATTTTCATAAGTCTTTACCTATTAATATTAACCTTTAGCCCTAATCAAAAGTTACCAATTGAAATCTCCTAGATTTCTACTCAAAATTACTAAGATACCAATTAGAATAAACTATATTCCAATTGAGCTATGTTAAGATACCAATTAGAATCATCTGGATACCAACTGGATCCAACTAAATGGTCAAAGATTAGGATGGTTCGATAGATAAAAAGAATGGAAAATGACTTCTACATGCCTCATAAACTTTCAAAGATTGGGTGTGGGCCCCTACATACCAATCTATGAAACTATACTTGATATTGCTCTTGTACTTGTGGGACTGGTGAACCTAACACTCTGATATGGAAGATCCTAGCATGAATTGGAAGATCCTAAACTTAGAGCCTTTATTATGAAAATTAACACTTAATATTGATCTAGATGTTGCTCAAGGGATGGAGTACTTTCATAACCTAGCAAACTAGAGCTTTGTCACGACCTAACAATTTGATAAAATATGCAAAATATGTGTTTCTATGTGAAATAACTATTTTAACCCTCGCTATAGTTGTGTTGTGATATTTTTGGGGTATGGGAGTGATTGGCATGGTTACCGATGCATTTTGGTGCCTTTTGTGCAATATTGTGATTTTTGATGGCTTCGAGACCCTTATTATGAACTTATGTGGTTATATTTTGATCCGTGCAATGGATGGCTAAACGAACTATGCCAACAGATTCAGAACGTATCTTTTAGGGTGGTAACATGTTTGGTTTGGTTTTACGGCTTTAAATCTCATTTTGACCCTCGATTTGAAAATTGTGATTTTGAGTTTTGGGGGTCAACTTTGTGAAAACGACGTATTTTAAAAAATATAAACTTGTCAAAATGTCTAGAACATCAAATTTAGTGGAGTTACATAGTTCATTTGTGTAAATCAGATTCCAAATAAATCCCAAGGCGTTAGCAAAAACCTGGATTTTTTTTAAGTTTCAGTTGATATTTGGTGTCGAAGAGGATAGTGCAATCGCACAAGGGGTAATTGTAATTGAAATATCTATTCCTAAGGTCAGATAGTGTGATTATACATTTGGGAGTGCGATAGCACTACTTGGACACCTGAAGGGACTATAAATACGCCCCTTAGGTCACATTTTTTACCCATTTTCACCTCGTCTCTTGAGAGATAAACCCTAAAATAGTGTGAGAGCTTAAAAGTGAAGCTTGTGGGTTCTTGGGAAGATATATTAATGTTTATTTCTTGATTCTCTCATGGATTTAAGGTGAGATTTCATCTCTTTCTTACTCCAATTCTTGATTTATTATTCAAAACTCCAAAAAACTTATTACTTAATTTATCCCTAAATTTTACTCCTTTTCACTTGAATAATGTTTTTAATGCTATAATTACTATATTTTCCTCAATTTAACCTTCAAAACAACTTTGATTCTTGGATTTAAAACAAATTCTGAAGGTTTTACCCGGTAAAGGCTAAAAATAATTTTTCTTCGATTTGAACCTCGTTTTTAACTCGATTTGACTTGGGGCTTTAACTTTATACTCATAAAGGTATGAAAAACATATTTTTAAAGTAAAGTTCCAGGTTTGACCTTTATTTTTAAAAACTCATTTTGGGGGTTCGTTTTGACCCCGAACTAAAAATAGGCAATATGAGTATCGTTGACTTTGTTTTGATGCATAGATTCTATATTTCTTGATTTTAGTTGATTTTGAGATCATTTTTTAGAAGTAATTCTCTGTGGTTGAAGTGTTACAGATTAATTTTTGATTTTTGAGGTAGGTAATGGCTTAACTCTTCAGACTGGGTTGGGTAGTTAATTTGTTTATCAAAACGTATGCTAAGGGTGGGAACTAATTATGAAATGTAGCTATCTATATGTTATGCTCATGTGTGGGATTGAATGTGATGTAATTATTGAATCTGAGATATCATGTGATATATGTGACCGCACAGGGTTTTATGTGATGTTAATAGCCTAGAATACATGTGAATAATTGTATTGTGTTGGTTAGAAATGACTATTGTGGTGACTTTGGTATATTGCAACATATTCATACTTTATGTGCATATGAATCATATGGAGAATTCATGGATAGTGGAAGTAATGAGTGGATATTGGCTCACGTAGTTATGGAATTGTAATATTATGATTGGTTGTGGAAATACATCATGTCGATTAATTATGGAAATTCTCACTTTGAATGGTTGTAAACATTGTATTATCATTCTCATGTCATCATACGAATTATTTCACTTGTTTGTTTTATTGCTCTGTATATGTTTGTTGTCATATATGTGTACCTGACTTGTGTCTTATGTTATTTATGTTCTTGGGAAACACAAGAAACACTATAAATACTGAAAACACTAGATATTGGTACCAAATATTGGATATTATAGACCTTCTTTGAAGGATTATGCCAAAAAAGAGTCGTGGATATTGGAGGTATATGGGTTAAGAACCCCCCATGGTCCCACATTTTGAGGCTTGCCTCCGTAGATGTATATGGAGGTTGTGTGCCAACCTCGAGGCTTTGTGCCAACCTCATGCATTATCATTATCAACATCATCAACATTATTATCTTATACATTGCATTTGTTTATTGCGTTGAGGTTGTGATTGAATTTCCATATTGACTTGTTATATGGCTACTTGCTTTATATCCTATTATTTATACTTGACCATCTTGTGTATATATGTTCTTCTTTGTTTATACTTACATGTGATGCAATGAATTATTGTGCTATACTTGCTGCTTTGTTGTTGTATTTTGATATATATTAGAACTGTTAGTGCAAGCGTTATGGGCTACCATTGCAGGATATTTTCTTATTACAGGTGATATGCCCTTAGTGTGTATTTTGTGTACTTTATATTTTACTTTGCTGGGTTGGCCTATGATACCTAATGATTACAAGTGGACCATACTCACTCCTATTATACCCTTTCGGTGCAAATTTAGGTTCGGGTGTGCCCCACATTGCTTGACTCGGGCGATTGTTAGAGCTTTCAAGGTAGTTGATGATTTTCAGGCGTTTGAATGTCTTCTGCTACATCTCTCTATAGACTATGTATTTATTTTCATTTAGAGATAGAGTTTCTCTTATATTTGCATATCTTATGTATTTCCTTGGATTCAAGTTGTACTAGATACGTTCTTATACTGGTTGATGCTTGGTTTTTAGAGTTATGGCTGCATTGTTATGTTTCTTTCCACATTTATATTACTTGTATGGTTCGGCTTTGTTCTAGAAGCTGTACCTTAGGATTGTTATCGTCTTTTCTCCCTTTGTGTATTGGTTAGGGTGATAGGCTTACTTATTATTTCATCATGACCCTTTGGATTTTGGGTCATGACAAGCTTCATAAATTGTGATGTCAAATCATTGAACATTTTTCTAGATGATAATTTTAGAACAAAAGTTTTTGATTTTGGATTAGTGAAACTCGAACTAGACAAAGAAAGATTTGTTGCAACATGCACTACTAAATATTGTTAGCCTCCTATATTCAAGTTTTAGTAATGACAAACTAATGAGTGGACTTTTATAGATATTGGAAGATTACTAAAGATAGAAGGATATCTCATACAAAGATAAGAAGGATCAACGAAAGCTAATTCAACATGGAAGTAAGAAAGAGAGCCGACTCCAAAAATAGAAGGGCATCCAATCATGAAGATCTATGGCAAAGGCATCTAACGATTATGGCAAGAAAATCAATCAAGCATTTGAATAAAAGGAAGAAGTATCACAGTCCCAAAATCATGAAAAATCAAATCAATCAAGAGTTAAAATAGAAAGGAAGGAAGACCACAACCTCTACATGTACATATCTGATATAGACATGTATAACTGTGGAAGTTGCACCACGTATGGACATATCTGATATGGACATAATTTATGATTCCATCCCGAAATCAAGGAATCAATTCAAATCCTTGATTGAGAAGAAATCTCTTGGGTTTTCTTTCAAGAAGTAGCAAAAGATGAAGCTAGAAACTATAAAAGAAGAGATAAAAGGCTGAAGCATGCACACAACTTCAAGGAGAAACCTCAAACTGTCTCAATCTTAATCTCACAAAGATTTGTAACCTTTAGCTTAAAATTGTTATATAAAGAACAGGATCGAGTCAACTTTATAATACAAACTGAAGTTGTCTCACAAGATCTGAAGAACAAAATAAGTCTTCAAAACTTTTTCCCCATCATTGTACTCGAACTCAACATTGAAAGATCTAAGGAAATGTTAAAACCCAAGGGGACTGGAAGTAGGCACCACATTGGTGTTCTGACCTAGGATAAATATTCGTGTTCTTTACTTACATTTCAGTATTTATTTGCGTGTTTGTTTCAAATCTAATCTGTTTTGTGAAGTATACTAATCTGCAGGCAAGTTGACTATGAGGAGTCAATAGTCGACTTACAGAAATTTTCTATTCACCCTCCCTCTTGAATTACAATTAGTATCAGAGTAGGTTTCACCAACAGTATTGCTTAACCTCCCGTGAGCAAAGATCAAATGGCAAACTATCAAATTTTTAGTGCTTTTCTTCAAGATGGTCACTCCTCCACAAAACCACAATACTTCAATGGACAACACTACTCTTACTGGAAGAACAAATTCAGAATCTATGTCCAATCAAATGACTTCCAAGCCTGGGTTGTTATTAAGAAGGGACAAAAGTCGATCCCAGAACTCAAAGATAAGCAAAAGAACAAAGACAAAGAATCAAATAGTACTGATGTAGAAGACCTTGAGAGCTTCGAGGTAACCAAAGAATAGCAAGAGATAATTTAAACTAATGCACGAGCTATAAGTTTACAATTCAAACTAATGGACGAGCTATAAGTTTACAATTCAAACTAATGCACGAGTTATAAGTTTACTTCCTTGTGTAGTTATTGGAGAAGAATACAACAAGATATCAACTTGCGAGACTGCAAAAAAGATGTGGAAAAAATTAGAGGTGACATATGAAGGAACGACAAAAGACAAAATATCAAAAATTGTTGCCCTGGTCAATGAATATGAGCTATTCAAAATGGAAGAGAATGAGAATATTGAAATAATATTTTCCAGATTCAGCAAGATTGTATGCGAATTTAAATCACTAGGGATAATCTATCCACATAATATGCAAGTCCAGAAGCTGGTCTGAAGTCTTCCAAAAATTTGGGAAACCAAGGCTGCCATTCTGGAAGGTGGTGATCTTCATAACATGACATATGACGAACTACAGGGTAAAATTATTGCATATGAACAACATTATATCAATAGGTACCACAAAGAGAAAAAGATGAAACTAATAGCCTTCAACGCCGCACCAATTGAAGAAAAGGACATTTTGGAAGATGTCAATAACGAAGGAATGACTCTCATAAATTGTGGAGTAAGGCAGATCATGAGACAGAGACAACAAAGATCCCAAGGAGCCAAAAATAATGACTCCACTAGAAATGATGATCGTTGTTATCACTGTGGAAGGCCTGGATGCTTCAAACAATACTTTCTAGAATTAAGAAAAAAAACATCTAGGAAGAATCAAAATTTTGGAGCATGGAGTGATGAAGATGAAACTGAAGAAGAAATAGAGGCCGCCAACATGTGCTTCGTGGTAAAAAGTAAATCTAGCGAGGTAAGGCCACACGACTATCATAACTACAATATCCTTAAATCTAATTTAGATGTGATAACTGATGAGATTAAAAAGATTATAGATGAATATAATAAACTTGATCAAGAGAATAATAGTTGCAAAGCACGATTTAAATGAAAACTCAAAAAGGAACCAAGAAACTGTCAAATAGAAATCGAAGCATGTCAAATTGAAATTGACTTACTTCATGATGAGCTTGATAATGTAAAAATACAGTTGAATAGCAATAAGAAATCACTAATGCACAGTTTCATTAGATCAAACACTTTTAAAAACAACACAAGTTCCTCATCAAGATCGTTTAAATCAACCAAGACCTTTTTCTCCTCTCAAGGACCTGTCTATTTTATCCATGGACAGAAATGACACAAATCTTACAATTGTAGGCAAAAGCCTAAAAGTATGTGGGTTTGGAATCCTAAAGGAGGCACCTCTAACCTATAAGAATCCAATACCACTTGCGTACCTAAACAAAATTAATTTTCTTATTTTGCAGGAACATGCCCGCGATAGCTATAAAAAGAGAATGTGGGTCATTGATAGTGGATGTTCCAGACATATGATCGAAAAGAAAGATTTTTTTTCACTTTAAAGAAAGTAAATAGGGGATCAGTCAGATTCGGTGACAACACCAAAGGCAACGTCATCAGAGTTGGCTTAGTAAAACTCATCTCCTTATGTGAGTTTACTGAAGTGTATTTTGTAGACGGTCTCAAGCATAAATTGCTCAGCATCAGTCAGTTGTGTGATGCTGGATTTAAAGTCTCCTTCAAAGCTGAAAGTTGCTCCATCAAACACGACAAAAGAGGCAACTCCCTCATCGGAGAACACGTTAATAATATTTATATCTTAAATAGTCCTAACTTTGCAACCCTAACGTGCCTCACTGTGCAAGCCAATGATATTTGGTTTTGGCACATAAAACTTGGGTATGCTAGTATGCATATCATTGAGAAATTGTCTACATTGAAATTGGTGAAATATATGCTAAAACTCAAGTTTGAAAAGGATCACATATGTGATGCTTGCGAATTGGGTAAATAGACCTGGACATTATTCAAAGTCAAAGACATTATCTATACTACCCCACCTCTTCAAATAATCCTTATAGGTCTATTTGGCCCTACCAAGACTGTAAGTATTGGTGGAAAGAGATATGTTTTCATTATAGTTGATGATTACTCATGTTTTAGTTGGGTAATATTTCTTGCTCATAAACTTGAGGCCTTCATAAAATTTGAGATCTTTTGTAGAAAGGTACAAAGAGAATCTGGAAACTTCATCACTTATGTTCACAGTGATCACGGAGGAGAATTTGAAAATAAGGCATTTAAGGAGCACTATACTCAGAACGGGTACTTTTAAAACTTCTCATCACCTCGTATCCTCAGCAAAATAGTGTAGTGGATCAAAAGAATCAGTCTCTTTAGGAAACTACTAAGACCATGTTGTTAGAACATAATCTCCCAGATCACTTTTGGGCGGAAGCAGTAAGCATAACATGTCACATCATCAACAAATGCCTGATTAGACCTATTTTAAAAAAGATGCCTTATGAACTATGGAGAGGAAAGAAGCCCAACATCAGCTAATTCTATCCTTTTGGATACAAATACTTTATCCATAATAATGGTAAGAATAACTTAGAAAAATTTAATCCACGAAGTGACAAAGGTGAGTGATCTATAATCTAGAGAAAATGCTAGCACAACCTCTGAGCCATCACAAGACAAGTTGACTATACCCTCTCCAGAGTCGACTTTTACAATAGAAATACTGAAATCGAGTGTTCCAAGAGAATGGAAACACGATGCTAGCTATCCAAATGAATTCATTATTAGAAATCTAGATAATGGAGACAAACAAAAGAATCATTGATAAAACAAGCGTATGTTGCCCTTGTATCTTAAATTGAACCAAAGAAGGTCAATGAGTACCTCAAAGATGAATCACAGGTCGAAGCTATGCAAGAAGAATTGGACCAGTTTAAAAGAAAACTAGTTTGGACTTTGGTTGAAACACCCAAGAACTGCTCAATAATTAGAAATAGATAGGTCTATAGAAACAAATTGAATAAAGAAGGTAAGATTATTAGAATTAAAGCCAGACTTGTAGCTCAAGGATATTCCCAACAAGAAGGTATTGATTATGATGAAACCTTTTCCCCCATGGAATGGTTAGACTAAATTCAAATTTTATTATTTTTTGCTGCTTTTAAATGTCTTAAGCGATATCAAATGGACGTCAAAAATACCTTCTTAAATGGTTTCATTCATGAAACAATCCCCAGGGTTTGAAAACCCGTCATAGCCAAACCATTTTTTAAAATTTTTAAAATCACTCTACGGTCTCAAATATGCTTCAAAGGATTGGTATGAGAGATTGAGAACATTTTTACTAAATACAATTTTCAAAGAGGTAAAATTGATACAACTCTTTTTATACAAAAGATTGATTCAAATCTTCTTATTGTGCAAATTTATGTTGATGATATCATTTTTGGTAGTTCTAACATCTCTCTGTGTAAGAATTTTTCTAATTTAATGAAAGGAAAATTTGAAATGAGTCTTATGGGTGAGCTCATATTCTTCCAGGTTACAAATCAAGCAAACTCCCAAAGGTACTTTCATCAGTCAAGCTAAGTATACAAACAAACTCATCAAAAATTCATTGTGGAAAAAAGAAAGGACCATGGAACTCCAATGAGTCCATCAATAGGCCTTGATTTGAACTCGTTTGGAAAGAACGTTGATGAGACAATATATAGGGGAATGATAGGATCACTATTCTATTTAACTGCCAGTCAACCAGACACCATGTTCAATAAATGTAAGTGTGCCAGATTCTAGACAAATCCCAAAGAGTATCATCTAACTGCCATGTAACGTCCCAAATCTAGTACCCGGAATGCTACACGGTGCTCATGACCCTGAAGGACCACAAGATAACCTATGAATGATACCTATACCTGTATACTGCATAAAATACTAAATAATGAGGAAACATAAACTGAAAGGACGTAAGGTTTACATCACTGAAGTAAAATATAACATCTAAACGGGGTATGAAATACCCAATCAAAACTAAAAATATTGAAGTCTGAAATATGATAGTCTAGAAAGCCTTTAACTGAATGAACTTTCTGAGTAAGGAGTTGATGGGACATGTACCCAACTAACTCCAACTAATAAACTAATTAATGAGATAATAGAGAAATAATCATGTCCTCGAATGATGAGGGCTTACTTCTAACTCTAACTGCTGAAACTGGAATCTACTGTTGATCTGGAGTTCGTGTCTCTAAACCTATGGTATAAGACACCATAGTGCAAATGTGTTAGTGCTTTGAATGTACTGGTATGCATGTGTGGTAGGCTGAATGCATGGAGTTCATATGCATGAATAATACTAGCTATCTAACTAATATGAACGTGAGAATACATGCATGCATACATAGTAACTACATCTGAAATCGTAATAACATGAGTACTGAATCTGAATACTGATAACATGGCATACTAATAATTGATATAACTGATAACATGAGTGACTGTATCTAACAGTCCTGAATCTGGCGAAACTATCTGAGTTTTGTTCTGTATCTGAGTTGACCGGATCTGACAGTCTTGGATTTTGAAGAACTATCTGAGTTTTTTACTGAGACTGATACTGAGAATGTGGGAGGTAGTCATCTAACCAACATGCCCCAAATGATGCATTATAGCTGAATTGGGGTTCAATCTATGCCCTGATTGGAAGGGTGTCAATACCGCGCTACTAGTAAGGACAACATGTGAGTGACCCTAATATAATAGGTAACTCTAATGAGAACGGTGGGAACCCTCATATAGTAGGTTAAGCCAACTTATCTACCCTTATATAGCAGGCTATGATGTCTCAACCTATGCTGGCTATATAGTTCTGGAATGCAAGGATTGCTTCGAAGAATCACACCCTCATCCCACCCTTGGGTTCGTTCGGTGCTAATTTCTACTCCCATATGAATAAAAATTGAACATGATTTATTGAACTGAACATGGACTGAGTTACTGAATTCTGTTGACTGACGAAATACTACTGACATCTGACAATTGACTAAGTTCATGAGATCATGGAGATTTCCTGAGTCATAAGACTTTCTGAAGTCTAAGGATCATGGCTTGACTGAGAGTATCATGAAAACATGACATGGCTCTAAGCACACAGCTAATGTTTCGGGTATAAGTACCCTCAGGACTCGATGGAAGAAAATTAACCAAGCATAACTTACTTGAACATATAACTAACATCATAATCCATAATACATTTATAGAAGCATTCCATCAAAACATGTCATAGGCATAACTTGCACATACATGGGAATTTCATGATATCATACTAGTTGGGCATTGGTCCTTCTTCTAAGAATTTAATCAAACACATGGTAGGCATAGCATATCTAGACAACATTATACAATAATTAATCATCATGATTCATCTCTATTTCATCATCCTAGGGTTTATTCATAGGTTCACGTGTATAAACATCTATACAAATCAATTCCACATAAAATTGATCACCCAACATGGATTTAAATTCAATTGATCATTCTCAACATACAAAAATGAACCCAACATAAAATTCATAAATAAATCTATAAATTTAAACTTAGAAAGAGATTCTTAGGCTTCATGGATGAAAGGAGTCCATGAATGAACACTACGCATACCTTAGTTCGTGATTTCATGATGATTGACGGAGAAACTTTCTTGGAATTGGATTTTCTATAAAAACCCTAGCTTGTTCTTAAGAGGTTTTTGAGAGAAGAGAGTGTATTTTGGGTGAAGAGTGGCTGAATCACGTGTTAAAAGGGCTTAAATATGGGTGGGAAGTTGACCCTTTTAACCCTGGACGCATCATTTAATTTCAGTAAATTGTCATGAACACCCCCTTGGCACGACGCGGCACTATTGCGCCGTGTCACTGGAATTTGACAATTGGGAAACTGAGGGATGGCGCGACGCAGAGCCATTGTGTTTCCCCTTCTTTTATGATCTGGAACTTTGGCGCAACGCGGAGGAAATCGTGCTAAGACACTGGAAAAGGACAATTCTAAATTTGGGCCCTGGAGCGATGCGCCATAATCGTGGACCCATACTAGAATTTTCTAAATGCCATTTCCTCTTGTGACACGGTGCGCCACTAACTAATATGACACTATTTTACGATGGAAATTTAAAATAGTCGTAACTTCTGACTCGATTATTGGATTTGGGCGAATCTTATATCGATGGAAAGCTTATTGAATTTTCCACATGAAAAAAAGTAAAAATATTGAAGATTCCTCGTAGAATAACCGTAATTCAATTTAGAAGATAATACTAGACATTCTTGAGATGAAATTAGCTAGAAAAAAGTACGAAGTATTACATGCCATCAAAAGGATTATCCCATACCTCGTAGAAACTCAAGATGTTGTACGATGGTACCTTTTCTCTTCCTATTTCAACTTAATTGGATATTCAGATGCTGACTTTATAGGTGATAAAAGTAATAGAAAAAGCACTAGTGGAACTTGTCAAATTCTTGGTGATGCCCTAATTTCATGGCACAACAAAAAGCAAATTCTAGTTGCACTTTCAACAACTGAAGCTGAATACATAGCCGTTGGAAGTTGTGGCACTCAAATGCTATGGATTATGCATCAACTACTTAATTTTAATTTGTCTTTTGAATCTATTCCCATAATGTCTGATAACACTAGCACTATTAGTCTATCTAAATATACAGTGCATCATTTTAGGAAAAAACACATTGATATTAAGCAATATTTTATTTGTGATCATATAGAAAATGATGATTTTTCATTAACATTTGTTGACTACAAAAATCAACTGGCAGATATTTTTACAAAATCCCTGTTAGAAAAAAGATTTTGTTACCTTAGAAAAAGTCTTGGTATTCTTAGTATTAATGATTTGTGAGCTTTATTTTTGGACAAAAATATATTTTACTTGGTCCAATTTTATCGTTAGTTTTTAACGAAAAAATTGGTTTTCAAAAGGGAAGTCATCATTACTCTCACCATTTTCACGCCTCTTTTGTCGCCTCTACATCTCTTTACCTTCCCAACACTTCTCCATCTGCCACCCTTTCACTTCAATCAGTTACCTTTTCCCCTCTCACCTCTTCGTCTTCCCATCCCTTATCCTTTCCAACAGTTGCCTACATCCTCATTCTCCTCCTCGGTCCTCTTAACCATCTTTTCTTCTCCCTTTCTGCCCCCTTTAAAATTTATTTTCTCTTTTCTTGTATGACTAGAATTTTTTATATGGAAAACATATCCAAAACTCTTCCCAAAGTCCTCCCTGATAGTCTTGTTCTTCTCTCTGAATCTTCTTATGAATCCTTAATAGACTCTCAGTCAACTCTCATTCGTCCTACTTCTAGTCTAGTCCATCCCCCAAGAAACCTTGTCCAAACACTCTTCATTCCCTCCATCCATAGGACATGGACAGGTTCTAGACATGCTCTCACCAAGATAAATTCTTCGTCTTTAAAAGTCGCTCCGTTGTACTCGATCACATTATCAATCTCTGTCAATTAAAAGATTCCTTCTATAATTTCAGTCACTTCTTTAAGTTTCAAGATTTATCCCTTGTTTTTCATCGATATGGACTTATGATTAATGAGGATCCATTTGCAAATCATCACCTCTCCCTTATTTTATGCGAATCATCACCTCTCCCTTGATAGTGGTGAACTCGACACTCTTATGCTTGGCACAAGAATAATTTGGAATGATTTTATATTCTAGAATTATTTTGATAAAAAGTTCTCTGGTGACATCTATTTCATGAATAACAACTGGCCTGATGATTTTGAGGTCAGCTTTAAAGAAGCCAGAAGGGTCCTGTCAGACCCTAGCTCTATTTCAACCAATTTTGGTCCCCTGTCTCTTTGTTTCAAATTTCACATCGTGGCACACATAATTTCTATTACACTAATTCCCCGGATAGGATCCCTCAGCAATATTACCGATCGTGATGTTTTTGTACTATACTACCTGGTTAAGAAAATCAAAATCAATTGGGCAACTTGGATACGTGAGTACATTCTTGAAAGTGCAGCTGATGTTCACACCTCTGCTAGTTTGTTGTATGACCTGCCCATTACATTAATTCCTATGTATTACTCAATTGATCTCTCTGCTTACCCCCAAGTGGAGGCTGTTGCCACTTATCACTCCAAAACTTTTGCCAGTATGGGCTATGTCTTGGTTGAAGATGAATGGTGCAAAAATATTTTGTCCGGGCAAGTTCAAAACTTCCCAAGGTAATAAAATCTATTTCTAACCCTACAGTTACTATTTTAAAGGAACTGGAAGAGGTTAAGGATCTCTTCAAAGCCATTGAGGAAGGTGTTATACTATTATAGGAGACGACTTTAAAACCTCTGGAACTCGGGAAAAGTACCAGCACAAACATATGAGTGGTTCGGTTGGGTCTTAATGGGTATAAGTAGGAGGGTATAAAATTTTTTACTCGGGTGTTCACCCAAATGGATTCTCTTATTGTTTACTAGGGTGTTCTCCTGATTGGATTCCCTCAAGATCCAAGTCCACTCATCCAATGATGATCTATCTATTTCCGTTCAGAACTCCTATTCCTCCTTCTTCAAAAATGTTGAAAAATCACATTACACCTTTTATCATAACATGCATAATACTCTGACCTACTTTCTTAAGAAGCAGTGAATAATGATGAATTTGTTTTTAGTCAAAAGGGGGTCCTGTCCCTTATTTTGATGGGTTGTAAGATGATTTTTAACACACTATCTGCCATACTTTTTGCTCATCCTAGTGTTTGTTAGTTAATAGATTATATCTCTGTTTTTTGTCTATTGTTTCTATTTGCTATTCTTTTCTATTATGCCAAAAGGGAAAGAAAGACAGGAATATCAAAAAATCAGAAAGCGCCAACCAGTCAGGGGGAGCAAGTCGACTACCGATAAATGAAAGTCGACTGATACTCAAGAAACTTGGAACAGCAAAAATGTGTACAAGACAGGGTGAACAAGTTGATTACTATGACAGACAGGGAAGTCAACTGATGTTTATACTTGTTTGTCATTATCAAAAAGTGGGAGATTGTTAGCCTCCTATATTCAAGTTTTAATAATGACAAACTAATGAGTGGAATTTTGTAGGATATTGAAAGATCGCTAATGATGGAAGGCTATATCACACAAAGATATGAAGGATTAAAGAAGGCTAACTCAACATGGAAGTAAGAAAGAGAGCCGGCTCCAAAAATGGAAGGGCACCCAATCATGAAGATCCACGACCGCGGTATCTAAAGAGTATGGCAAGCAAATCAATCAAGCATTTGAATAAAAGAAAGAAGGATCACAATCCATAAATCATGACAAATCAAATCAATCAAGACTTAGAACAAAAAGAAGGAAGACCACAACCTCTACATGGATATATCTAATATGGACAAGTATAGTTGCGGAAGTTGCACCACGTATGTACATATCTGATATGGACATACTTTATGGTGTCATCCGTCAATCAAGGAATCAATTAAAATCCTTGATTGAGAAGAAATATCTTGGGTTTTTTTTCAAGAAGCAACAACAAAAGAAGCTAGAAACTATAAAAGAAGAGACAAAAGGCTGAAGCACGTACAAAACTTCAAGGATAAACCTCAAAGTGTCTTAATTTAGTCTCACAAAGCTTTGTAACCTTTAACTAACAATTGTTATATAAAGAATAGGATCGAGTCAACTTTGTAATACAAACTGAAGCTGTGTCACAAGATCTGAAGAACAAAATAAGTTTTCAAAACTTGTTTGTCATCATTGTAATCGAACTCAACATTGAAAGATATCAGGAAACATTGAAACTCAAGGGGACTAGAAGTAGGCACCACATTGGTGTTCCGAACCAAGATAAATCTTTTTGTTATTTACTTTACATTCATTTATTTATTTAATTGTTTGCTTCAAATCTAATCTGTTTTGTAAAGTATACTGATTTGCAGGCAAGTTGACTGTGAAGAGTCAATAGTTGACTCAAAGAAATTTTCAAATCACCCCTCTTGAATTTCAAATATAGTAAGAAATGGACCATTTAAAGTTGATTTTTTAATTTACACAATAATATCTGTTGTAGGATACATTTAGCTTTAGGAAGGTGTTGATAGAACTTGTGAATGGACTAGTCATATGATGACATTCGATACTAGTTGAGTAATTATGTCAAATAAAATAGAATAAAAAAATCTCTTCTCTTCTAGGAAGATATATATCCACAAGAGCATTTGCATTATATTTGAATTAGTTAGACATTGCACTATCATAGATCCTAACCATAGGCCTAACATGTCACACGTTATGAATGTGCTTAGCCAGCTAGTTGAGTATTGCACTAATTTCACTTTGGTTTTGTTGTATATCTCAATCACATTTAACAATATAAATGTAATTTTTTTTATAAAATATTATGTACTTATTAACATGAGATACACGTGAAACACACATGTGACACACGAGATGTACGTATAACACACACGCATGTACTATTTTTATTGATTATACATGAGAAATTTACTAAAGGGTTGGATTCATGTCACCAATTTCACTTAGCTACCCCTAGACAAGGAACTTGAGGAGAAGAAAAGTTTCATCCGTCATGTTCCATTATCATCCCATTACACAAGTAGCCTAATATGATTTTATTCAGTCATTTTATATGACAAAATAAGTGAATCTAAACTTCACTCTATGAGGCTTGAAAAATAA
This sequence comes from Capsicum annuum, assembly GCF_002878395.1. Taxonomy (NCBI): domain Eukaryota; kingdom Viridiplantae; phylum Streptophyta; class Magnoliopsida; order Solanales; family Solanaceae; genus Capsicum; species Capsicum annuum. Next base: position 91,960,063 of record NC_061120.1, on the reverse strand, counting down.
TATGCTATGAACTATCCCAAAGTTTAGAACAGTTAATGTTATATACTCTTCACTCGGATGCCTTTTGACATGTATATATTCATATATGAAAAGCGAAATTCAAACTGGCGACATTGAATCTTCGAAAGCACAATTATTTCTGCTTGAAATTCATCCAATGCCTTGCTATTGATAATCGCAGAGTCCATTTCTTCACTGAAATTTGATTTTCATCGTCAGTCAACAATCGTAAGATTATTGTGTTGTAGATTAACAATAGTAACCTAATATTTAAGATTGCAAAATGATTCTCAATCAAGAAATTGTACGTGAATAATTGTCTTTCTGTCAGCCACCTCCTGGTGTTTCTTGTCTACTCAAGTTAATACACTTTTAAATTATCTTGGTGGTTGGAATTGTCCAGCAAATCTTATGCGTGAATGGTTCGACAATGATATTGTTGAGAAGAAATCTTTGTCATTGAAAGATCATAAACTTAGAGCCTTTATAATGAAAAATGAGATGCAAATTGCTCGTGAGGAATAGAGTACCTTCATAATATGGCACACCAGAGCTTGATACATCATAACCTCAGATCATCAAACATTCTTCTAGATGATGATTTTAGAGCAAAAAAAAATTGATTTTGAATTAGTGAGACTCACTCCTAAAAAAGAAATCTGTTGCCAGCACTACTAAAAACAGTAAAAAAATTAATTTTTAGAAATCAGTTTTTAAAATTACATAATAATAAAATATACTATTTGGGCTTGAACCCCATGCCACTAGAGCATTGGTTCTAGTTAGTTTAAGATTTTGTTTTTATATATTCTTTTCAAATTTATTTTTTCGTGAAAAAAAATCGACCTCCAAAGGTCGATTTGTAATTTTTTGGGGTTTGGGGACTTGAAACCCAATCTCCGAAGGTTGAATTAGTTTAAAAATTAGCTAAAATATAGTATTTTTTTTTTAAAAATTGACCCCACCTTTATTTAGATTGATTATTGACTGTATTTTGGAAGTGAAAAATTACAGGAACAGATTGATTTTTGACTGTATTTTGGAAGTGAAAAATTACAGGAATATTTGAATACCTTGCTCCTGAGCATGTCTGTAAGTGCACATTTTTGTCATCGGTATATCTTTCATAGATTCATTTCAACTTTTTGATAAATATTATCGTTCTAATATCAGTTATATTTTTTTATTCTCTAGTAACTATTACGTTTGGAGTAGAAGGTATTGCTAACATAAACTTTATGTTACTTGTATATTTTAATTCACTGTCTTGTTGAATTAATTTCCTAATCACCTTTCATCTATCCTAACTCAAAAATCCACTCTCTACAGTGATCGAAAAAGTCACAACTAAAATAAATGTTTTCAACTTTAGGGCAGCGTTGATGAAACTTTTGACTGGATTACACACTCTTGATGAGTATCGATTTGAGGAAACTCAATATCTTATTGAGTGGTTCTAGCAGGTAAGATCAAATAAAAAAAATTCATTACTAAAAAAGCTGTAAAAAAAGACTTAAAAAAGAGACGACCTCAATTGACGGTCTCTAAAACATAGGTTGCTTTTTGTAAGAGACCTCATGAGGTCTCTTATAAGCAACCTCATGAGGTCATTAGGTTATTTCTTGAATTTTGTAGAAAAGAGACCTCGTGAGGTCTCTAAATTATTTTTTGTAATAATTATTATTTTATTTAAAAGAGACCTCATAAGGTCTCTATTTAATTTTATTTATTTTTATTTTTTTAATTAAAAGATACCTCATGAGGTGACTATTATTTCTTAATTTTTTATTATATACAATTTATTTAAAACATAAGCGACCTCTTACAGTCTCTTATTTGAGCATGTAGAAAATGAAATTGTGAAAAAGAGACCTCATTAGGTCGCTTTTTGGAATATAAAAATGCGAAATAACAACCTCATGAGGTCTCCTTTTTGCAAAAAAAAAAAAAAAAACATGATGGCAATAACAGCTTTTACAAATACCTGTCATTTTAATTCAATTCAATAATATATACAATATAATTAATTTAATCGATCTCCGGGAACTCCTACCGATCAATCAAACTACAAAAAACACAAGTAAATATAATCAAATAACCACTAAATGAAAATCAAATTTTAAAACCTTGAAATTGAACGAACAAAAAATACAAATCGTAAGTTATTTAACAATACTATTGTTCAGACTACTTTAAAGTTTTAATGCATTCAAAAACACTTTATAATTCAAATAAACCACCATAAAGTATTTTTTAGATTATCTAACACAACATTCAACTTTAACAACGTGATGGTGTATTGTCCATATAGTAATCCTTATCATTTCCATCACTGCTGGGCTCCTCTGTGACATCTCTGTATTGACCATATATTTCATGTGAAATAGGTAGAGACTTTGTAGGTCTAGGAGGGATTACTACATCTCCAGGACAAGGGGAATCCCACCGAAGTAAGTGATGTATAGAATTGGGGCTTCATTCCTGCATACTGTATATCCCTTTGCCTTTACCTTGCCTGTGAGGCCTTAGCTTCGCTTTGTTTTACTTCACTCATCATCCTAGAAACTTCTGAGGCCTTCTAGTTTCGAATGAAATTGACGAAAGGTTCTTTGGGGAAAGACATAAGAATATCCATACCTACTTGGACCACCAACCACATCTAACCATATTCTCTCATTCTGCTCTTGGCTAAGTGGTAGGTTTTTACTATCTTCTGGCAGAGTTCGGCAAAAATTCGCTATGAATTGTAGATACCGATTCTAAATTTAATGATAAATATATTAGAATATAAATTTAGAAAAATAAAGTAACTACTACAAGAAATAGAGGCTTACATAGGTCAGCTGAGCTCATGGCTCAACCCAAACATCAGGATCTCTAGGATTTTCTTCTTCCTTGTGTATAGCCTTGAATGCCTCTACATTATTGGCCTCCCAAGTCTCTTTTTCTGCAAACAAAATTAATTGAATATTGACATTCTTAAGACCAGTAATGTTATAAAGGAGTGAATATTGAGTTACTTTCCCCTGACTCTGAGCACCACTCGTATGTAAAGAGCCACCCTTAATAAAAGCTCTAGCTTTCTTGCCAATCTCACTCATCTGCTTGAACCTCAAATTGGTCTTGGTCAACTAACTTTTACCAATTTTAAGGTAGAATCCACCTAGGCCTCTTGTATTTGATAGAAAGCCAACAAGTATGTGCCCAGCTTTTAACTTGAACTTTATTTTAATCTGATCCTGGATGTCAAAAATACTTTCTCTGTAATGAAAAGATAAACTGAGATAACTTAACTGTGTAAACAATTATACTGGTAATATACTGACAGAGATTCACAAGAAGAAAAGCTGGAAGAAACAAAATCGTTAATGTAATATTCAGAATCTCAGCCTTTAAATAGGCTAAATATTCACTGATATCATTCAACCAGCCTCGCCAACTTAAACATCTTAATACAAAAATATTTCATGTAATTGAGAAGATCGTTTCAAGTATTCTACAGGCATCAACTCATAAAATATATTTTCAGAGATCTAGTAGAAAGACACACAAATAATAACTAAAAAAAATCACAACAAGAATATAACATCCCCACTATAACGATGAGATTTCACGCCATAATAATTGATCTTCTTAAATTACTCAAGAGATCAAATCTGATGATTAGAACTGAAATGCTAAGCATTTTTTAAAATAAAAGAAAAGGTATAATATGTTAAGCACTTGTAAACTGAATGTTAGGTAACTCGGATCAGAACCTAAATGGGTTTCTCAAATAGATAGGCAACAACACATTTTGGGTAACCTATGTACAAGAAGACACAAAGCTAAAAATTCCACAAACTTGAGAGTAACTGTAAATCAATAAGAGATTGTAGATGGAAATTATAATAAGAAATGTGTAGCCTCCTAACCCATTGTATAAGAATTAAATTTCTCTCTTCTGCTTATATTTTTAACAGACTAAGAAAAAATCCTTATCTTTCCTTTGGTCTAAAAAAGAAAGAGCAGTACCACACATAATATAAGATCCTGAAACCAATTCTCCATTAGTCCTTTCACAAATAAGGGTCATGCCAAAGTACCTAAGATCCATCGTTAACTATATAAGCAATATCTTCTCCAGCAGGTAAAGGATGCATTACTTAATAGACGATTACGTCTTCATTTCAAAAAATCATGCCCAAAGAAGGATATATAAGAACCAAACATGCTAGCTATACTCTGTATTTCAAAAGGGTTTAAAAGTAGAATGTACATAAATTCAAACGAAATTCAACAAGCAGCAGCACAAGGGAAATGATTAATTGTATATGAATCCTATTGTGCCAAACAATATGTATCAACAGATGAGACTACACAAACTCCACTTTGCAAGTAAAACCCAACATTCTTTGAATCCCAAACTTTTCATTTCTTGAAACATTCTATTTGGATTAATAGTACTTTTAATCACTCGATTATTGATAAATATTGATTCAAGTCCCTACGATAGTAACCTTAGTTGTCTTATTAATATACATCATAAATGCAAAATAACTCTAATAAACAGATAGTATTTATTATACTTAAATAATCAGCCAAGAAAAAACTATGACCAATACATATCTGTCAAAACTACAATAAATGTTTCACAAACAAGGGTCACACCAAAGCACCCAGGCTCCAAAAATTAGGCAAAAAATAATGCATCTACTACAATGTGTTATGCTATGCATAAAATATGAGATGCTAGATAGGGTTAAATACATATAATTTAAACAAGAAGCTACTAGAATACCAAACCTATATACAGATGGAACACGTATGCATTTCCATACTCTTAACCCTACTTCCATAAATGTTTGCACTCCAAACCATATTTCCATTGAAAAAAGTACCAAATAGGCAGTAAAATCAAACTTCAACAATATCCCAAATATCCCCGAATCATTTAAAATAAGTGAAACTAATCTAGCTTGGTTGAGGCATAGTTGTATTGTTAAAAAAAATCTCAAAATGATGCCGAAGATAAGAGCATTTCTTTGATGGCGATAAGTCAACTAAATATTTTTAATAATTAATGTCAAATAGTAAAATTATCCATACACTAGCTTGTCTAACAAAGTTGAAAGTCATAGCTATTGGCTTTAAGCCTTTCCACTCCACCAAACACCCTTGTCTCTCACTTCCAACTCATTTTCATAAGTCAAAAGAAATAACAACTATGTTTCAATCTCAAACAAACTGGGGTTGGCTATATTAATTTTCACAGACTATGTTGCTCCAATTAAGCTCATCTTAGGCCATATTTAACTCCGGTTATGTTAACTGACTCAAATTGTCAAGTCATGAATCTGGATAAAATTTTGGATTTGAAAAATCTCAAGAGTTTTTTATGCTCGTCCACAATGTAAAGGTAGAACTTCTCTAGAAATATAACTGAGTTAACATGTACTCAAGGTTAGACATAAAAAAATAGCTAGTCAGAGAGAAACATGTCTCCTTGGCATATAAAGAAACTGCTTGAATGAAAGCCACACTTACCAAGCATCTACTGATCTTGATACTCTACGGTACTCACCAGCTCCCCATGCAACAACCACTAAAATAGTAAACGCACCAGATCCCCATGCAACAACCAATTTTTGAGCTCTATCCTATAAATAAAAACTAATGAACACCTTACAAAAAATCTGTACAGTCAATTTAATCAACAAAAAATTATTTCATCTATAAAATCAATAAGGTCATAGAATGTCTAACTTAAGTGCATGGTCTAAGATCAGTCACTAGGAAAAAAAAGATTTTCCAACATTGGCATGTGTAGAATCATGCAATTTCTAGCATTCGACCATCTTAAATCATTAC
>NC_061120.1:91942077-91951213 GCF_002878395.1 Capsicum annuum | reverse complement strand
TAAAACTACAGTTACCTTAATGTGATTAAAAATAGTTATGTTACTTTACTGTTATAGGAGTAGATAAAGCTCTGTCACCAAATATGAAATTAACACAAACTGATGTCAGATATAAACCTTCATACATACCTTGTCAAGCAAGATGCTTATAGATTTTGGAGGTAATTGATATGTCAAATTATGAAATATCACTGTTACATTTTTATTACTACTGTCCATGTTCCACCAGGAATGCTAAGCACACTCTGAAACAAGACTAGCACTACCCACTACCACAGATAATAAAAATAAAGTTTTCCTACCTACTAGTAAGGACACACTCCTTCCTACTATCCTTTTACTCTAATTCTTATCCTCCACACCTTCAAACAAGTAATATGTTATTACATAATGGTATCATCAGCATAAGGCTGCCTCTTCAAAATGAAAGATAAATAAAATTCATAGTTTGGTGCTGGCTAGATTTAGTTCAGGAGATGTCCTATCATACAAGAAATGTAATGATAGGCTGTTTCAGACATATCATTAAATTTCTACAATAATATGGAACCTGCAATATTCTACTCTTACACAAAGAAAGATTAAATATGGGACAAATCAGCAAGTAAGTTAGGAACAAAAGTACGTGCATCATAAAATTATATAACCATTTGAATAAAAATTATACACAATTCTGAAATCAATAAGAACAAAAAAAAATCATAAACTTTGTTCTAAAATTGCATAACCCCTCAATTATTCGATCAGAAAGCATAAATCTGAAACCCAGTTCTAAAATAAAACCAAGAAAGATGGGAAACATAGAAACACAGTTTAAGACAACAAAACCCCCAATTATTCATAACAAAATCTTTACATTTTGGAAAAATTAAAGGAGACCCATATATTTTCATTCTATTCATAACCTCCAATTATTCATAACAAAATCTTCAAATAAGAAAAAATTAAAGCTTGCAACCTTACCTGGAAGAGCTGACGGATGTGAATTTGAGAGAGAGGTCTGATTTTAATTTGAGAGAGAGAGTTGGATTTGAGAGAGGGAGCTGACCTTCTTTGCGTTTTTTTCTTTTTAATTATAATAATATATGTTTAAAATAGTTAGAGGTAAAATTTTTTAATAATAAATATTAATTTACAACCTCATGAAGTCGCGATGTGTAAAATTTTATTCATCAATTTTTATTTTTTTGGCGCTAACTTTTTTCACATTTTATTTTCATTCCCGCATTGCATTTTCGACCTCTTGAAGTCGCTATTATTGTGTCGCATAATTTTTGTTAGCATTTACCGACTTCACGAGGTCTCTTTATTTTAAAATAAATTTTTTTAAAAAATTGAGGGGATAAGCAACCTCATGAGGTCTTTTATTTTCGACCTATTTTGAGGTCTCTTATTTTAGGTCTCTTTTTTTTAAAAAAAAAAACTTTTTTAGTAGTGTTATCCCCTTACTTTTATTGATCCAACTCTTGATGCGAAAGAAGATATCGATAAGAGCATTTGCATTATGACTGAATTAGTTGGACCTAATAGGCCTAACATGTCCACATTGTGAATGTGCTTGGACAACTAGTTGAGTCTTGCACTAGTTTCTTTATAAATTTATTGTATACCTCTCACACATGTTTAATAATTAATATATACGTGTGTGTTTTTTAAAAAGAATATTATATATTAACTGACACAAAATGTACGTGAAATATAGGAAATGAATATGTGATGCATGAGATGTATGTGTGACACAGGTAGATACTTTTTTATTCAATACACTTGAGAAATTTGCTTAATCATTAATTTTAAACAACCTATTCTATTGAACCACCCTTAGAAAAGGTAACATGAGTAGGATAAAGGTTTTATTTGTCCTATTCCGTTGTCATTCTTACATAAGTAGACTTATATAGTTTTATATTTTAGCCATTTAATATGACAAATAAGTGAATCTAAACTTCACTATGTTAGACTTGGAGAATAATATATGATAACTGGTCCTATCCCAAAATTTGGAGTTGTTAATGCTACATATTCCTCAATTTCGTCAGTCAACCCTTGGTCTTCCTTGTACTCCTCAAGTTAATGTACTTTTGAATCATCTTGGTGGTTGGAATTATCCAGCCAATATTGCTCGCGAATGGCCAGGTAATGATTCATGTACAAAACTTTGATCGAGAGTCTGCTTGCAATTTAGAGAGTCAAGTTATCATTGTTAATCTACAAAACAAGAACTTTACGGCTGGTACATTTTGTATTGCACCCTATTTTTTAAACTTAGATAAAGCACAATTTATGGACTTTAAAGAAAGAAAGAAATTAGACATCTCTCACAATCCACAATGTTTGATTCCCGGTTGGACCTACATTATTCAAATGGAGATAAAAATTACTTGTGTAGATACAAAAATATGTATAATGACATGAATAAAAACTGCACAAGTAATATGGTTTTGACAAAATAAATATGTAAGAAAAATGTGGATATAAAGAATGCATAGCAATGTATAAAGAATATATATCAGTGTAAATTAATGTATATAGAACTTTCATAAATTATATTTTGCAACTCGAAATAAAACTATGCGGGAGGCCTAAAAAATGGACAAGCTATTTTTTTTTATCAGTCAGTGTAATATTTGTAATAAATTGCAATATAATATATGACATCTTTCAATAGGAAAACTAATAAAATATCATCTAATATAATAGAAAAAATAAATAAAATTTCACATATAACTTGCAAATAGGGGTGTGCATCCGTCGGTTCGGTTCAGTTTTATGTATTATCAGTTTGGTTTATTGATTTCGATTTGTGAACATGTTAAATCGATAACCAAACCAATAAGATACTTGTTATTGATTTTCGATTTATCGGATTTGGTCTTTAACGGTTCGATTCATCGATTTAACCAATAAGAAAATGCTTCCTCTTTTTTCACCTTCTTTTCTTATTTTCATATGTTCATATATATTCACTACCTTATGCATAAAAGACTACTCAAAGTATAAGGAGAAGAAAATTCAAATAGATTATTAATAAAAAAAACTTGTTTTCGTGTTGGTTAAGTAGCGAACTTGAATGAAGTAGCAATCGATAGGGATTTCTCAAAAAAAGAAAATCAATGTAGGTTTATAGTTTATATTAATGGGTGGAAACCCAACAAGACAACAAGTTTATGAAGAAAAGAACAACATTAAGACAAAATTTATGAAATGCAAAAAACAATAAGGTATGTATTTAAAATATAAAGTCGCTAGTATATAACTAGGGATAAAAATATAATTTTAATATAATCTTATTGAGTTATCTATTTAACCGTTAACTAAAACCTTAAAATTGAAAATCGAACCGATATTCCAATAAAACTTTTTAAAACCATTTAAAAATATATAAACTACATAAATCCCTTAGTAAGTGAAAGTAATTACATAAAATCTCTTCGGCCTTTCTCTCTCCCAATTTTGAGAAAAATACTCATATATCTGGTCAACCCTCATACATTGTTGAAATGTATGATAAAGTTGATTAGACTATATTTAAGGAAAGATAAATCTGATAATATTAATCTATTTCCTTAATTCACGTCATTAATTACTCAACATTTAGTGGTGTATTATTAAATATAGTAACTGAAATTTAAACTAAAAAATATGTTAAACATCACATTAAATTTTCTTCTTTGTTGAATTGCATTCAATGAAAAAAAATTCTTCTACTGCTTTCTTCAGTTCTCAGAAAAATCAACATGAACATAGATTAGTGCTGCTAAGACATATTTTAATAGAAATTGCAGTTGTCGTATTATAGTTGTTAAGTTTTGTTATTTTTTTCTGATATGTATTGTATTATATTATACATTGAATAAATATGAAAACTTTGATTGTTATAGATTTTAAAGAAGTTCGTTTTTTAATGTATTACTGGGGTTAATGTAATTACTATTGTATTGATTGTTCCTATACATTATAAAATGTATAAAAATCTGGTATACTAATGTATAATGACTCATCGTACATATAGACTTATGTATGATGAAATATTTTGACATGATATCTATATCATCGTACAATATTTTCGTAAGAAATTTTTCTTTTGCAGCTATCATTGTAAAGTTTTATGCTATAGTAATTACATGTAGTGAAGCGTTTGTATGGATCAATCAATTCAATGTTACAATATCTTTATACAATATAGTTTCATGTATAAGGATACCAAATTTTGGAACATTATTAAACATGTATGTGTAAACCTTATACAATTAATAATATAGTATTAATACACGTATAATAAAATCTTATACATAGAATCATACTGCCAAAACAAATAAAAGACAACCTCATACAACAGTTTCACATGTATGTGTAAACCTTATAAAAGTGATAAATATATTCTAATACTGTTTCACATGTTATACGAACACCTTATACAATTCACTATTTTATCTTAACAACTGTATAATGAAAGCTTATACATAAAATAGTGCTGCTAATACATATTTGAATGATAACTAAACCTTCGGCAGATGTGGTCGTTCAGAATCATCAACCTTTTTCTTACTTGACGATTTTGGAGCTTTCTTGTTTGAACTTGAAACGACAATTTTCCTCAATTTCTTCATTGTTATTGGATCGTTTCAGTGCTTCGAACGGTTCGTTGCGAAATTGGATTTTTCATAATCAAAAGAACCAAGAACGAAACCAACAACGGAAATAATAATACATGACTATTAAATGAAGAAGATTCAACTTAATTCGTTTTTAATAAAATTCAGATAAATATATATTCTCCGATTCATAGAAGCATATATTGGATGAAATTGCAGTTTTTTCTGGGTTTTTGATGAAAATGGAGAAGATTTTATCGATTTTGGACAGAGAAGATTTTGTTAATTTTGAATGGAGAAAATGGAGAAGATTTTTTTTGAAGAGAGATTATTGTAGATCGAAATTTATGGATGTGGAGAGATAATAAGGAGGTTTAATGCAGATAGATAATTGGTGAGAATATTGGTTCCTAATCAATTATCTAATTGATTTGTGGTGACGTGTTTTTAGGAAAAAATTGTAAAAGAAATATGAATTTAAGTTGGAAAAGAAATGAGGGAATATAGTAAAAGAACACTATGTAAGGTAATTTATTTTACACGTCAACAAAAATTAGTTTTAATTATTTTAAACTTTTTTTTCCTTTTATTTGTTTATACTTCCTTTTTTAATAATTTATTTCATATATTTTTGCACTAAATAAGGAAATGAAAAAAAAAAGAACAATAAAAACTTAAATAATGATAAACAAACTAATCTATAAGGAGATTTTTAAAATCTAAAGTAGCTGTTGAATCAAGGGAGTCAAAAATAATTCACGTGTGAGAATGATAAAATATACCTCTAAACTTTGCGAGAAAAAAGATTGAATACACCCCTAATCTTTGTAAGAAGGGTCAAATATATCCTATATGAATTACGTATTTATACACTTCAGATATATATACTATAGTCTAACTTAACTAACCTAATAATTTTTTTAGAAAATTATTTTAGATGTATGGAACGTTTTTAAGATAGTGCCAAGTCAACTATGAGTCAAGTAATATTAAACAAAAATAAATTAAAACTAAATCAAAACATTTAAGAAGTTAAAAGAAAGCAACAAACAGGCATTGCTGAATCTAGAAGATTAGCTACTCCACAAACCTCTTGAAGGTATATATCTTCCTGACTATATAGAAGTTTGTCAAAACTTTATGTAAGATAAATTTTGAAGAAAAAAGGCCGTAATAATTATATACGTAAAGGATTGTTGTAAAGAAATAAGGAAAAACTTTAATTGTCATGTATTAAACTTCACAAACCTCGTTAAGGTCTATAGAAAAATATAGAAGCTTATCAAATATTTATATAAGATAAATTTTAATTGATATCGAACCTAGGATATTTTATATAGTTTAAATAAGGAAATATAAGTAAACAAATTCTTAGTTGATTTAAAATCCTTAAATATCTAAAAATTCATTCATTGTACAACTTATTTTACATGGTGAAACGATTGAACAATTTCTCACCAATGTTGAATTTCAAAACATAAATGGTTGGAGTTGTGGATTGTATCGTGTTAAATTAGCCTCCTCATGCAATATAAAAATGATCTATTGGGAGCCTAAAACGTATCTTCTTGTGTTTTTATTTGTTCTCTAAAAACTAGATGCGCACATATTAAAAATACTAATGAAGTTATCACATAATACAATAATATACTTTTTAGGAGAAAGATTATAGCTATATCATGTAGAAGCCCCGTTAACACAACTTTACTACTCAATCACTCCATTCTCTTTTAGTTATTCTAATTTAGCTTTAAAAATTAGTTAAATTAATTTTCGAAAAGCTGAAAATTAAAATGGAACCGAGGAAATAATTGATAAAAATAAATATAATTCTTGTTTATCATTCTGCTTAAAGAGCAATTACTACCTAAGAAACTTGCTCCTAAATTAAAGGAAATTATCCGTTAAATAAAAACATGAAATATTTTTTAAAATAAATATTGAGATTTAGTATTGCTATCTTCTGCCTTAGCTTAAACTTTTAACAAGGAAGAAACGTATTCAACTGAAAAATTCATATTTCATCTAATACATTTTAGGTTATTGATTATAATTATATGCAGACAAACATAAGAAAAAGCAGTCAGCAAGTGAAGAGTTTAAATCGTTCATTAAAACTTGCATGAAAAATTAATAAAGATACATATAAGAACTAAAAATAACATTACTTAGTGAAGACCTTTAGGAAAAACTCATTCATCCTAATGTCGTTATGAAGAATTATATCAATAACATAATTATAGATAAATAAATAACAATACAAAATATAAAAGAAGAAAATTGAGCTGTGAACCATAAAGGGTTATTGTGGAATAAATAACCCTCGTTTATTCTAATCATATTATTTTAAGAAAGAAAAAAGAACTTCATGTTTTTACAAGTAAAATAATTGATGAATTGAGTAAAGATATTGAGAGTTTAAATATTCTTTGACGGCTTCATTGTTGCCATTTAAAATTCAACAAAACATATTTATGAAGTCACTTTGCACTTGCATTGAGTCAACTGAGATATTGATAACAAAATATATAAATTCTCAATAAGCAAATCATGAAATCAAGAATATTAGTATAAATTTAGTAAAATAATACTTTTATGCCTGGTAAATTTTTAAAATTGACAGGTTGAAGAGGAAAAATATTTTATGTTGTTGGAGAGGGAGGAGCATGATGAAGAGCATGATAAAAAAAAATAAATCGTGTTTTCGATCAACTAAAATAATGTGTAAGAAAGATTTAATTGATTTAGAATCCTAACATAAGGAAATTAACTAAATATTTTTTTTTAAAAAAAATATAATATTACCGAAAAGAGGCAGTTGTAGAAGAGTCTTAATTAATTTAAATATCTATATATAAGGGAAATTATTATAAATCTATTTACATTATAGTGAATGTCTATCAAGATCTAATAAGATCTAATTGATATCTATCAGGATTTGAAGTATCTGTCTTTTGGTCAGAAACTAGGAGTATTTTCTCCTATAAATAGAGGAATTTTATTCATTGTATTCTCAATCAATCAAGAATCTCTCAAAAGAAATAAGAATTACTCTCTCTACTCTTCTATATTTATTCTTGTTCTTGTTTTATATTTTATAATACGTTATCAGCACAAGACTCTGTCAAATAAGGTGAGATTATTAATCTAAAGGCAATTTCAAAGTTATGAGACTTTGACAAACAAGGTCTAAAGATAATTTAAAAGTTAGTAATTCCTTATGTCTGTCTTTTGCTGCTAATAATATAATTATTGTTGGATTTGAGGAAAAATAATTGGTTTGGAACCATTTATGTTTTAAATTTATTCTTCAAGAACAATATTATCAAAAGGAATGATAATATTTTCCTTTATATGGATAAAACATTGAGTTTGAATCTCAATGCATCATATTGATGATATTATGATGGCTAAGGCAAAATAATGGATATTTGGTGAAACATGTCCCATTAAATATGTTTCATTCCTTGAATTGAATGTGATAGCAATAAATCATATGTATGCCTCAATTTGCTTTTGTAGTAGCTATCATAATTTGATATGCTTAAGGCATGATTATATTCCATTCCTGGGGAATGAGAAGCTTATTAATGCAAACGTGTACTTGTGATGATATCATAACTCACCTCCGAAAGAGGCTGAATAACTGAGAAAAATTAATTTGAAATTTACTTCTGAAGTAATAAATTTGAAATTTATTCATGTAATAATAAATTTAAAATTTACTAAAGAAAAAAAGTTGCATGTCATGGTAAACTTGGAGTTTACTAGTATAAAAGTTCATAAATTGATATGAACGATTGCGACATCCAAAAGATGTGCATACTGCGTATGTAACATATATTGAAGAATTAAAAAATTCTTCATCACTTTTAATGTTGCTTATTCTCATAATAAGTTGAATTGAGGATGAAACTTCCCGGCATCTCAAATACTCAGCAACCAAATTTTTCCCGTGAGTTTCGAAGGATCAACTGATACGGACGATGCAACACAAAATTTGTCCATGCATATGCATATAACACAATTTCAGAAAAGGCAGGCACTGCGTATGTTAAGCATTCTCTATTACAATTTGATTTTTTTTTTTTTGGATAAGATTACAATTTGATGTTGATGTTTCTTTCGTGGGTTAGTAATAACAATTTCTATTACTATAGAATTAACAACAGATGTGAATAAAGTGACATGAGATAAAGTTTTTTCACATTATATTCTTATTTTGTATGAAATCTATCTATCTATATATCGTTATATCGTTATGCTTCTTTTTGGGATTCAAAAGAGATAAACAAGAGAACATTGAAAAGAAGAGGAGGTGAACAAGAGACAACTCTTGCCAAATTTACTTTACATTATTAATCTATTGTCCAATCTGTAGAGGTAAGATCTCTTTTTTAGTAAAGAATAAAAATTAATTCATTGCACAAAGAGTGAACAACGAATTATAAACACCTGTTTTTTCTGTCGAATCTTATATGAACCGAAGCACAGTTTTTGAGTCTTTGAGAGCGATTTTAGTTATATTAGAGTTACGGAAC
>NC_061120.1:91683874-91939077 GCF_002878395.1 Capsicum annuum | reverse complement strand
GGAGACAACTTTGAGTGGAAAAAGGGCGGAATCTCTTTGTAGACATTGAAATTTTGTGGACTCCACAAAAAGAGTTCAATTTTGGTTAGAGTTCTTGGGGGCTACTTTACCCTAAATCTAGCTTGATGGCTACTCAACCTAAACCCTAAATTATGCCTATATAAAAGGGGCAAATATCCCTTTAAAGAGGCATCTCCAGTATCCCACAAATTCACGGGATATTCATAAAGAGATCAAAGATTTGAAAAGTCCCAATAAATTCATGGGATATTCATAAAGATCAAAACCTGTCTTCTTGATAATCAAATGCATCAACAAGATAAACCCTCCTTTCATGGAGATCAATGGAGATCAAATCCAAATGTTTCTACGTTCGAGAAATACGCCACTAACGGCACTTGAATTACGGAGAAATTCATATTCAAATCTTCATACATTCTAGAAATATGCTACTGACGGTCCACGAATTACGGAGAAAATTAAGAGAGAAGAATCAAGGGAGGAACAGATTTATACCCCATCGTTTATCAATAAAAAATTGTTGTTTTTTCATATTTTTGTTTGTGGTTAAAATTTATTTTCCATAAATTTAAATTATGTTGCAAACAAACTGGCACACCCAATGGGACCAAATCTTCCCTTCATCTCTTCTCTCATATATAAAATATGCAAATCTGTAGCCGCAGGATCGTAAAGATGGAAGCGGTACTTCAAGACTCGTCTTTGAGTTTCATCAAGTCTACACTCCGACAAGCCTTGAAGCGGGGGGTATTTGTAGACATTGAAATTTTGTGGACTCTACAAAATGAGTTCAATTTTGGTTAGAGTTCTTGGGGTCTACTTTACCCTAAATCTAGCTTGATGACTACTCAACCTAAACCCTAAATTATGCCTATAAAAAGGGGGCAAATATCACTTTAAAGAGGCATCTCCAGTATCCCACGAATTCATGAGATATTCACAAAGAGATCAAAGATCTGAAAAGTCCCAATTCATAAAGATCAAAACCTCTCTTCTTGATAATCAAATGCATCAACAAGATAAACCCTCCTTTCATGGAGATCAATGAAGATCAAATCCAAATGTTCCTACATTTGAGAAATACACCACTAATGGCCCTCGAATTACAGAGAAATTCATATCCAAATCTTCATACATTCGAGAAATATGCTACTGACGGTCCTCAAATTAAGGAGAAAATCAAGAGAGAAGAATCAAAGAAGGAACAGATTTGTACCCCCATCGTTTATCAATAAAACTGTTGTTTTATCATCTTTTTATTTGTGGTTGAAGTTTATTTTTCATGAATTAAATTATGTTGGAAACACTCTTTTTCAAGAACTTCCTCATTATCCAATTTTGTTTTTTCAGTACGTTGAAACTTTTGTAGTTTTATTGTATAATTCTAACACATTTTATATATATTGATGTCTTATACACATTTCTTACATTGAAATGAAGCATGAGGAACTTTGCTAAATTCTTTCTTGAATCCTTTTCTACCATTGAGTTTATTGATTTAAGTATATGGCTGGGTGAAACGGAGTTCAAATATAGGTTTGTGGATTCTAAATTTTAAGACAAAATAAGAATCTCAAGCTAATGCAAAACAACCGATCAAACTAAGAACAATAATTGGTAAAATACTATAAGAAAATATAAACAATATTATTACAATTGCAAGTTTTCTTAACTCATCCCTCAGTTGGGTCAATTCATTAACTCTAACAACTACATATTTGTGAAAACCCTCCTTTATTTCCGCGGATTCCTCAGATCGTGGAGGATTTTCGGCTATGTCCAGCAGAGTTCTGGCAGAAGTACTTACGGATGATAGGTTTTTCTAGCCACAATAAAATCACTGAACCGGCCATCTGCTTGTTTTTGTCCATGGATTCACATGTACATCACTATATATTGTTTTTATGAATCTTTTTTTATTACAAATGCAAGATCTAAAGCAAAGAATTAAATGAGTAAAATTCTTTGCCATAACCAAAAATCACTCTAGAAATAACACTTTCATGTTCCGTAACTCTAATATAACTAAAATCGCTCTCAAAGACTCAAAAATTGTGCTTCGGTTCATATAAGATTCGACAGAAAAAACAGGTGTTTATAATTCGTTGTTCACTCTTTGTGCAATGAATTAATTTTTATTCTTTACTAAAAAGAGATCTTACCTCTACAGATTGGACAATAGATTAATAATGTAAAGTAAATTTGGCTAGAGTTGTCTCTTGTTCACCTCCTCTTCTTTTCAATATTCTCTTGTTTATCTCTTTTGAATCCCAAAAAGAAGCATAACGATATAACGATATATAGATAGATAGATTTCATACAAAACAAGAATATAATGTGAAAAACTTTATCTCATGTCACTTTATTCACATCTGTTGTTAATTCTATAGTAATATAAATTGTTATTACTAACCCACGAAAGAAACATCAACATCAAATTGTAATCTTATCCAAAAAAGAAAATCAAATTGTAACAAAGAATGCTTAACATATCCAGTGCCTGCCTTTTCTGAAATGAAATTGTGTTATATGCATATGCATGGACAAATTTTGTGTTGTCATCGTCCGTATCAGTTGATCCTTCGAAACTCACGGGAAAAATTTGATTGCTGAGTATTTGAAATGCCGGGGAGTTTCACCCTCAATTAATTCAAAAGAGTCTATGATAGGCACATTATAAAGAACTTCTTAACACCTAAAATAGACTCCTAAACCTATAAGTCATTGATAGATAATATAAAAAAGAATTTCTTAACCTAGAACATCTAAAATAGAATTTCTAAGCCTATCAAAATATAGTCAGTTTAGGAATTGGGTAAAATTAGACGTACTCGTAATTTCTTTTTAACATAATAAACAATATGATCATTTTTCCATAAAAGTTCTCCTTCTATTAACATAATATAATTCATGAATATTTTTCCATAAAAGATATTTCCTTTTTAGCATTATAAATCGTATGAGACTTTTTCCATAATTTTTTTCCTTGTATTAACATAATAAAATAAAAGTGCTTCATTTTTAGTATAAGCAAACGTACTAGGATCCTTTTTAGAATTTCTTTTTCCATAAAAGTTCTTTTTCGTTACAAAACCAAGAAGTCTTTTCATATATTTCGGATTCTTCATATTTATTTTGTTATATATTTATTATAGTCAATATTCAATATAATAAAGATAATAATATAATAATTGGAGGAAATAAGTGCAAAAAATAATTTTTTCTATTGCAAAATTTTTTAATGAAGGGAAAAAAGTTTGAATCACATTTCTAAGGGTCTTCACATTTTTAATATATTGCAGATGTAGATGTAGATGTAGATGTTATCGATTTTTAATATTGTTGTATATCTTATTAGGAAATACATGTGTACCACACTTTAATGAGTTCAAACATTACACTAAATAGGATATTTGTTTAAATAATAAAGTTGAATATAATAGTTAAATTTAATATCTTTTGAGTATGTAATGATAGAAAATTTATTTATTAAACCTAACCTTTATCAAAAATATTTTTAAAAGTTGATCGCCATTCATCTACCATCTGTAAATTGCAACAAAATAATACAATGATAGAGACATCAAAATAATACAATTAAATCTAATTCTTACACACAAAAATTTTTTCAAAGTCGACTGACATTCATTCACCACCTGTAAACAATAACAAAATAATACGATAATAGAGATATCAAAATAATACAATTAAACCTAACCTTTACATAAAAAAATTCCTCAAAGCCGACCAACATTTATCTATCACCTGTAAAATGCAACAAAATAATACGATACAAGTGGTATCAAAATAATACAATTAAACTTAAATTTTACATACAAAAATTTCTCAGAGCCGATTGAGATTTAGCTACGAACTGTAAACTACCACAAAATAACAAACTAATAGAGGTATTACGATAATACAATTAAACCTAACCTTTACCTAAAAAATTTTTTGCTAAATTTTTTTTCAAAGTCGACTCACATTTATCTAGCATCTGTAAATTAAATAAAATAATAAGATAATAAAGATATCAAAACAATTCAATTAAACCTAATCTTTACACAAAAAATTCTTCAAAGTGAATCGACATTCATCTACGACCTGTAAAATATAAAAATAATAATATAATAGTGATCACAAAGCTTCGATTTTGATTCAACTAATTTTTGTCTAAGCGAAAATTTTTACTCTAAAGAATGATTTTGAATGAAAATAAAGAAGATATACACATACACACATGTTGAATTCTATTATGCTGACAAAAATAGTGAAGAAGTTGTGGGTTAGAAAATCAAGCGTCCACCAATCTAGACATGCAATCGAATCAAGTTAGATGAGCATCAATCATATTCTCCTAATAGACAAACCAGTTTGTTCTCTAGTTTAACGTACCTCTCAATATTTGTAGAATTATTTCCTTAATAAAGTTCTATTTAGGAGTATTTTTCTAATGACATGAGGCTGGAGAATAAGGTGGTAGTGAAGTTGGCATCACAGGTGGTATGTAAGAGGAATAGTTTCAAGTATCTCGGGTTCGTGATTCAGGATAATGGTGAGATTGACGAGGATGTCTCGCACCATATTGGGGCGGGATGGATGAAGTGAAAGCTCACTTCGGGGGTGTTGTGTGATAAGAAGGTGCCGTCCAAGCTTAAAGGCAAATTCTACAGGGTGGCAGTCCGTCCGGTCATGTTGTATGGAGCGGAGTGTTGGCCAGTTAAGAACTCCCACATTCAAAAAATGAAGGTGACAGAAATACGGATGTTGCGTTGGATGTGTGGGCTGACTAGGAGGGATAGAGTTCGGAATGAGACTATCAGGGAGAAGGTTGGTGTGACTCCAGTGGAGGTTAAGATGCAGGAAGTCCGATTGAGATGGTTCGAACACGTGATGAGGAGGGGCATGGATGCCCCGGTTCGTAGGTGTGAGAGGCTAGCTTTGGATGGTTTTAGGCAGGGTAGGGATAGGCCGAAGAAGTACTGGGGAGAGGTGATTAGGCGGGACTTGGAGCAGTTACAGCTCACTGAAGACATGACCCTAGATAGGAAGATCTGGAGGACGCGAATTAGGGAAGAAGACTAGGGTCAGTTTGGGTCGCTAGGGTAGGGAATTACTTGGTAGGGGTATTATTCTTGTTATGCTACCTTGTTTCATGCTTTATTACGAATCTGTTTACTTTTCTCTGTTTACTATTACTTGTGGGTGTCGTATTTATGTTATGCCATCTTGTTCCATGCTTTACTATGAATTTATTTAGTATTTCGTGTCTCGAGCCGGGGGTCTATCGGAAACAACCTTTCTACTTCTTTAGAGGTAGAGGTATGGACTGCGTATATGTTACCCCCCCTAGACCTCACTATGTGGGAATACACTGGGTTTGTTGTTGTTGTTGTTGTTGAACAGTAGAAAGAAAAATAATAATTAATTCTTCTACCATATATTTTAGGAGTCCCATATATTTTAGAAGGTCTAGTAGAAAGAAAAATATTAATTATTCTTATACCATATATTTTAGGAGTCCTATATATTTTAGAAAGTCTAGTTAATATAATAAAAATAATTAAATAATAAATTAAAACAATAGTAAAAAGACAGTTTTGTCTAAAGAAGAGTCTTTTAATGAAGGACAAAAAGTTCAAATCACTTTTCTAAGGACTTCACACTTTTAATATATTATAGATACATAATATATAGCCTAATCATAAAGGTATTTGTCTAAACTATCTGTTTCTTTCCTTAAACATCACAATCAATTAACACTTCAAAAATTGGAGTATTTAGGATATAATTGTAAACATAAAAAAAAAGAAGAAGCACACATTGCTTCTTAATTTTGAGACATCAAATATAAAAGTGAATAGGGGGGGGGGGGGGGGGGGGGGGGGGGGGGGGGAAGTATTGAAATTTCATTCATGAATCCAAGTCGTCTATTGGTATGTGCAAGTTGACTTACATGAAGGCTAGTAAGCACTTAACAATTAATACACTATAATATGTGAAAAGTAAATAGAGATATAGTTTGGTAAAATGACCTTCTGAACCCTTGTACTATGTCGGTTTTGTAAGTTGGATGCTTCTACTTACACGTTTGTCATCTGGACTCCTGAACGCACTAAAAAACAACATTTTAAACCCTTTTTTGGTGAGTGTAACACACTCTCCCCACGCCAGCTTCCACGTCAACTACCAAGTCTGCCACGTCATTTAAAAAAGTATTACATTAAATTCCAAGTTATTTTTAAAATGCTAAATAACAAATTAAATATTAAAATTAATTTAATAAAATAAGAAAAATTTATAATTGTAGAAAAATTTGAATAATCATGTTTTTATTTTTGATCACAAATTAAACATCAATTAAACATCAAATTCATTCCAAATAATTAAAATTCTACTCCAACTAATTTAAATTTTTAACTATAAATTCATATATACAAACATAATAAATTTTCGATTTTTAAATTTGAATATCTTTAAAAAATTCACAAAATTTTTAATTTTTTTAAGAGAAATTCACTAATTTTTTTTAATATTCACTATCACTCACTTTCAATTCAAATTTAAATTTTAATCCCCCCCCAAAAAAAAATTCAAATTTAAATTTTTATTCAAAAAAAATGAAAAGAATTGAATTGAGTAAAAATAAAAATAAAAAGTAAAAAGTGAATATGGTGGTGGTGGTGGTGGGGGGAAATGGAAGAGTGTTGGTGTGGGGTGTGGGAGCTGGAAGGGGCTGAAGGTGGGGTGGGGCTGGGGCTGGGAGGGGTGTGGGGGCTTGGGTGGGGTGGGGAGGGCCTGGACCGGGCTGAGGTGGGGTGGAGGGGCTAGGGGTGGAGTGGGATAGGGTTGGGTAGGGTGTGGGGGTGGGGACGGGCTGGGGTGGGGGTGAGGAAGGGCTGGACGGGTGTTGGGGTGGGGTGGAGGGCTGAAGGTGGGGTGGGGATGGGGCTGGGAGGGGTGTGGAGGCTGGGGTGGGGTCGGGAGGGCCTGGACGGGGCTGGGGTGGGGTGGAGAGGCTGGGGGTGGGGTAGGATGGGGTTGGGTAGGGTGTGGGAATTGGGATGGGCTGGGGTGGGGGTGGGGAAGGGCTGGATGGGTGTTGAGGTAGGGTGGGGGGCTGAGGGTAGGGTGGGATGGGGCTGGGTGGGGTGTGAGGGTGGAAGGGAAAAAATATTTTATTTTATTTTGTAATTTTTAAAAATATTTTTATATTTTTAAAAATATTTTTAAATTAAAAAAGATGGAGGAAAAAAACGACCTTTTTTATCTTTTTAATTTTAATATTATTTTTATTTTTATTTTAAAATTATTTTAATGTAAAATTGGCCAAAAATTGACCCCCACTCGCACCCTCAAGTGAGTGGTTACACTCTCTTTGTCCTAGTCACCATTTCAATGCCACATAGGCAAGGTCAATGGTCAAAGGATGCAAAATGTTGCTTGTTAATGGGTTCAAGGGTCCAGATGACAAACATGTAAGTAGAAGTGTCCAACTTACAAAATTGACATAACATAGGGGTCCAGAAGGTCAATTTGCCATATAGTTTTATCCTGGTTTCGATCACTAGTGTGGTGCCTAGTATAATCCCCTTAAAATTTTAGGTTTCCTTTAGATACTTTTTGACAACCTGAGACTACAAGATTTGTTCAAAGTTCCTATTCTCGTTGGTAATTGCCTCTACTTGTATAGCTGTACTATCACCTCTTCTTTTCTTTTCTTGGCTCTTGTAAACTACAAAGATTACAAAGTTTTGTAATACGCTAAAAGAGTGGTCAGTGGATCATTGTTTAAGTGAAGTTCTGCAAACTATCCTTTTGAAGCTTTCTCTTTTTATAGGCTTATAACTTTACCATTGAAGTCATACGTGGAGGTCTTGATTTGTGAGAATGGAATTTCTTTTTTTTCCTGATTTGATTGGCTCTTCAGGATAACCAAGAGATTTTAAGCCCATATCAGTCTGGAATATAAGATGTGTTCTAGACTGATATCATACTTTCGTCTTTATTCCTTCTTTGGTATTTATCTCATTCCTTGTCTTTCTTACATCTCGAATTTGTAGCAATCTTAACTTCATCTCGACCTTTCGTGTAATGACCATTTAGGCCATTTCCTCAATTTATGCATAGATAGTATATGCAAAACCCTAAAAGAAAGACAACTTTTTGACCAATATGGCTACGCCTTCTGGTGGGAATAGCCTAACGGAGGAATCAGTAACTAAACAAAAGGAAGAGAAGAAAAGTTTGAATTGTTCGGGACTAAAATATTCAGATCTCTTGAAGCCTAAAGTTTACGTACATGATACTAGTAGGGTTCCACCAAAACTAGTAATTGTGATGCATGGGGAACCTAGTGTTACACGGAAATCATCAGAGGTGCGAAGTTTGATCGTACAGGAGAACTTACAATATACCATTATTGGTAAATTCTCATATGGAAAACCTGATATCACAGAATTACAGAAATCCATCCCAACGCAATATGGAATAAAGAGTGATTATACTATAGGCGTGATGTATGCAAGACTCATACTGATTAGATTAGGAGGATTAGAAGACTATGTTCAGCTATTGTCAACTTGAGCTTATTATATAAAGGCCAAAGACATGTATTGGCAGATGAGGACCCTAAAATAGGATTTGTGGTTTGAGCCTGATATTGGAACCATGATAGGCATAACATGGATTTAAATGCCCCATTTACCACCAAATTTATTTTCTAAGGAAGCAATTTTTTCTATTGCTTCTGCTGTAGGAAAGCCTTTAACGGGGGACATGTCTACAAGGAACCAAATAAGGCCAAGCTATGGAAGGGTGAAAATAAAGGTGGATTTAGTTGCTAAACAACCTCATAGGGTGAAAATCAATGAGGACAATGATACTATAGGGGAAATAAAGTCCAAATGGATTCAGATACATTATGATTGCATGGCAAAGTATTGTAAAGAATGCTATTTACAAGGACATAACAAAAAAGTTGTTGGAATATTCATCCTAAGTTACATGTAAAGGTACAAGAACAAAATGGAGAAGTGGATAGTACTCAAGGTAATTATAAAAGGCAGAAGGAAGATGTTAGAAAATATGCTGATAACATAAACAAATAGCAATGGCTACAAAGAAGAAAAAATACATGAGGGATAAGTATCGTCATATTTTAGGGGAAGTGGAGAAAAGTCAAGAAGGAATTGTTACTTCAAATACTTTTGATATATTAAATGAGGGGGAGACTGTGCAGAAGGAGGAGAAAAGCAATGAACAAAAGAAGGAAAGCACAAAAGATTGGGTGAATAAGAGTTTTGGCAAAGCAGAAGAGGAGGTATTACTAACAGAGTAGATGAGTAAAAAAAGGATTCTGGTATTCCAGAAGATAAAACTAGAATTGATAATCAAATAGAGATGAGAGAAGATCATCCAAAGTAGGGGGACAAGATTATAAAGCAAAAAGCACAATTATAATAACCAGTTTTAGATGAACATAACAAGGCAGGAGAATTTATGGTGCTAGAACAAGAGAAGTATGAAAAAAAGGCATAATGTTTGAAGGGATTGTTCATTTAGCAATAGAAACAGGGAATCCAATGGAACTTACTAATAAAAAGAAAGAATATTTGGAGGATAATATAGAGAAAATTGCAGTAGAACGTAATTTGTCTCTAAAACAAATACAATCATTAAGTGCAAAATATGGAAAGCAACAGAGGAGGGGCAGAATTACAAGTGGAACTACAATGCTGATAAAGAGTCATACGTCAAAACCAACATTAAAATAAATGCTTTGATGTGGAATATCAGATAAGTGAATACTCAGAAAGCATTTACAAGATTGATAAAATTACACAAAAGACATCAATTTTGTTTCATAGGGCTCATGGAACCATTTCAAGAAAGTTACACTATTAATAAGTATTAAAGAAAATTGGGGATTCAACATGTAGTAGTGAATACATTAGGCAAGATATGGGCTTTTATGGATACATCAGTCCAGATATGGCCTTTTATGGATTTAGTAATAGAGTACAGTGTTATCAGAGATGAGGAACAACAACTCACTTTGAAGCTTGAGAATCAGTAGGCAGGATTATCTGTGTTTGTTACTCTGGTATGTGAAAAATATAATCAGAATAATAGATTAGCATTATGGGATTCATTGGAAGATATGGATAATGTCATCCAGGACCCATGGTTAGTGGGGGTGATTTTAATGTGATAAAAGGTGATAAGGAGAAGCTTGGAGGATTTCCAGTCACTGTTAATGAGACTGAGGATTTTAATCACTGGATAAACATTTGCAATTTAGAGGAATGTGTTTTTAAGGGAAGCAAATACACTTGGTGGAATGGAATAGCTGGTGAGGAGTGCATTTGTAAGAGATGCATGAGACATGGTTTTTTAAAATGATAAGCTACATGATATATTTCCAGTAATGGAGATTGAACACTTGGTGAGAAGTGGGTCTGATCATGCTCCAATGTTAATACATTTTAGTAGGATTAGTGAGCAGATAGTCAAATCCTTTAGATTCTTTAATTTCTGGTTTAAAGAGGAATCATGCATGAAAGTAATTAAGTTGAACTAGAAGGCTTAAATAGAAGGCAATCCTTTTGTTATTTTCATCAAAAGTTGAAAAGAACAAAATTTGTCTTAACTGCATGTAGTAAGCAAACATTTGACAATATTTTTCAAGAGATAGCTACTTTAGCAGAGGTGATAAAGATAAGAGTGAAACAATTTGAAGAAAACCCTACAGAGACCAACAGAGCAAGCTTAATTAAAGCACATACAAAATTAAGTTTGAAGTTAAGAAGGAAAGAAGACTTCTAGAGGCAAAAACTGATTTTGAATGGTTCAAGGATAGAGAAAGAAATAACAAATTTTTCCATACAATAGTGAAAGGTAGAAGATCTAGATTGACGATTAGAAAAATTCAAAATAAAGAAGGAATTTGGTTGGAAGAACAAGATGAGATTGTAGAATCAGCTACAAGATTCTTTAGAAATAAATTGCAAAACAGGAGGATGCAGAGGATTTCTCAATGTTGGATGAACTAACTATAATAGCATCAAAAGTCCAGAATATTGAGATAAAGAAAGTTCTAACTATGGAAGAGGTGAAAATAACAGTAATGGGATTGAACAGAAATATTGCCGGAGGTCTTGATGGCATGACTGAAGCTTTTTATCTGGATGCATGGGATATTATTGCTAAGGATCTTCATCAAATGATAATTTCTTTTTTCTGTGGGTATGAGCTTCCAAGATTCATCACACATACCAATTTAGTATTGCTACCAAAAAAGTTAGTAGTGAATACTTTTTTAGACATAAGACCTATTTCTCTTAGTAATTTTTTGAATAAAATCTTCTCTAGAATTATTCATGAAAGAATTAAGGGATTATTACATGATATTAATTTTAAAGAACAATTTGGGTTTGTTCAAGGAAGAAGTATAGATAAAAATATATTGGTGGTTCAAGAAATAGTTGTTGAAATCAAAAAAAGAGGAAAACCTCCTAACATGGTTATAAAGCTGGACATGATGAAAACTTATGATAGGGTTGAGTGGTTGTTTCTCACTAAAGTTGTGAGACAGGTAGGATCCTGTGAAGAAAAAATTGATATGGTGTTCAAATTGTTAGAAAATAACCAGTACTCTATATTGCTGAATGGACAAATGTAGTACCCCGTACTTCTACCTAGCTTAAATTCATCTCGAAGATGTCAAAGACTTGTTTTAAAGATGAATCCACTTTTATAAATGTTATATTTTTAATATTTTCACTTTTTATCACGGCGGAAATTGAATAAGATTTCCATCAATACCAAATTGCTTAAATCTGATAATCGGGTAAGAAGTTATGGTGATTTAAATTTTCAGTCATAAAACACCATCATCTCAGTCTGTGGCGCGTCGCTCCATAAGAGAAAATAACATTTGTTAATTTCTAGTAAGACTTTGTGATTTCACCACGTCGTGGAGGGCTCCCAAATCCCAATTGTCAAATTCCAGTGAAGCTCCACGATGACCCTACGTTACGCCGTCGTCCAATTTCCCAGTTGTCAAATTCCAGTGATATGAAGCGATAGCGCCGCGTTGCGCCAGGAGTCCAGGTTGGGAAATTTTCATAAAATTTAAAAGATGTGTCCAGGGTTAAATGGGTCTTTTTTCCATGATTTTAGTTCAGCCTTAAATAGGAAATTTAACCCTACATAACCTAAGGATATCATTATTCACTCTATTTTCCCCCAAATTGAATTGCTCTCTCTCAAGCCAAGAAACCCTAGCTCTCAAATTTAAAGGCCAAATCACAAGAACTCTCCATTAATCCTTCCAAATTCATTAACTCAGGTATGCCATGTGTTGATTCATGGGTATCTTTTATCCACAAAGCTCAAGAATATCTTTTTAAAATCTAAGATTTGTATATTTATGAATATTCATGATTTGATTAAATTGAAAAGTGATGTTCATTATGTTGTTTGGTTTCATTCTACGTTATAGACTATTAATTACAAGAATTGATTCTAATATGTGATGAATTATGCGATATTCATGATAAACACTTCAATTTACAAGTTGATTGATGTATCCATGATTATTAGATGTGTTGATGATTGTATAACCAAAGCATGCTCCCCATATGTTTGATTAAATGCCTATATGAAGGAAGAGTGCCATACTAGTATGATAATATGAAATCTCCATTTATGTACAAGTTATGTATGTCAAGTGTTTGATGAAATGTCTTAGTCAATGGATTATGGATATATGTGTAGCCATTGTTGTGCTTTAGCATTCATTGTATGAATTACTCTTATGCTATCGAGTCCTGGGGGTACTTGTACCCGATAATTTAGCTGTGTGCCTGGAGCCAGTGTCATGTTTTCACGATACTCTCAGTCAAGCCATGATCCCTAGAACTCAGTTAGTTATATGACTTAAGAAAACTCAGTGAATTTAGTATCATCCCAGTAATCTCAGAAATTCTAGTAAATATCAGTAATCCAGTAATCTCAGAAATCTCAGACAGTTATCAGATCTCAATAGCATTTTGTTAGTCCACGAAATTTAGTGAACTCAGTCTAGTCCAGTTCAGTTAATCATATTCAGTGTCTATCCATATGAGAGTAGGAATTAGCACCGAGTGAACCCAAGGATGGGAACTCACCTGTTATAGGAGGGTGTGATTCTTAGAAGCAATCCTTGCATTTCTTAACTACGTAGCCAACATAGGTTGAGACATCATAGCCTATTATATGAGGGTAGATGAGGTGGCTTAACATGTTATATATAGGTTCCCACCATTCTCACTATAGTTATCTATTATATGAGGGTTACTCATAGATTGTCCTTACCAGTGGCGCGATATTGACATCCTTCTAATTGGGGTTACAGATTGGACTCCAACTCAGCTATATTGCTATATTTAGGGCATACCGGTTAGATGACAACTTCCTACAGTTTCTGTTACAGAATTAGGACTGTCAGATACAGTCATTTAGTCTCAGTAATAGAACTCAAATAATTCTACAAAATTCAGGATTATCAGATATAGTCAATTCAGAATAGTACGAAACTAGCTAGTTCCATCAGAACATAGACTATCAGATATAGTCACTCAGTATTAGTTATTTCAGTTATTCAGTTATCAGTACTCAGTAATCATGTTGTCACGAACTCAATTATAATTATTATATATTCATGTATGCATTCTCATATTTATGTTATCCAGTCAGTTAGTATTATTCATGCATATGAACCCTTTGCATTCAGCCTATCTCACATACATACTAGTACATTCAATTATGCTGACGCATTTGTGCTATGGTGGTTTATACCATAGGTTCAAAAGCACGAGCTTCAGAGCATCATTAGCAGCCAGATTTAGCATTAAGTCCTCATTATTTGAGGCCGATATTATGAGTTATTTCATTAATTCAGTTTAGTTTTCAGTAGATTGAGTTAGTTGGGGACATGTCCCATCAACTCCTTATTCAGACAGTTAGAGGCTTTTCAGACTTTTATGTTCAGATAATTTATTTTAGTGTTTTAGGTATTTCATACCCTATCCAGATGTTATATTTTATCAGTTATGTTATAGTTTGAACCTTAGTAATCATGTTGTCACGAACTCAATTATAATTATTATATATTCATGTATGCATTCTCATATTTATGTTATCCAGTCAGTTAGTATTATTCATGCATATGAACCCTTTGCATTCAGCCTATCTCACATGCATACTAGTACATTCAATTATGCTGACGCATTTGTGCTATGGTGGTTTATACCATAGGTTCAAAAGCACGAGCTTCAGAGCATCATTAGCAGCCAGATTTAGCATTAAGTCCTCATTATTTGAGGCCGATATTATGAGTTATTTCATTAATTCAGTTTAGTTTTCAGTAGATTGAGTTAGTTGGGGACATGTCCCATCAACTCCTTATTCAGACAGTTAGAGGCTTTTCAGACTTTTATGTTCAGATAATTTATTTTAGTGTTTTAGGTATTTCATACCCTATCCAGATGTTATATTTTATCAGTTATGTTATAGTTTGAACCTTATGACCTTTCAGCCTTTATTTTTACATTTTTACAGTATATTATGCAGTGCTCAGGTACAGATATTAGTCATGGGTTAGCTTGTGGTCCTTCGTGGTCATGAGCATCTTGTAGCATTCCAGGTTCTAGATTAAGGGTGTTACAAACTTGGTATCAGAGTCTAAGGTTCAATAGAGTCCTAGGAAGTATGAAAGCCGCATCTAGTAGAGTCTTGTATATGGGTGTGTTGCACGCCATATTTATGTATAGGAGGCTATGAGATATTTTAGGAATAGTTTCCCTTCTTTTACTATTCATGTTGTTCCAACTCTACAGAATATGCCTCCCAAAATAAGAAACGGGAATCAGCCAACCCCTCAGCCCAAAGATCCTTTAGGTGAATATGTTTCTCATGCAGAGTTCCAAGCTGCATTCACTACTCTTTCTAATTTAGTTGCTTCTCAGAATGAACTATCATCTGTCGTTCTAGCCAACCCAGTGGCCAACACTACTACAGCTAGGATTCGGGACTTCACCCGAATGAATCCTTCATTTTTTTTTGTGTCTATGTTAGATGAGGACCCTCAGGAATTCATCGATCAGGTTTAGAAGGTTATAAAAATCATGGGGGTTAATTTTAGTGAGAGAGCTGAGCTAGATGTATATCAGTTGTAGGATGTTGTTCACACTTGGTACAAATAGTGAAAGTCAGAGAGGTCAGTTGATGCAAGATCTATAGAATGGGAGGAGTTTTTCACTGCATTCTTAGATAAATTCTTTTCCTAAAAGATGAGAGAGGCTAAGGTGTTGGAATTTATCAACCTTAGATAGGGTAACATAATGGTGAAAGAGTATTCTCTTAAGTTTACTCAATTAGCTAGATATGCCCCTTATGTGGTTGCAGACAGAAAGGCCAAGATGAGTAAATTTGTTTCAGGGGTAAACGATAGTGTGGTCAATGAGTGTAGGTCTGCGATGTTGGATAGTGACATAAATTTATCCAAGCTTATGAACTATGCTCAATAGATAGAAGAGCAAAAGATTAAGATGAGGGAGAAGCAGAATAAGAGAGCAAGGAAAGACAGTTTCAACTCTGCTCAGCTCAAATTAGAAGAAGGGAATCGTTCTCAATTCCATCCTAAGTCATCCATTCCAGCTCCTTGTTTAGCTAGTGTCCCATCTCCTATGTTCAGGGATAGAAACAAGGATAGAACGCCAAGCTCTAAGTCTTAGGGAAGTATTAGCAGCACCCGGACCTATCCTCTCTGCTAGAATTATGGCAAACACCATCAGGGTATTTGCAGAGATGGCAATGGTATTTGTTTTGGATGTGGCAAGCCAGGCCATAGAGTCAGAGACTGTCCTCAGCCAGGTCCGCAGGGTCAATAAAAACATTCTTCAGCTCAGTCCGATCTCCCAAACTAGTAGGGTGCCACTTCCAATGCTACTAGTGGGCGACGCTCAAATAGACTTTATGCTCTCCAGTCTCGGCAAGATCAGGAAAATTCTCCTGATGTAGTTACTGGTATATTACAGATCTTTCACTAGCATGTTTGCACTTTCCTAGATCCAGGAGCTTTCTTGTCTTTTGTTACTCCTTATATAACAGTTGATTTTGAAGTCAGTCCCGAAATTCTAGCAGAGACCTTCTCAGTATCTACCCAGTGGGTAAAACCATCATAGCCTAACGAGTATACAGGAACTGCCAGATTATGATATTTCAGAAAGTCACCTCAACAGACTTTGTCAAATTAGAAATGAATGATTTTGATGTCATTCTCCGCATGGATTGGCTTCATTCCTGCTATTCCACAGTTGATTATAGAAACAAAATAGTACATTTCCAGTTTTTGAATAAACCTGTCCTAGAGTGGAGAGGTAGTACTTCAGCTTTCAGAGGTCAGCTTATTTCCTACCTTCGGGGATGAAAAATGATATATAAGGGATATGTCTATCATATTGTTCATTTTAAGAATTCTATTTTCGAGACTCCCTGTCTTGAATCAGTACTAGTCATGAGTGAATATTCAGATGTCTTTCCCGAAGATCTTCCAGGAATTCCTCCCAAAAGGGAAATAGAGTTTGGTATTAATCTTCTTCTAGATACTCAGCCTATATCTATTCTGCCATACAGAATGGCACTAGCAGAACTCAAAGAACTGAAAGAGCAGTTGAAGGATCTCTTAGATAAGAGAATCATCAGACCCAGTGTGTCCCTGTGGGGCGCACCAGTCTTATTCATTCATAAAAAATATGGTTCTCTCAGAATATGCATTGATTACCATCAGCTCAATAAAGTCATGGTCAAGAACAAGTATCTACTTCCCAGAATCAATGAATTATTTGACCAACTTCAGGGTGCCAGCTATTTCTCTACGATAGACCTCAGATTAGGCTATCATCAGCTCAGAGTCAGAGAATATGATGTTCCAAAAATACCTTGCCCAACTCAGTATAGTCACTTCAAATTCCTAGTCATGTCCTTTGGTCTTACTAATGCTCCAACAACTTTCATGGACTTGATGAACCGTGTGTTCAAGCAGTACTTGGACATGTTCATCATAGTTTTTATAGATGATATTCTTGTCTATTCTCGTAGTGAGCGTGATCATACAGACCATCTTAGAATTGTACTTTAAACTCTCATATCCCATCAGCTGTTTGCCAAATTTAGTAAGTGTGAATTTTGGCTAAGGTCAGTACAATTACTTGGTCATATTATTTTTAGTGATGGAATTAGAGTAGATCCTCAAAAGACCAAAGCAGTAAGAAACTGGCCCAGATTTGTCTCTCCATCAGATATCAAGAGTTTCTTAGGTTTGGTCGGCTATTACAGATAGTTTTTTGAGGGATTTTCTTCTATTGCATCCCCTATGTCCAGATTGACTCAGAAGAAAGTCAGGTTTCAGTGGTCAAATCCTTGCAAGAAGAGTTTTTAGGAGTTGAAGACTCGACTCACCTCAGGTTTCATGTTTGGATTTCAATTACAACTTGGTGTCCAGTTCATGTTCAGAATTCCATTATAAACTTGGTATCAATTACCGTTGCATGGTCAGTCATGCATTCATGTGTCAGTTCAGTCATGTATTCATGCATCAGATATATATGTTCAGTTTGATGAGAAACTCATCTTATCAGTAAGTCAGTCATGCAATCATAAATCCATTATTCATGCATCAGATATGCATATTCAGCATAATACATTCAGTTTATTAGTTATATCAGTCATGAAATCATGTTTCAATTGTTCATGTTCAGCATGTACTTAATTCTATCATTTCTCCTATCTCAGTTAGTTTTATTTGAGGGCGAATATTTCCAAGGGGGAGATATTGTAATACCCCATGCTTCTACCAAGCTTAAATTTATCTCAAAGATGTCAAAGATATGTTTTAAAGATGAATCCACTTTATACATGTGGTATTTTCAAGATTTTTACTTATTGTCACGTGAGAAATAGAATAAGCTTTCCATCAATACCAAATTAGCCTAAATCTGATAACCGGGTAATAAGTTATGGCAATTTAAAGTTTCAGTCATAAACCACCATCATCTCAGTCAGTGGCGCGTCGCGACATAAGCCAAAATGACATTTGACAATTTTTAGTAAGACTCTGCAATTTTACTGCATCATGAAGGGCTCCCAAATCCCAATTGTCAAATTCCGGTGAAGCTTCGCAATGACCCTGCATCGTGCCATCGTCTAATTTCCTAGTTGTCAAATTCCAGTGACACGACGCGATAGCACCATGTTGCACCAGGAGTCCAGGTTGGAAAATTTTTACAAAATTTAAAAGATGCATCGAGGGTTAAATGGGTCTTTTCCCATGATTTTAGTTCAGCCTTAAACACGAAATTTAACCCTACATGACCTAAGGATATCATTATTCACTCTATTTTTCCCCAAATTGAATTGTTCTCTCTCAATCCAAGAAACCCTAGCTCTCAAATTCAAGGGCCCAATCGTAAGAACTCTCTATCAATCCTTCCGAATTCATTTACTCAGGTATATTATGTGTTGATTCATGGGTCTCTTTCACCCATGAATCTCAAGAATCTCTTTTCAAAATAAATGATTTGTATATTTATGAATAGTCATGATTTGATTGAATTGAAAAGTGATGTTCATGTCGTTGTTTGGTTTTATTCCATGTTATAGACTATTAATTACAAGAATTGATTCTAATTTGTGATGAATTACATGATATTCATGATAAAACCTTCAATTTACAAGTTGATTGATGTATCCATAATTATTAGATGTGTTGATGATTGAATAACCAAAGCATTCTCCCCATATGTTTTATTAAATACCTACATAAAGTAAGAGTGCCATACTAGTATGATAATATGAAATCCCCATTCATGTACAAGTTATGTATGTCAAGTGTTTGATGAAATGCCTTAGTCAATGGATTATGGATATACGTGTAGCCATTGTTGTGTTTTAGAATTCATTCCATGAATTACTCTTATGCTATCGAGTCCTTGGGGTACTTGTACCCGATAATTTAGCTATGTGCCTAGAGCCAGTATAATGTTTTCATGATACTCTTAGTAAATCTATAATCCCTAGAACTCAGTTAGTCATGTGACTCAGGAAAACTCAGTGAATTCATTATTAGTCTAGTAATCTCAGAAATTTTGATAAATCTCAGTAATCCAGTAATCTCAAAAATCTCAGACAGTTATCTAATCTCAATAGCATTCCATCAGTCCACAAAATTTAATAAACTCAGTCTAGTCTAGTTCAGTTAATCATGTTCAGTATCTATCCAGATGGGAGTAGAAATTAGCTCCGAGTAAACCCAAGGATGGGAACTCACCTGTTATATGAGGGTGTGATTCTTAGAATCAATTCTTGCGTTTCTTAACTACGTAGCCAGCGTAGGTTGAGACATCATATTCTATTATATGAGGGTAGATGAGGTGGCTTAACTTGTTATATGTGGGTTCTCACCATTCTCACTAGAGTTACCTGTTATATGAGGGTTACTCATAGATTGTCCTTACCAGTGGCACAGTATTGACATCCTTCCAATTGGGGTTATAGATTGGACCCCAAATCAGCTATATTGCTATATTTAGGGAATGTTGATTAGATGACTACTTCCCATAGTTTCAGTTACAAAATCAGGACTATCAGATACAATCATTCAGTCTTAGTAATAGAACTTAGATAGTTCTACAAAATTCAGGACTGTCAAATACAATCAACTCAGAATAATACAAAACTCAGCTAGTTCTATTAGAACCTAGATTGTCAGATACAGTCACTCAGTATCAGTTATTTCAGTTATACAGTTATGATTATCTCATGTTATCAGTACTTAGGCTCAGTAATCATGTGTCACGAACTCAGTTACAGTTATTATGTATTTATGTATGCATTCTCACATTTATGTTATCTAGTCAGTTAGTATAGCTTATGCATGTGAACCCTTTGTATTCATCCTACCTCACATGTATACCGGTACATTCAATCATACTGACGTATTTGTGCTATGGTGTTTTATATCATAGGTTCAGAAGCACAAGTTCCAAAGCATCGTAGCAGCTAGATTTAGCAGTGAGTCCTTATCATTCGTGTCTGATATTATGAGTTATTTCATTAATTCAGTTTAGATTTCAGTAGATGGAGTTAGTTGGGGACATGTCCCATCAACTCCTTATTTAGACAGTTAGTAGCTTTTCGGACTATCATGTTCAGACAATTTATTTCAGTGTTTTGGGTATTTCATACCCCATCCAGATGTTATGTTTTATTAGTTATGTTATAGTTTTGAACATTATGGTCTTTCAGCCTTTATTTCCATATTTTTACAGTATATTATGCAGTGCTTAGTTACAGTAATAGTCATGGGTTAGCTTGTCGTCCTTTGGGGTCATTAGTATCGTGTAGCATTTTGGGTACCAGATTCGGGACATTACAACAACATAAATGATTTTTAAATCCTCAAGGGGACTAAAGCAAGGGGATCCCCTCTCTCCTACTTTATTCATCTTAGTAAAAGTGGTATTATCAAGGAGTTTGAAGGATTTATTATTTAAAAAAAAAGTTCAAACTTTTTGGTATGCCTAAGGGGAGTCCAAAAATTAATCATCTGGCTTTTGCAGATAATATAATTATAATTTGTAAGGATGAAGTGGGTACTTTGCTATTTCTAACAACAACTTTGGGTAAATATGAAAGAGTTTCTGGGCAGAAGATCAATAAAGAGAAAAATGCTTTGTATTTGCATAAGAATATGTCTAATAGTGCTGTAGTTATGGAAGAAGTAACAACTAGGATATTGAGACAGGATTTCCCTTTTAACTAATTGGGATGTCTAGTCTTTTACATGAGAAAAAAGAAGGATTACTACCAGTTTATAATGAATAGAATAAGTAATAAATTGCAAGCTTGAAAGGGTAAATTATTATTATTTGGAGGTAGAGCTGTTTTAATGAAGCATGTTTTGCAAAGTATTCCTATTCGTTGTCTATCATTTATGAATCCTTCCATGAATGTGTTGAATACTATTCAAAAATTTTTTGCTTAATTTTTTTGGAATAGTACTAAAGAAGGAAGATGAAGGCACTAGGTGAAATGGAAGAATATGTGTATGCCGGAGGAGAAAGGAGGCTTGGGGTTCAGATTATTGTAGAATGTATCCACTACTCTACTTTATAAACTTTGGAGGAATTTTAGGACTAAGTAGTCCATCTGGAGTGATTTTATGCATAATAAATAATGTAAGAAATATCACCCTAAGAAATTTATGTGGAAATCTGGGGGAGGAGGGTCTCAAGTCTGAATAAAATGTTGCAAGCCAGAGATCTTATTGAACATATTATAGTGTAGAAAATTAGAAAAGGGGATTCTCATATATGGTTTGACAACTGGACTGGATTGGGGGATATGTATTCCATAATGCAAGAAAGTAAGGAGTGGGATGATAGATACAAATCTATTAAAGATTTGGTATTTAATTGATCAAGGAATGAAAAGTTGTTAAATAGTCTATTTACAGAAGATCTTGTGGCCCATATACTATAAAAAATAAGACCAACAGAGTAGGCACAAGAATAAGATAAAGCCATATGGAGTGTTGAGGCAAGAGAAAATTTTACACTAAAGTCAGCTTGGTAGTATGTGAGACAAAGGGATATGGCTAATGAATTCTATAAGCATTTATGGATAAAATAAAATGTATTGTTAATATGGAGAATGTGGAAAAGATAGGTCCCAATGGATGATATCATAAGAATATGGGGAGTGGAGGGTCCTTTCAGATGTTGGTGTTGTCAAAATTCAGCACAAAAGACTATATGTCATGTGTTCTTGAGATCCTATACTGCTAACAGGACTTGGTCCTATTTTTATTATTTTGCAAGTATAAACATTCAGGGATTAAGCCTAAGAAATACAATTTTGGCATGGTGGAATACTAATGTAAAGTAGAGGGAGAAGGTGTATTACAAGGCATTACCAGGCATCATTTTTTGAGAATTGTGGAAAAGAAGGAATACTTTGAAGCATGAAGGAAATGATGTTAATACACAAAGGCTAATTTTTAAAATTACAAGGAATATGAGAATGTTACTGAAAGTAAGGAAGCCAAAGATGGAATTTTCATATGAATAGCCAGGAATACTAAAGGATTTTGGAAAATTAAAGCCTACAGTAAAAGTTAATACTATATTATGGGAGTTTCCAATCGAAGGGTGGGTGACATACAATATATATGGAACATCAAGGGGAAATCTAGGAAGTAGCTCATTTTTATTTTGTGTGAGAGATATGTAAGGTGATCTACTACATACAGAGGGAGCTATCATAGAAGACACTAATAACATGGAAGAAGAAGTAGTGGCGATACTACAGGTAGCTAAGCATTGCAATAATTCAAAGCATGACAAAGTAACCATTCAGATAGATTCTCTATCAATGCAAAAAATCTTAAACAAGGAATGGGATAGTCCATGGAGTGTAGCATATAATGTACAACAAATTTGGCAATTACTTCAAAGTAAGAAAGTGCAGTTTCAACGTATTCTAAAAGAAGGCAATCAATTAGTTGATTACTTTAAAAACTTGGCATTGGATCACGAGGAATTCATATTAACATCATTTAAACAACTAAGTGCAACAGGTAGAAGAATTATCAATAGTGATAAGCTACAATGTCCTTATCTGAGATTGTCACCATTAAGAGGGTGAAGGGGCTGGGATGGATAAATCTATGTTTTTCACAAGCATTATATTTACAACTCCAAAAGGTAACAAAAAAGGTAAAGCAACTAATTAGCTTATCCATAACAACCAACAAAAAAAGACTCTCAACAACACAGGGGTCAGAAGGTCAGATCTTAATTGCAAGCATTTGAGAAACCTGTTACTTTCCAAATACTCACGATTCCGACCATTCCAGTATCTCCATGCCAACTATATTTGTAGATCAGAGAAGGAAAGGTCAAGGCAATCAAATATTAATAGCTTAAACAAGAGAAGAGAAAAAAGTATCCTTTCACTTGGAATAGGTAACAAGCCTTAGTTGACTAGACCCATAGATCCAGCTTTAAAAATCACAACACAAGCCCATCCAATGGATAATTTAACTAAAATGAAAGAAGTACAAGAAAAATATCAGGTAAGTAAATCAATAATCAGAAGCAAAGAATAGATAGAAGGAAATGAGAAAGAGGTACTTCTGAAAGATAGAAATACCTTCATGCATAATTGTCCAAGGTATAGAGCTTATTACCCAAAAAAGA
Organism: Capsicum annuum; assembly: GCF_002878395.1. Classification (NCBI taxonomy): domain Eukaryota; kingdom Viridiplantae; phylum Streptophyta; class Magnoliopsida; order Solanales; family Solanaceae; genus Capsicum; species Capsicum annuum. Next base: position 91,915,753 of record NC_061120.1, on the reverse strand, counting down.
CGAATAAGGAATTTCTGATTCACAAAGGAAAACATGATGGGAGGAGGCGAATGAAAGTTAAGCTTAGCACTGAGCTCCTTTTAGGAATCCCTACTGATTTTTATATATTATTTTTTGGTTTTCTATTTAGGACGAGTCATGGAGTAGATCGGTCCAAGTTTAGCATTATTTGTTGAACTCTTTCAGATGGGTTGGTCTATCTTTGATATGTTTTTCATTTGATTTATTAATAAAATCCAAAATTTAACCAAAAAAAAGTAGCAATCTTCATATAGATTTTTGACCTTTGATATATTTTGACCATTTTACCCTTTTTAAAAGTTGTATTATGGTATTCATAGTTATTGAGGGTTGGTGGAATGGTTCTCTAGAGGTTGTTTGAGTATTATGAGAGTTTTTTTATTTTGAAATATTTTCGAGTTGGTATGTCATCTCCGTTCAATATTTTGATATTTAAAGGTCACACAGAAATTTTGCTTGATTTGGAATGTTAATTTTGGATTAGAAGCACTTTTCATTCGAGTTCGGATGCATTCAAATAAGTTTTTGCATAATTGGTTGAAATGTTAAGGCTTAAAGTTGGCTTCGTTCAACATTCATTGATAACGACCTTCGTTCACATAGATGATGGTTTCATTGAGACCAAAATATTAGTTTTAGTCTAGTAGCATAGTTGATTTATATTCACGTGATTCCAAATGAATATTACGGGTCTGTTAGGCTTTTTGGCTTGAACTTATTTCTAGTTTTATTGTTGTTAGAGAAGGTGTAGGTGCATTTTCTCTTCCCAATTGCGAGGACCAAGTGTACTACTGATACTTACCAAGGTCTGTATTTATCATGATCATACATAATAGTTCATTTTCATTCTATGTAGTTGTGAACTGGGATAACTACTTCAAAATAACATTGTTAAAGGAATTGTCTCCTATTTTACTTCTTTATATTACTAGTGGATAAAGATCCGCCTATGCAAAACTGTGAGCAAAGATTCAACTAATTATACAATTTATATATCGACATAGATAAAGATTTGTCTAGGAAAGTGTGTGGTCAAAGATTCGAATGAGTGTATGCACCTCGAGAGTCCACCATGGGTCCTACCTCACAACATACCACTATAAAGGAGGTGTGTATATATATACATTATTCATTTTATATTATCTCATACCATTGCAGATCATATGAAATTATTGCATTGGATGATTCTTTGATTATTATCATGTTATAAGATGATATTTTGAGACTATTGATAATGAATTTTTGGGACTTTTTTACGTGCAAGATTATTTAGTATTCTTTACTCATTATAGTTTCTACTTAAGTTTAGTCAGCTTATAATGACTTCACAGTACTAGTGATTTTACTAACTTCTACATTTCTATATCCATTTGTTGTAGATCGAGGTGTGATTCTCAGCGCAACTCTTGATTGTGCATCGTCGTAATCTTCAAAGTTGTGGTAAGCTCCAATACTACAAAATTTCCTCAATTTCATCTGAATTTATTTCTATCTTAGTGTGTAAGTTTTATTTTTTGGTTTTGAAATTCAACCTTAGATGTCTCTCTTGTACTTGTGATAGATGATTCTTGAAATTTTGAGTTATATTATTCTATTTTCATGTGAGATAGACTTGAGTGTTAGGTTTTTAAGAGGTTTGAATGGAAAATGAATAAACACTTTTACATAAAGATACTAAGAGAAAGAATGCAATTTGAATAGACACCTTTTACTTTGGATGGTTATGATCTTTCTAATGGGTTGTGACTTTTTTAAAGAGTTGGACCTTTTTCGAAGAAGTACACCTTTATGAACCATTATTTCTTTCTTGAAGCACCCCTTTTGGCTATAACTATCTGATTTCTCCTCAGATATGAATATGATTTTTGTGAAAAAAACACCCTTCTTCTTGAAAAAAAGCTCAAGTATAATTTGCTACTGTTGAGTGCATTCATAGTTTGACAAAATTTGAGGTACCACTATTCTTTTAAAGTGATTTTTTTTATAGTGGGAGGATATACTTTATAACCTGGAGTACTTGAGGGAGATAATTTTTTTAAGTATACACCGTGAATTCGGTGGATGTGAATCTTCTAATCTTCATCTTTTCTAAATGTTTAGTTTTGCTATTTTTCAGAAAATAGTTTGAACTTCTTTATTACTCTTGAAGTTATATTTTAATTTGTTTTTGAAGTTCATGTTGTAAATACAAATTTTATTTAATAAAAGACAACAATCTTAAGGAAATTATAAAAAATATTTTTTGCTGTGTTTGTTTGGTGAAGAAAAAAATCACCATTTATAAATCAAGCTTGGTTAATCTAAATTGAATCTGATTTTGTGAGACTAACACATTTAGATTTCTACTCCTCGCTTAGAATAATATAAACACTTCACCGAGAAATTGAGTTGAAAATTCAGTACTAAGAATATAAAATCTTCACCGATTTGCTAACTCTCTATATTGGCTTTTGGAGATTAAATCCTATGATTTTTTACTCTATTTGAACTTGATTCTTATTTGATGAACATAAAACCTTTTTCAAGTTTCAAAGTTGGTTTGATTGACGATGTGAAGACATTAAAACTTCACCATTGACTAGAAATAAGTTGTTTAAATATTAAGTCTTAATTATTTGTATTCTAAAATAGTAGAGTGTTTGTCAAAGATTGACAAAAATGATGCATGAAACTAAACAACAAATTAATTTTTTGTGAATGTGTAACAAGCCGTATTTTGCATGTACTTATTCTTCTTATATATAGACTTGTGGTATATAGGTAATGGACTTCCCGTATTGATGGTGTAAAGAGGTTTGAAGATAGTGCCCATACCTTTTAATGTGACACAACCAAGTTAACATTGATGCAACTATCTTAACTCGGGATTGTGAGGAGGTATTTGAATGTGTAGTTTAAAGTGACAAAGTGTATACATGTTTTAAGTTAAATTAAAGGAATTAAGAACTAAAAATGAAATAAAATTTGGAGATACTTGCTTAACTTAATTAAACATGTAGGTCACCTATTTGAGCTATATGAACCAAGTTAATGGACCAAAGGGTGTGGATCAGATTTTGTCCTATATTCACGTACTCATTTGATCCCAAACTAAGTAAACAAAAAAAAATAAAATGGAGAAAGGGCCTAACACTCAAATCTTCCAAGGCCCAATTTAATTGAGCCCAACAAAGAATCAAGCAACTAGGTGCATCATCTACTATGACCTTTTGAGCACCTTGAACTCCTTAAGTAGGTGTATCACCTACTTGGACCAATTTGACCAATTTGATGTCCAAAATGCAGATAAAGAGATAGCCAAAATAGGTCCTTTATAAAGGTAATATAGCCAAAATAGGTCCTTTATAAAGGTAATATAGAATTTAAGTTAACGGGTAGACTTAAGAAATTAAGGTAAGGGTACTGCCTATTTTGCCTCCTCCTTATATATAATATTAGGTGCGGAATTCCATATTTGTTTGGAAATAAATATGGAAGACTGATGGGAATCCATAAGGATTAATAATACCCTGTTATGATAAAGGACTATTGATACTATTTTAGAGGTTGTTTTATGTGTGTATATTAAAGACAACTTGGTTGATCTTAAAAATAGATGTGAATAGTTGGCATTGATTTATAAAAGGGTGTAATGACGTGCCACTTAATTAGACGTTGTATGAGCCCACTGCCCAGCTCTACTTTGTGAACTATTTTGGACATAATAAGAAGCCAAGATATTTTTGGGGATCTCATATGAATATGTGTGTTGTCCAAATGTAATTAGAGGAGAAAGGGTTAAAAGAACATCCTTCTTTTTCTACATTCTGGGTTTATAGCCCTGATTACCATTTTGTGAAGTTAAGTAGACCAAATATTTTAGTTAGTTACTAATATTATGCTTACCATGTACTTTATTGTAGAAAATTAATTCGGAAGGCAGGAGGTTAATTCAGGTTAATATTGGAGTTGTACAATAAGGTATGTAAGGCATACTCTATTTCGTATTCTTTGACATGAAATCCGACACTTGTGTTACAAAGTAAGCTTCTAATGTTCTCCTATAGAAAATGATACATAGTGGCATCATATGATCTTTCATGTATCTAACGACCTTGTCCCCATTCTCTAATGTGTTAAAATACCTTAATACATGTTTATTATCAAGTTGCATGTCTACTTTCGCTAGCAAGTTTCAGGAGTTCTTCTTTAAGTCAAATAAGACCCATGTGTTATTTTTAGCTCCTAAATATTTCATTCATGTACAAACTACTCCCTACCTCATTTTTATTGCATTAAGTGTTTATTTACATATCTCTTACTGGTAGATTATTATTACAAAGTCCAATAATGTTATGACCACCAAAGTAATAATCTCTAAGTTTAAATAAACTAAGTAATGCGAATATGGATTGTGCGGGTGGAAACTCGAGGGAATAAGTCTAGCATGGTTCGATCTCGATACCCTTATATGTGGGTGACAGCTCAAGGGCAAAATCCTAGCATGCGCCGATCCCAATCTATTTATACATGGGTGGCAGCTTAGGGGCGTAAGTATAGCATGGCTTGATCCCAATTTGTATATTTACCAATGATCAGCTGGTCATTTGTATCATATGGCTATATGAAAGGTAATATGGGTAAAAAGAAGAAAAAAAATGTAATGTACCTGATCCTACAAGTATATGTAAAGGTGGTCTACTAGAACCATTTATAAACTTGTATATGATTTCAATCGAGCTCTTATATTATGTTTAATTACTTTCAGCCTTACATATTTAGCACATATTTTTGTACTGGCATCCCTCACGGGGGACCTACATTTCATGATGCAGCCACAAATTCTTATACTAATACACCTCTCCAGTAGGAGTACAAGATATCAATGGCTATTGGTGAGCTCTAGCTTAATTCGATATTTTTTGAGTCTATTATTTATGTTTTGGTATTGTACAGTAGTTAAGAGTAAGGCGGGGGTTTGTCTCGACCTTAACTAAGTCTATGTATCTTTAGAGGCTTTGTAGATCAATGTAAAGTTAAGCATGGTAGTGTCCTGTCTTTTAGATGTTGAGGCCCCAATGACCAAGTCATATATATATAGTTTTGTACGTGCCTATATTATTTATTCTAATAGATGCATTATATCCATATTTGGCAGAACCTTTGGTTATCATATTTACATGCACGAGACGTATAAGGTTATAGGTTGGTGCTCTCAGTACTTTACGATACGGGTGGCTGTTCGCCCCAATGGGATTAAGGAGTGATAAAAGTGGTATTAGAGCATGTCGTCCTTGGGAGTCTAAAAATCCGTGTCTATGTAGAGTCTTTCTTATGGGTATGCTAATGCACCATATCTATAAACCGAAGGCTACGGGATATCTAGGGGTTGTCGTTTTTTCTTCATATCTTAGATCGTGCTACCAAAGTTTTAGATGGAGTCATTTTTAATTATTGAATCTATTTTTTTCTCATTATAATAAACATGCCGGTTATAATAAGGAATAAAAATATAGGTAAGCAAGTGGACGTGGCTTCCAGAGAAGCCACTAGTAGATCACCACCTAGACAAGCCAATCAAAGTGAGGCTCACGCTAAATTTGTATCACAAAATTTTTGTTCTCCTCCACCTTAAAAAGAGCTAATGGGGAGAGAAGCACCCCCAAAATCAACTATTAATGATACTGAGAAAGATTTAAGGAATGCGGTGCAATTGTTGACTCATATAGTTGCTGGACAAGCTCAAAGATAGGCTATTCCAACTGCAGGTTCTAGTGGTGTGGATAGGGCATCTAGGCTACGTATGTGGGATTTTCCTAAATTAAATCCTCCCAAATTCACTATATCAGATTTTAATGAAGACCCACAAGGATTTATTGCTCAAATCCAAAGGGATATGGATGTCATGCATATATTTGGTAAAGAAACAGTTGAGCTAGCTGCATATAGATTAAAAGGAGAGCTTATATTATGATATGAAGAATGGAAACGGTTTAGGGGTATCAACGCATATTCAACTACTTGAAAAGAGTTTAAAGAGGTATATATTGATCATTACCTTCCATTTGAGATCCGAGAGGCCCATACAAATCAATTCTTAAATCTTTACCAAAGGAATATGAGCATGAGGGAGTACAACCTCCGATTTAACTATTTGTCTAGAAATACTCCTAGTGTGGTAGCTACTATGGATGATAGAGTTAATTGATATGTGGATAGATTAGATCCATATTTGGTTAGAGATTTTTCTATAGCTACTTTGAACAAAGACATGGATATAGTAAGGATACAAACTTTTGCACAAAAAATGGAGGATCATAGGCAAGGAAGAAGAACACAAGAATAAAAAAGATGGAATTCCAAGAGGGCCAGATCTATGGGGAAGTTTATGGCATCCCAAAGATAATTTATACCTTTATTTTCTAATAGACCACCTAGGCTATCATTTTCTTATTCTGAAGCTAGTGCTCCACCGCGGTTTTAAGGGTCCAAGGGCAATCATTTTAGGCAAGGAAGTAAGAGTCAAAGTTCATAAACAATGGGGTATCAAGAGAAAGGGAGTATCATTCAATCAAGAACTTCTCGAAATCCATGTAAATAATTTGGAAAACTTCATTTAGGTGCATGTCAATTTGGGACAAATTCTTGTTTTTGGTATGGTATGTAAGGGTATAAGATGAGAGAGTACCCACAAAGGGAATGGGTGGTATGGCACAACCTACAAGATCAGTCAAAACATTATCATCATCGGTATCTTATTTAGGCAGGGTTGTACAACCTACAAGTCATGGTATATGTGTTAAAGGAACAACTAGTTCTAGTGGAGTTCAGAATTGTACATGTGTTCTAGCTGATTGACAAAATGTGGAGGCTTCTCTTGATGTGGTTACTGGTACATTGTCCATATTTTCACGTAATTTATATGAATTAATTGATACGAGTTCTAAGTTATCATATGTCAAGCCATTGGTTGTTGGAAAGTTCAAAAGAATACCGAAATTACTAGTTAAACAATTTAAAGTGTCTACACTGGTTGGTGAATCTATTATAGCTAGGAGAGAGTATCAAAATTGTATAATAAATGTTTGTGGTCATGATACAATGCCTGACCTTGTTGAGTTAGAAATGAAAGATTTTGATGTTATAATGGGTATGGATTTGTATCATCCTGAGACTACCCTCTAGTCGTTACATGGTGCTTACGGTCCTGAGGGACCATAAGCTAACCCATGAGCTGGTACCTGCTGTGAGCACTGAATAATAACATCATAAATGTAAAAAACTACTGACATTGTTGTAAGGTTTTAATAATGAAATAACTTCTGAATTATGAATCTGATAAAAATACTAAAATCTAAATAGTTTGAATAGCTAGCTGTCCTGTCTGAAAAACTTCTAAAATGGATACTGTAAGTTGATGGGACAGGCCCCCAACTAACTCTACCAACTACTGAGATAAAGACATGAAGTAATATAATCTGTCGTCAGATGATGAGGACTCACCACTGCTACTGTACTACAAATAATCTGAGAATCTAGGTGCAATCCGGAAACTGAGTATCAGGACCTATGATATGAGACATCATATCACAAAAGAAAAGGTATGCAATCAGTACTTTGAATGTACTGGTATGATAAATGAGGTAGGCTGATATGCATGGTCTCATGAATAGGAATAATAATAATTAACTGGACATGCATGTTAAGCATGGAGTACCGAATAAAGAGCATGAAATCTGTAGATAATAAAAATGCATAAAAAATCTATTAATACTGTGGATGCATGACCAAACATATAACATGAACTGAGTAAAATTTATAAATTAAAATACTGAAATAACTAGTATCTATATGCTTGGGTCAAACAACACTGAAACTGAATAACTGACTTGAGCTGTAACTGAGACAGTGGGAGGTATCATCTAACCGACATGCCCCAATCTGAGCTAATCGGGGTCCAACCTATAACCCCATTTGGCAGGGTGTTAATACCGTGTCACAAGTACTAATGCTGGCTATGTAGATCCACTAAACAGATATAATGTCCAACAGACTAAGAGTGTTAAGCCTGAACTGACGGGTGACTCCTGCAAGATAGTCAAGCCTAATCTGATGGGTGACTACCATATCTTATGCTGGCTACATAGTTCTAAAGTATAGGGACTTCTACTAATGACTCTGCCTATATGACAGGAAAGCCACCATCCCTACACTCGCTCGGTGCTAAATCCTACTACCAACTGAAAGACACTGAGATACTAGACTATTCTGAGTTTAATAACTAATATGTGATTATTCTGAGAATGCTTATAGTATAATCTGAAGAATATTCTATAATATACTAAGAATAGACCAAATAAATAGCTATGTTTTGTTGGGTATTCAATACCCCCAGGACTCAAAATTATAATACTGAAAATACACTAAAGCTTAAGGGACCAAGCATGAAGGTTTATATTAAATCAATCACTCTTGTAGGCATTTTATCAAACACTTGTAGTTCATGGTTAAAAGTAATCATAGGAATGTCCTAAAACATATAGAAATAGAATAAATTCGACATAATAGAGCTAAATCATAGTTTTGTTCAATAAATAAAATTGAATAATAACAATAATTTCATGGTAACATGGTATAAATAAATAGTACATGGAGATTCATGGATTTAATCATAATTTAAAATCAAATAAACTTGAAAAGATAATGGTTTTGTAATTAAATTGGATACTTGGACTCCATGGATGAACATCTAACATCATGGGATGATAAATTTGGAAGGATTGATAGAGAGTTCTTGAGATTTGACCTTGATTCTTGAAGGTTAGGGTTTTGGTACTTCAGAGAATGTTCTTGATTTTGGGGAAAAATTGATTAGAATAGTGCCCAATAATGTTATTAGGGACTTAATTTCGTGTTTAGGGCTGACTGGGACAAGGGAAAAGTACTTAAAATCCCTTGGAATTAAAACTCAGAACAGACAGAAAATCCCAATTTTTTGGGCTGGCACAACATGGCACTATCGCTCTGTGACACTGGAATCGTACAATTGAGAAAATGTACGGTGGTACGACGCGGTAAAAATAATGTTGCCACCTTGTTTGCAACCTGGAAGCCCACCGCGACGCGGTGGTATCGTGTAGGGTCACTGGAAATTGACAATTCTGATCTGAGCCTACGACGCGATGCATCAGAATCACAGACCCTCACTAGAAGATGAGTATTGTTATTTACACTATTTCCGCGATGCGCTAAGTGTCATAACGATGGGGTTTTGCAACTGAAACTTAAAATCGCCATAACTTTTACCCGATTATCGGATTTAGGCAAATTTTATATCGTTGGAAAGCTTATTGAATTTTCTACACAATGGTAAAATCTAAACTAAAAAATAATGAATGTTTAAAATATTTTATATATGAATACTCATGTATTAGGTCTTATTATGCTAGGAAAATATGGGGTGTTACAATATCTCCCCATTTGGATCATTCATCCCTGAATGAAATTGGTTAAGTTGAGGAAACTGATGGACTAAGCTTACACACTGAATATTCATGTATGATGCATGGAATGCATGACTGAACTAATTCATGAATGCATGACTGACATGGACATGATGAACGACTGAAACTGAGCATGACAAAGAAACAAAAATCTTAAGAAGATTGGTACCTTATACTGAATCTGATTTGCGGAGAAAAGATGAGGGTACTTGATCTGCATATCTGCTTCTGCTTCCTAAGTGGCTCCCTCAACGGACTGATACCGCCAAAAATCTTTGACTAGTGTAACTTCTTTGTTCCTTAGTCTGCGAACTTAATGATCAAGAATTTCGACTTGAACTTCCTCACAGGAAATGCTATTCTTAATATCTACACTTTCTAAGGGAACAACTACTGCTGGATCGGCAATACACTTTTGCAACAATGAGACATGGAACACTGGGTGTACTGAGGCTAAATCTGAAGGAAACTCAAGCTCGTAAGCTACCTTTTAAAAATGACTGAGGATTTTGATGGGACCGACATATCGAGGACTGAGTTTCCCCTTCTTTCCGAATCTCTTCACTCACTTCATGGGAGACATTTTCAAGTACACCAAATCATCAACCTCAAACTCGAGATCCTTTCTCCTCGCATCTGCATATAATTTCTATCAGGTCTGGGTAGCCCTAAGCCTTTCTTTGACCAATTGAATCTTCTCTAAGGCATCAAATACCAATTCAGGCCCTACTACTGCAACCACATCTACTTTAAACCAACCAATTAGAGATCTATATCTCCTACCATAGAGAGCCTAAAATGGAGCCATACGAATACTAAAATGATAACTATTATTGTATGCGAATTCAATCAAAGACAAATGGTTATCCCAACTACCCTTGAAATTAAAAATACATACTCTCAGCATATCTTCAAGAGTCTGAATGGTCCGTTCTGGTTGGCCATCTATTTGAGGGTGGAAAGATGTACTGAGATGGACTTGGATACCAAGACCCTTTTGGAATGCTTTCCAAAAGTAAGAGGTAAACTGGGTACCTCTATTTGAGATGATAGATAAGGGAACACTATGCAACCTAACCAACTCTCTGAGATAGAGATTGACATAGTCCTCGATTGAATAAGAGGTATGGACTGGTAAGAAGTGAACTGATTTGGTCAACCTGTCTACGATAACCCAAATAGAGTTATGTTGACGATGGGTACGAGGCAAACCTGTCAGAAAATCCACGTTCACTTTCTCCCATTTCCACATGGGAATGCTGAACTCCAGCATGGACCCACTAGGCTTTTGGTGCTCAACCTTGACTTGCTGACATGTAGATCACTTAGCTACAAACTCTGTAATATCTCTCTTCATCCTACTCCACCAATAGATCTCCTACAAACCGTGGTATATCTTAGTGGTCCCTGGATAAATAGAGTAACACGCACCATGCACTTCTGCAAGAATTCATCGCCTCAAATTATGTACACCAGGCACACACAATCTACCCTGATAGCATAGCACACCATCTCCTTCTTGGGAGTAGACCTCTACTTTCTGATCTCTGACTGATTCTTTCAACTTAACTAGATTGGGATCCCTATCCTACTTTTCCTTTACCTCAGAAACTAGAGATGACTCTAAGATACTCTGTACCCATACACTACCTTCTGATGAATCGAGTAAACGGATACTCAATCGGGAAAGTTAATGGACTTCCTGAGCTTTCTTCTTCTTACCATCTTCAATATGACCAACAGTACCCATAGATAATCTACTGATAGCATCAATCACTACATTGGCCTTGCTCGGATGATATAGAACACTCATGTCATAATCCTTTAATAACTCTAACTACTTTCTCTGACGCAAATTCAAATATTTTTAAGAGAACACATACTGAAGGCTTTTATGGTCTATGAACACATCTACATGCACACCATACAATTAATGCCTCCAAATCTTTAAAGCAAATACTACTGCTGCTATCTCAAGATCATGAGTCAGATAATTCTTCTCATAAGGCTTAAGCTATCTAGAGACGTAGGCTATGACCCTACCTCTCTTCATAAGGACACAACCCAAACCTACTCTGGAGGCATCACAGTACACAACAAATTCATTGGAACTATCTGGTAGAGTAAGAACTGGGGCTGAGGTGAGACAAGTCTTCAACTCTGGAAAACTCTTCTCACAGGAATCTGACCACTAAAACTTAACTTTCTTCTGAGTAGATCTGGATATGGGGGATGTAATAGAAGAAAAACCTTCAACAAACTGATGGTAATAGCTAGCTAAACCCAAGAAACTCGTGATGTCTGATGGAGAAATGGGTCTAGGACAGTTTCTCACCACCTCGATCTTTTGAGGATCAATTCTAATGCCATCACCAGAAATAATATGGCCAAGGAAAACTACTGATCTTAGCTAGAATTCACACTTACTGAATTTCATGAACAACTAGTGAGCTCTAAGAGTCTGAAGCACTATTCTGAGATAGTTTGCATGATCTTTTTTGCTATGAAAATAGACTAGAATATCATCAATGAAGACTATGACGAACATATCCAAGTACTGCTTGAACACTCGGTTCATCAAGTCCATGAAGGCTGCTGGGGTATTAGTGAAACCAATGGACATGACTAGAAATTTGAAGTGACCATACCGAGTTTGGAAAGCTATTTTCAGAATATCACATTCTCTGAGTCTAAGCTGATGATAGCCTGATATGAGGTCTATCTTGAAAAAGTAACTGGCACCCTAAAGTTGGTCAAACAAGTCATCAATTCTAGGAGGTGGATATTTATTCTTGACTATGACCTTGTTCAACTGACGGTAGTCAATACACACTCTGAGAGAACCATCTTTCTTACAGATGAATAGAACAAGCACGCTCCACGAAGAGATGCTGGGCCTGATGAATCCATTATCTAGGAGATCCTTTAACTGTTCTTTTAACTTTTTGATTTCAACTGGAGCCATTCTGTATGGCATTATAGATATAAACTGAGTATATGGGAGAAGGTCTATTCCGAAGTCGATTTCCTTTTTGGGAGGAACTCCGAGAAGATCTTTAGGAAATACATTTGAGAATTCATTTACTATTAGGACTAACTCAAGAGTAGGAGTTTCTGAGCTAGAGTCTTTGAATTGCATAAGATGGTAGACACACCCCTTGGATATTATCTTTCTCTCTCTAAGGTATGAAATCAACGGACACCTAAGATCTGTAGTACTACCCCTCTATTCAAGCACCGGTTCATTTGGGAAACTAAAAATAAACTATTCTATTTCTACAATCAACTGAGGCATAGCATGAGTGGAGCCAATCCATGCCAAGAATGATGTCAACGTCCATCATCTCTAACTCTATGAGATCAACTGAGGTAACTTTTTGAGATATTGTGATCGGACAGTTCCTGTATACCTGCCGGTCTATAATGGAAACACCTACTGAGGTAGACATTGAAAAGGGCTCTGCTAGAGTTTCAGGACTAACTCCAAAATTGATGGCTATATATGAAGTTACAAAAGAAAGAGAAACTCCAGGGTCTAGTAAAGCATAAACATATAAGTGAAAGACCTGCAGCGTACTACCAACTACGTTAGGTGAATCTTCCTGATCTTGGCGGGAATGAAGAGTATGTAATCTGTTCGAACACTAACCACTGGTAGTACTGGAAGTGGCACTCTGCTGAGTTGGGTAGCCAGATGGAACTAACAACTGATGGGACTGTCCCTATTAGCGCACATCCCTACCATTCTGAGCAACTACCTGACACTCTCGAATCCAATGCCCTGGCTTGTCATACTCGAAGCACACATCACTACCCGCTCTACACTTACCCTGATGATATCTTCTATATTTTTGACATAAAGGATTTCAATGAGCACTGCTAACACTGACCCAGGAATTAGAGCCTGGTGCCCTATCCCTATTATCATTTCTAAATTTAGGTACTAGGGCACAGGCTGAAGAGGGTGCTGGGGCTGAATACCTCTGGGGAAATGGAAGATGGTTACCACCCTTTGACTTTGGTTGACTAAAATTAAAACTACCCATCCAAGCTCTCTTATTTCCTCTCTCCCCCTCCTTAATATTCTGCTCCTCTATCTATTGAGCATGGACCATTAGCCTAGACAATTCTATCTCACTAATCAGCATTGCGGTCCTACACTCCTCGACCACACTATCAGATACGCCAGACACAAACTTACTTATCTTAGACCTACTGTCAGCTACCACATGAGGAGCATATCTAGCTAACTCAGTGAACTTGAGAGAATAATCCCTCACACTCATGCTTCCTTGCCTCAAATTAATAAATTCTAACACCTTGGCCTCCCTCAAGTCTAATGGAAAGAATCTGTCCAAGAAAGAGATGACAAACTCTTTCCATTCTATAGGCCCTGCATCAACACCCCTATCAACTTTCCATTGCTTAAACCAAGTATGGGATATATCCTGCAATTAATATGCGTCCAACTCAGTACTCTGACTATACGTCACCCTCATAGCATCCATTACCTTATGAAACATATCTAAGAATTACTGTGGATTCTCTTCAGACTTGGATCCCGTAAAAGAAGGAGGATTCATCTGGGTGAAGTCCTGAATTCTAGTTGCAGTAGTATTGGCCACTGAGTTGGCCAGAAAAACAACTAATCATTTATTTTGTATTGCTACAGAGTTCGCTAGAGTAGTGAATACAACCCTGAATTCTGCATAAGAGACATGCTCATTCAGAGGATCTGCCTGGATGGGTTGAGGGGTTGGCTGAGTTTTTGTTCTTCTTCCAAACTTCTTGAAAGGCATGTTCTATAAAAAAAAGGAGGAAACAAATTAGACTGAGAGTTTAACTTGAGCTCATGCTCAATTGCATGACATAAATACTGAAAGAAGGGAAAAATTTCCTAAACTCCTTGTAGCCTCTCATCCATAAGTGTGGCGTGCTACACACCCATGAACATGACTTACTCGATGCGGCTTTCAGATTTCCTAGGACACTTTAAAACCTTAGGCTCTGATATTAATTTTGTAATGCTCTGAGACTACCCCCTAGTTGTTACACGAAGCTTACGGTCCCGAGGGACCACAAGCTAACCCATGAGCTAGTACCTGCTTTGAGCACTGAATAATCACTTAATAAATGTAAGAAAATACTTACATTGCTGTAAGGTTTTAATAATGAAATAACTACTGACTTATGAATCTGATAAAAATATTGCAGTTTGAATAGTCTGAATAGCTAACTGTAGTGTCTGAAAAAACTCTAAACTGGATAGTGTGAGTTGATGGGAAAATCCCCCAACCAACTCTACTAACTACTAAGATAAATACATAAAGTAATATAATCTGTACTCAAATGATAAGGACTCACCACTGCTACTATACTTCTGATAGTCTGAGAATCTAGGTGCGATACAGGAACTGAGTATCAACACCTATTATATGAGACATCATAGCACAAAGGAAAAGGTATGCCATCAGTACTTTGAATGTACTGGTATGCTAAATGAGGTAGACTGATAAGCATGGTGTCATGAATAAAAATAAAAATAATAATAATTAACTGGACATGTATGTAAAGTATGGAGTACTGAATAAAGAGCATGAAATCTATAGATACTGAAAATTCATGAAAATTTATAGATACTATAGATGCATTACCAATCATATAACATGAACTAAGTAAAATTTGTAAACTGAAATACTAAAATAACTAGTATCTGTATGCTTTGGTCAAACAACACTGAAACTGAATAACTGACTGAAGCTGTAACTTAGATTGTGGGAGGTATCATCTAACCGACATGCCCCAATCTGAGTAAGTCAGGGTCCAACCTGTAACCCTAGTTGGAAGGGTGTTAATACCTTTCCATGGGACTAACGCTGGCTATGTGGATCCACTAAACTAATATAATATCCAAAGGACTAAGGGTGTCAAGCCTAAATTGACGGGTGATCCCTGCGAGATAGTCAAGCCTAATCTGATGGGTGACTACTCATATCCTATGTTGGCTACGTAGTTATGGAGTATAGGGACTGCTTCAAATGACTCTGCCTAACTGACAGGGAAGCGGCCATCCCTGCACTCGCTCGGTGCTAAATCTTACTCCTAACTGAAAGACACTGAGATACTAGACTGTTCAGATTTTAATGACTGATATCTCATTATTCTGAGAATGCTCATAGTATAATCTGAACACTATTCTATAATATACTGAGACTAGACCGAATAAACAACTATGGTTTTTTGGGTCTTCAATACCCCCAGGATTCAAAACAATAATACTGAAAAGACACTTAAGCTTAAGGGACCAAGCATGGAGGTTTTTATTAAATCAATCATTTTTGTAGGCATTTTATCAAACACTTGTAGTTCATGGTTCAAAGCAATCATAAGAATATCCTAAAACATATAGAAATAAAATAAATCTAACATAATAGAGCTAAATCATAGTTTTGTTCAATAAATGATGATATTAAAACATGAGGAATTGAATAATAACAATAATTTCATGGTAACATGGTATAAATCAATAGTACATGGAGATTCATGGATGAAATCATAATTTAAAATCAAATAAACTTTAAAAGATGATGGTTTTGTAATTAAAACAGATACTTGCACTCCATGGATGAACATCTAACATACCTGGGATGATGAATTTGGAAGGATTGATGGAGAGTTCTTGAGATTTGACCTTGATTCTTGAAGGTTAGGGTTTTGCTACTATAGAGAATGTTCTTGATTTTTGGGAAAAATTGATTAGAATAATGCCCAATCAGGTTATTAGGGACTTAATTTCGTGTTCGGGGCTGATTGGGACAAGGGAAAAGTACTGATTGAAAATCCTGATTTTTTGGACTGGTGCAACGCGGTGCTATCGCGCCATGTCACTAGAATCGGACCTGTCGACCTGGAAGCCCACTGCGATGCGGTGGTATAACATAGGGTCACTGGAAATTGACAATTCTGAACTGAGCCTATGGCGCGATGCGCCAGAATTGCGGACCCTCACTGGAAGATGACAGTTGTTATTTACACTGTCTCCGCGATGCGCTAAGTGTCAAAATGATGGGGTTTTGCTATTGAAACTTAAAATCGCCATAACTTCTTACCTGATTATCGGATTTGGGCATATTTTATATCGTTGGAAAGCTAATTGAATTTCCTACACAATCGCTGACTCTAAACTGAAAAATAATAAGTGCTTCAAAAATTTCATATACGAATACTCATGTATTGGGACTTAGATTATGCTAGGAAAATACGGGGTGTTACAGGATTGGTTGGCTTCTTGTTATGCCACAGTAGATTGCCAAACTATGAGGGTGTATTTCCATTTTCCAAGAGAGGTAGTCCTTGAATGTAGCGGTAATATTGGTGCACCTAGAGATAAATTTATTTCTTATCTTAAGACAAAGAAGGATGATTTTTTAAGGGTTACATATGTCATCTAGTTAGAATGTAAGACACAAATGTAGAGCCACCAATTCTTTAAACTATTCCGTTTGTAAATAAATTCCCTGATGTATTTTGTCTAGACCCCAAAACAAGGATCATGATGAAACTTGTCGCGATGAACCTTGACAAGTAAGCCTATCACCCCAAATTGATATACAAGGGGGAAAATACAATAATAACCCCAAGGTAAGGCTTCTAGAACAAAGTTGAACCATAAAAACATCACAAAGGCTGAAAAAACATAACCGAAATACCATACATCCCCAAAACCTGGTGTCAATAGTGTAAGAACTACTAATTCAAATTCGGGAATCCAATATAAGGACAACTAAATAGGATACAACTCTGTCTCTGAAATACAATAAAGACATAGTCTAACATTAATAAGATAGAAGTGATTTCGGTTGCTCAAAATCAACCACTACCTTGAAAGCCCAATAGTCATCCGAATCAACCAAGATGGGGTACACTTAAACTTAGACCTACACCAAAAGGGCACAGTAGCCATGAGTACGGTCCACTTGTACTCAGTAGGTATCATAGGATGACCAAGCAAAGTAGGTAGTAAAACATAAAAAATACATACTAAGGGTACGTCACCTTCAATTAGAAAATACCCCACAACGGTAGCCACACCGCTTGAACTAATAGTTCTATAATATCACATATATTGAATCAAACCCAAATGGATCACATGTATATAATATAACACATATAAGTAGAACAAGGAAGGACAGTATATATACACAAATCATCAAGTACAAGTATAGGAAAATAGAAAGATTAGATAAGTAACAAGTCACAACGGAAATACAATCACAACACAAGCATAATGAAGTAAATACAATAAGAATGATGATGATGATGATAATGATTATGATGCACGAGATTGTCGCACAACCTTTGAGACCACCGCTCGATCTCCGTATATACCTACGGAGATAAAGATTCCTGACGTAAGACCCATGGGGGTTCATCAACCTGTATACAATCCATATATCATATCTCTTCCCCGGCACATCCCTCGGGGAGGGTTTTATAAGATGTCACAATATCTTCTCCCCGGCACATCCCTTGGGAAGGATTTTATAAAAGGTGTTGCCAGTGTTTCTCAAGTATTGCCACAGTGGTACCAATGTTTCATGAATGAGTATGATATAAGGATGTAATGCTCACAACCAATCACAATGAGTATTTCCACAACTAACCACGTGATGTATTTCCAAAACTAACAACAATGATTGATTTCCACAACCACATGAACCACTATCCACTAATTATTTCCAACCGTCCTTGAATTTACACATGTTTCATATGCCAATAAAGTATGAATACATCAAAATACCCAAATGGTACCAAAACTGTCTTTTTTATCAACAAGATACATTTATTCATACGTGTATAAGGATACAACATCACAAAAGGCCCCATACGACCACAGATATCACATAATGTCTCAAAACCCATAATTGTATCACATATAGGCTCCCATATGTGCTCAACACATTAAGATATCCAAATTCATGATTAGTTCCCATCCCTTTAACATGCATTATGTATACATATTAACAAACAAGCTTAGTTTGAATGATTTAAGATATAACCTACCTCGAATGCCAAAACTGGTCCTCTGCACTTCAATCCCAAAGCCTTACACCTCACGAATGGACCTGAAATCAACTAAAACATCAAAATATAGAATCTATGTGTCAATAGAAAGCCAATGATACCTACATTGCCTAGTTTTGGTTCAGGGTCAAAACAGACCCCTAAAATAGATTTTTGAATAAGGAAGGCAAATTTGTAACTTTGTTTCAAAAATATGTTCCCTATATTTTTAGGAGTTTACAGCTGAAAATCCAAGCAAAACTGAGGTAAAAATGAGGTTCAAATCAAAGAAAAACCATTTTAAAACTTTATCGGGTAAAATCTTTGAAATCCTTTTAAAAATCAATAATCGAAGCTGTTTTGTTGATGAAATTGAGGAAAAACTAATAATTATAGGTTTAGGACCATTATTCAAGTGAAAAGGAATGGAATTTGGGCTTCGTTCGAAGAAATACAATTTTGGGCCTTTTGTGCCAAAATCTCCAATTTCAACTTTCAAATTTGAATTAAAACAAGAATCTAATGTTAAAGATGGAAGAAATTAATTGAACTAGGTGTAATGGAGCTTACCCAAGCTTAGAAATGGAGAAATTTTCTTAAAACAATGAAACCCTAAGCTCCAAGTCTTAAAAAATGGTGAAAAATAATGAAACCAGGTATATTTATACCTAGGTTCTGCCATCACGGACCTTGGGTCCCGATCGTAGTACCCTAACAAAAAGAGGTATTGCGATCGCGGACAAGGGTCATGATTACAACATCACCTTTGTTGGCTCAGTGATGATCGCCTTAGTTCATGACTGTGGGTGCATCGACTGGGGATTTGGTTCAATTCAAGTCCCTGCAGGACCCTTGAGATTTATTCAAAATCTCGTGAATAAAAATAAACTATGCTACCCTACCAAATTAGACGCCCCAGACTCAATGGCGATATCAAAATTTTGAAAAAAATATTGTTCTCACAAAGTTGAACCCTAAAATCCAAAATCATAACTTTTCAAATCGAGGATTGAAATTAGAGTTAAAAGCCATAAAACCCACTAAATATGTTATCACCCTAAAATTGAAATTTTAAATCTGCTAGTATAGTACATTTTACCATCCTCCGTATGAATCAAAAGATATCAATTGAAATCAAATATAAGGCTCTTAAAGCCACCAAAAATCATAATATCGTACAAATTGCACCAAAATGCATTGGGAACCATGCCAATCACCCTACACCCAAGAAGTACAACAATAAAACTATGGGGAGGGGTAAAATAGTCAAATCATACAAAAACACACATTTAACATATTTTATCAAAACTTTAGGTCGTTACATCATCCAGCACTAAAAATCTAGTTCGTCCTCGAACTAAAGGCAAAAAAAAATACCTGAATTGGTAAAGATCTGGGGATAAGAACTACGAATATCAAACTTGACCTCCAAAGTAGCCTTATCAGGTCGATATATCAACTGGACCTTAACCATAAGGATAACTCTAGAATGCAACCGTCTAACATCTTTAGCCAAAATAGAGATCAGTTCCTCAATGAAAGACAATCACTCATCTAACTAAACTGACTCCCAATGAATGACATGAGACTCATCAAGAATGTAACAACGAAGCATAAAAATATGAAAGACTGAATGAAGAATTGATAAATCCGGGGGCAAAGCTAACTAATATGCCACATCACCAACAATCTAAAGAATATTAAATGGACTAATATACCTGGGGCTAAGCCTTACCCTCCTCCCAAACCTCATTACACCCTTCATGGGTGAAACTCGAAGAAAGACACGATCATCAACACTAAATCTCAAGGCACAAAGTCAATGATCAATATAGCACTTTTGCTTACTTTGCGCCACTCGAAGTCTATCCTGAAAGATCCAAACTCTATCTAAAGACTCACAAAGAAAGTTCGTACCTCAGAACATCAAATCAACCAACTGGAGAGCAACAACATCTACCATACAAGGCCTCAAAAGGAGCCATATAGATACTGGAATGGTAGCTGTTATTATAAGCAAACTCTGCTAAAGCCAAATATTGCTCCCACTGGCCACCAAACTTCATCAGACATGTGCGGAGTATATCTTCTAAAACCTGGATAGTACACTCTAACTAACCACTAGTCTGAGGGTGAAATCCTATGCTAAGCTCAACCTACATACACAACTAATCCTTAAAAGTCTTCCATAAGTGAGAAGTAAACACAGAGCCTCGATCAGATATAATAGACCCTAACACACCATTAAGTTATACAATCTCACAAATGTAGATACAGTCTAACCTCTTAACACTAAAGGAAACCTACACTAGAAGGAAATATACAGGCTTGGCTAATCGATCTATGATAACCCAAACACTATCAGATCCATGGAAAGTGTAAGGCAACCCAGTCATAAAATCCATAGTGATATATACCCACTTCCACTTAGGAATATGTAATCTCAGAAGCAATCTACAAGGTCTCAAAAGCTCAACTTTCACCTGCCGGAAACAAAGGAAACAAGCTACAAAATATACTACATCCTTTCTCGTACCACACCACCAGTAATGCTATCACAAATCATGATACATATTAGTTACTCTCAGATGGATGAAATACCTAGAACAATGGGACTCCTAAAACATCAATCTAAACCAATCACCCACTCTCATCATACAAACTCAACCTCCAATCCTTAAAACTCTATCAGAATCAAATGAGGCTTCCATAGACTCACCACTCAACACCTTATCTTATATCAACCTCAATACAACATCATCAAATTGGTGAGCTTAAATCTTCTCCAATAAGGAAGACCTAGCCTTTATAAATGCCAAAACTTACCTAGGTGCCGATATCAACCCTAACTATTTGGTTAGCTAAAGAATGAACCTCTAAGGCTAAATGTCTCTCTTGGGTTAACAAATGTGCCAAGATACCCATGATAGTAGACTTTTGGCTTAAGGCATCTGCAACTTTATTAGCCTTTCACGAATGATAGAGAATAGTCAATTCATAATCCTTAAGAAACTCAAGACAATGACACTGCCTCATATTAAGATCCCACTAGGTGAAGAAGTGCTGATGGCTATGATGATACGAGAAAACTCACAAAAAACTCAATACAAGTAGTTCCTCCACAACATCAAAGCAAAAATAACTGCGCACAACTCCAAATCATGGGTTGGGTAATTCCTCTCATGGGGATTTAACTGAGGAGAAGCATATGCAATCACCTTACCCTTCTGCATAAATGTAGAACCTAACCCAACACCTGAAGCATAAAAAAATATAGTAAAACACATATTCTCTTTGGGAAAAGTCAAGATAAGAGCTAAAGCCAACAAATCCTTGAGCTTTTGAAAGCTCTCCTCATAAGTATTAGACCATTGGAAATGAATTTTCTTCTTAGTTAACTTGGTCACATGAGCTGTAATGGATGAGAAACCCTAAAAAAATATCGATAATAACCTATCAAGCCAATAAAACTCCAAATCTCAGTAGGTAAAGTAGGTCGATCCTAATCATGAACCACTGCAACCGTGGCCGAATCAACCATAATACCTTTCTTAGTCATAACATGATGCAAGAAAGAAATAGACTCTAACCAAAACTAATACTTGGAGAATTTGGCATACAACTTCTCATCCCTAAATCTTTAAAGCATAATCCATAAATGATCCTCACACTTAGCCTTACTCTTGGAATAAACCAAGATATCATCTATAAATACAATAATAAAAAAGTTGAGATATGGTTAAAACACCTTATTCATCAACTCCATGAACGAGGCAGGGGCATTGGTCATCCTGAAGGGCATGACCAAGAACTCATAATGACTATATTATGTCTGAAACACTATCTTTAGAATATCCGAATATCTAATCCTTAACTGGTGATACTCGAACCTTAAATCAATCTTTAAAAATACTGTGACACCCTGAAGTTGATAAAATAAATCATTAATATGAGGAAAATGATACAAATTCTTAACTGTGACCTTATTTAATTGTAGGTAATCAATAGACATACTCATAGACCCATCCTTCTTTTTTATAAACAAGATAGTCTTACCCAAAGGTGATACAATAGGTTGGATAAATCCCTTATCCAATAACTTCGACACCTAATTTTTCAAGGAGGAATAAAAATAGTTTTTCTATGCAGCTCAACATCAATAGAAAAATTAATATCATAATCTAGAGGCATACCAGGAAAATCCATAAGGAACACATCCATGAACTCACAGACAATACGAATAGAATCCAAAGAAGGAGGTAAAATAACACTAGTGTCACAAATATTAGCCAAGTAAGATAAACATCCATGCTCAACCAATTTATAAGCCTAAACATAAGATGTGATCCTCTTAGGACCTAAATGAAGCAAACCCTTCCAAGATATCCTCAGCACAATCAGCAAAGCTAAAGTCATGATCTTAGGAAAATAATCTAGGAAAATAATATTTAAAGTATCTACCTTAGGTCTGGCTGGTATATCATAGCAATGTCCATAACCACAAACTAGTTAAATAGCCCCACGACCACCACCACGGTATCCACTACCTTAGCCCCTCACACCTCTAGTAAAACCCTACCTCTTACAGTCGAAATGAGAGTAGCTTTAATCATAGAATGGGGAAAGTCCTTGGCCAAATAGCTAATCTCATCACTCATAAAGCAATCTTTACAACCCGACTCAATAGGAGAAGTTACCACTAGGCCTAGACGACTACCGTAAACTTTTGGACCATGATACCGCTACCCAAACTCTATAGGGATACCTGCACGAGTCTACCATGATAACCAAAAAAACCTTTAAAAACTCTACCTCGAGAGGCCTGACCTCTGAACTCACTAAAATAGTGTACCTTTATGGTGCCTCCCTGAGATGCTCATAGAATACCCTCAATTATCTTGGATTATCCACTAAATTATAAAAGGATACTCTAAATACAACCATTTGAGATGCAGCCAATTTAAGAAAATATCCAATCCCTTTACAAACTTTTGAATCTTTTTTGACTCAAGGGAAATACTAGCATAAGAATATTTAGACAAGGTGTGAAGCGTGCCTTATACCCTATAATAGTTATGGAGCCGTAATCTAGTAGATCAAACTTATCTCACATACTATTCCTCACACTATAAGGCACAAATCTCTATAAAAAGGTATTGGTAAACTGATCCTATGTCATCTTAGGGGAACCAAGAGGTCTATAACCAACAAGTAACCTCTACCAATCTTTAGCAGTATCTCTCAACTAATAAGTAGTTTAAGCAACCCCATCCAACTCAAGAAAACCTAAATTATGCAACTTCTCACGAAAATAAATCAAGAACTAATATGCATCATCATCCAAAATACCACTGAATCTAGAAGGACCCAAATAAGTAAATCACTAAAACCTCTTTTGATCCTCAAAACACATAACTATACTCATTGTAAGAGAAGACATGATGAATCTGGCAGGCTGAGATCTCATATGAAGAGCTAACATAGATAAAGGTTAAACTCCCAATCCTAGAATACCATACTCAAATATCAGCTGAAAAATGAATAGGACTCGAGGTCTGATGAGTACCCAAAATTGATGTAGGTAAAACAAAAGGATCCACACTCAAAACTAGAGGAACACCCGACGTAACCAAAATAGAATTCTCTAAGTGGGTCAGCAAACACACCAAAACCCCCTCCAAAATTAGGTAAAAAAAATTTGAAGTACTAGAATTGAACCTACACCCACAATATGCTCAACCTGAGGATCAAGGGTGAGTTCCCTAACACTTCTCGTAGATGGGACTAATTCATGGGCCCGTCTACTATAATGCACCGAGTTTTAGATCCTTAAAAATTTTTAAAATTTAATCCTAACTATCTTGACTATGACTCCCCTGATGAGTCATACAGAGTCTTGACAGTCATTGGACCAAACCATAACCAAATCAAAAAGTATGTGGTTGAGTTCTTCTTTAAGTACGAGTGTCTCACTATGTGTCATAATGATTCATTAGAGTTGTTGGGTGTAAATCATATGGTGTCTAGTGTATACTCCAAATAGTTATTGGGTTTATTACGACTGGACCCTACAAGTCGTGAGATCCCATTATGAGTCATGAAGGTTGAGTCATAGGGTCAACAGATTTTGAGTGCCATAGAGACTATGTTGGCTATGACTTATGGGGACCAGTCACAATGAGTCTATACGAGTCGTATAGTGACCTATAATCACTGACGACATTTTAGTTTTAAAATTTAGTGTACTTTGTACAATTTCTTTCTCTCAAAATTGAAACCCCACATTCATAAAGAACTTAAAAAGAGTTATTTCTCATTCATAATACACTCAAACACTCCAAAATATCTCTTAAATTATATCAAGTATCCATACTTAGGGTTTCTAAGAACTAGGTCATTCAAGGGCTAAAGAATTGAGTTTTTTTCATAAAACTTGGTATTTCAAGCATGTTACTCTTTCCTAATTATTAATTTGCTAAAAGCATGAGTTTTAAAGTGTTGTACATATGGTATTAACATTATTTTGTGGGTTGAGGGTCTTGAACAATTGTTGTTTATGTGATAATTCATGTTTGTCCCTACACGGGTTATGTTTAAATGGTGGTTTGAAAATCAAATTGATGCATGGAAATTGTGAATGAACTAGGGATTATGATTCCATAGACTTGTGAATTTTGAAGTGGTTATGACCCCAACCCCATATTGTGAAATTGGTTTTAAGTATACATATTGAACTACTCATAAACTACTGCATAATGTGAAAAGTCAATGAAGCATAATGATTTTTGAATTGAACCTTAAGGGGTTGTATAATTCCTTAATCCAATGTGTAATTTAACCAAATGGGATTGTGATTTCCCTCTATTGAGGGTAAAGGGTATGGCATGTTAAAGTTACCTTGCAAGTGTAGCTGGCATGATGATACCAATAATGTATGCCTAAATGTATATCATGGTTCAATAAATGATAATGTATGTGCTAATTATGTTTATTGCACTTTAATAAGGATTGTGTAGATGAGTTGTGAAAGTAGAGGTCATGAAGGACCAATACTGGAAAATGTGATTGTTGATACGGGGGTCTATATGATTAGGTAGTTTGAGTCCTCCTTATTTATATCATTTGATTGGGACATTTGAGTCCCCCACCTCGCATTATATGATTTGGTGCTCGTGTCACCTTGATATGTCAGGAGGTTCGAGTCTCCTGTAGTTTATATATACTCTCTAGTTCGTTCAGCCACACATAATAGGGCCCTACCAGTTGGGGGAATGCTGGGCCCATATAGCCTGTGGGTGCCTTCTTATGTTACAATAATTAATCTACGTAATTCAGGCTAATGTTTAAAGTAGATGTTAAGACTTTTTCCCTATCCCAACATGTGATATATATATATATATATATATATATATATATATATATATATATATATATATGCATTTGATTATGTGCATTGGTTTTGAATGATTTTGAATTGATGATCACGATATTATATTATCCTTATCCTTAAGTTACATGCTAGTGTTCATCCTACTAACGGTCTTTAGACGCTGTATTTCCATGTGATGCAGGCACTGGAGATACATCTACTTTTCCTGCATAGAGTTAGGTGGATTGGCATAGTTTATCGATTCATTATGATGAAGTGGTGAGCTTCCATATTTTGGAAGACTTAGATATTTCATTAGTTCTTATCATAAAATAGATTTGAGATTTTCATTATCATTATAATTATTATTTTTATTATTAGTTTTATCTATTAGAGTTGGGGAAATGTCCCAACCAAGACTAGTTTTTGGTTCTTGTGTTAGAAGACTTTGTTGGATCACCGTGGATTTGGCCAATGTTGGTCAGTTTTTTTGGCCGGTCGATGGTTATTGATTTTAGATATACCCTTTATTCTTTAAACTTATTTTTATATGTTTAGATTTTATCTGACATTAGGGATATTGTGTTTGGTTTGGTTTGGTTTGGTGGAGGGTGATCTCTATTCCATGTGAGACTTGAGATATCCATCATGGCTAGGACCTGGTTTGGGTCATAACAAAGGTGGTATCAGAGTCTAGGTTTGGTATCATTGGGTGTCCACAAAGCCACATCAAGTAGAGTCTCTTTTATAGATGTGTAGTTCACTACACATCTAGGGGAGAGGCTATGAGGCATTTAGGTATATTTTACTTCCTTGTTGTTCTATTTCAAGATATAAAGTCTAAGGTTTTGAATCTACTCTTATTTCTATATGTTTGCTTTTCAGATCACGCCTCCAAAAAATCTAATGTTCAAGTAAACTCCTATGTCCTATTTGAGAACAATATGGATGGAGCTCATCCTACTCTAGGAGTTCAAATCTGATCGAGGGTAACTGCTTCTAATTTTACTGAGGGAGCTCCATCAGTTCTCCTTATCCCTACTCAAGCACCCTAGGTCAGTGTGTCTAATGCTGAGTTTCACTATTCAATTTATTTTCTTACTAGTTGGTGGCTTCCTAGACTAAGCGTGTTGCTTCGTTCTTTGAATCCACTAGAGTTGGCTAATTTTAGAGGTTGGGTTCTTCTATTTTCACTGGTTCTAAAGTTGATAAAGATCCTTAAAATTCATTGACGAGATATAAAAAATCTTCTATGTGATATGGAGGTGTAGAGTTTGTAGCTTATCAGTTAAAAGATATGGCATATCAGTGGTATGAGGAGTGGGATCAGTCTAGGAGAGATGATGCCGAGTCCATAATATGGGATAATTTCTCTAGTGTATTCCTTCATTGCTTTTTTCATTAGGAGTTAAGGGAGGCGAAGGTCGAGGAATTCATGAATCTAAAGCAAGGTAGGATGACAGTAAATGAGTATTCCTTGAAATTTCATCACCTGTCATGTTATGATCTTGAATTGATGTCTAGCATGAAGGATAGAATAAGGAAGTTTGTCTCTGGGTTATCCTATGAGTTAATATTAGAGAGTAAGGCTACCTTATTGAACAAGGATATTAACATCTCTAGACTTATGGTGTATATGCAACAAGTGGAAGAGGAAAATAAAAAGTAAGCAGAGATGAGTGAAACACAGAATAAAAAGTATCTCTATTTGGATCAGGGTGAAGGTCAGCAGTAAAGTGTTAGAGATGGTGGAAAATAGTCTAACAAGAAGTGGGGCAATTCTGGTTTCTACTTTATGGTTAGTTCTCCTTTTCCAAAGCCATCAAGTGATCATCATTCTTAGTATAATAGTGGATTTAGAGCACCAAGAGACCAACCTTAGGCTAGTGAGGCTCAGTCAACTCATCGTATGCTCCTTGTAGATTTTATGGTAAGGTGCACTGTGGTGTTTATGTAGAGGGAAGGAACAAGTGTTTTAAATAAGGTTCAATTGGTCATATATAGAGGGATTGTCCTTCTATGGTTGATTTTGGGGTAAATAAGATTCCTATTGTACTTTATCAACACCCATGCCAAAAGGTGCTGCGTTTGCTTTTGGCTCCGACATTGGTCAGAATTGCCTGTATGCTCTTGCCACCCATTAGGATTCTGAGTCATCCCCCGATATTATTACTAGTAAACTCAAACTCTTCTATTGTGATGTATATTGGGTACTTTATCCTTGGTTTAAACTTTCTTATATTACTCCTTATATGGCTATCCATTATGGTTTTGATCCTAAATATGTTTCAGACCCCTTCTCTGGGTCCACCTTGGTGGATGACTCTATTTTGGCTATAAGGGTCTATAGGGGTTGTGTGATGTCGATCTATAGTAGAAAGACCCTAGTACAACTAATAGAGTTGGAAATATTAGACTTTGATGCAATTTTAAGGATGGATTGGTTACATTTGTGCTATGCATATCTTGATTGTCGGACCCAAAGGGTCAGTTTCCAATTCCCTAATAAGCCAGTGATTTAATGGGAATGTGTTACCTAGTACCTAAGGGAAGGTTTATTTAAAGCCCGAAAATTGGTTTTCAAATGGTGCCTCTATCACTTAATATATGTTAGGGATTCTAGATCTGAAAGTCCTTCTTTGTAGACTATTTCTATGGTCTGTGAATTTCCTGAGGTGTTTCCTGATGATTTTCCTGGTGTTCCTCCTGATGGGGAAATTGATTTTGGTATTGGTCTTCTTTTGATACTATTCTTATTTCTATACCTCCTTAAAAAATAGCTCCAACTGAGTTAAAAGAAATCAAGAAGTAGTTAAAATACTTTTTTAACAAGGGTTTTATCAACCCTAGTGTGTCTCCGTAGGGTGATTCTTTTTATGTAAGAAGGATGGGTCCCTTCCGATGTGTAAAGATTATCGCCAATTGAATAAGGTGACCATGAAAAATTAGTATTTCCTTTCGAGGATTAATGATCTATTTGATCAACTCCAGGGTGCTAAGTTTTTTTTCTAAGATTGATCTTTGATCGGGTTATCATCAGTTGAAATTAGGGAGGTGGATATCCCTAAGACTGCTTTTCGAATGTGTTATGGTCACTTTGAGTTTTTGGTGATGTTTTTCAGTTTGACCAATGCCCCGACAATGTTTATGGATCTTATGAATTGGGTTTTTCATTGATTCTTGGATTTGTTTATGATTGTCTTTATCAATGAAATTTTGGTGTATTTAAAGAGTGAGGCAGATCATGCCGATCACCTTTGCCTTATGTTATGGACACTTAAGGAGCAATAATTGTATGTAAAATTTTTGAAGTGTGTGTTCTGGTTAAATGTTGTGACTTATCTGGGACATGTTGTTCCTAATAAAAGGATCATAGTGGATCCTAGAAGGTTGCGGTGGTTAAGAAGTGGCTTAGACCCATAACTCCAACCGATATTTAGAGCTTCTTAGGTTTAGATGGCAATTATAGAAGGTTTGTAAAGAGTTTCTAATCTATTGTTTTCCCATTGACTAAGTTGACCTAGAAGAAGGTGAAATTTTTTTGGTCTAATGCTTGTGAGGGTAGTTTCAAGAAGTTGAAGGATAAGTTGACTTCGACTTTGATCTTGACTCTACCTGAGGGCACTGATGGATTTGTTGTCTATTATAATGTATCCCTAGTAGGAATAGGTTGTGTGGTGATGCAACATGGCAAGGTGATTTCTTATGCCTCTAGACAATTGAAAATTCATGAGAAGAATTACACGACCTATGATTTGGAATTATTGGCTGTGGTGTTTGCATTATATATCTAGAAACATTATTGTACGAAGTCCATGTTGATATCTATTTTGATAGTAAGAGCCTGCAATATGTGTTCAAAATAAGCTAAATCTCATGTGAAGGAAATGGTTTGACTTGCTCAAGGACTATGACATGAGTGTTTACTATCATCCAGGTAAAACTAATGTAGTTGCTGATGCTCTTAGCAGGTTGTCCATAGGAAGCTCATCTCATATGGACGAAGAGAAGTGGGATTTGGTGAAGGATATTCACCATTTGTCAAATCTTGAAGTTTGTCTTTTGGACTCTAAAAATGGTAGTATGATTATTCAAGAGGTAATAACATCATCTCTTGGTGCTGAAGTAAAAGGGAAATAGATGTTGGATCCTATCTTGATGCAAAGAAAGAATGATATAGGTAGGTAGAAGGTGATGATTTTCAAGATCGATAGTGATGGTAACTTGAGGTATCAAGGTAAATTCTGTATTCCCAATATTGATGGATTACGAGGGAGAATTTCAGCCTTAGCCCATGAGTCATGTTATACTATTTATCCTAGTTCGACGAAAATGTATTATGATCTTAAGGAGATTCATTGGTGGAATAATATGAAGAGTGATGTGGCTAATTTTATAGCTAAGTGCATGGTATGTCAGTAAGTGAAGGTATGTGGAAATGAGAGATAATTAATATGAATTTTATTACCGTTCTACCGCGGTTTTGCCAACAACTTGATTTGATTTAGGTCATCTTGGATAGGATGACTAAGTCTGCTCACTTTTTGCCATTGAGGGATAATTTCTCTTTAAAGGATTATACCAAGTTATTCTACGAGGAGATTGTGAAGTTGTGTGCTACTCCAGTTTCCATCTTATTTGATCGGGTTACTCAGTTCTCATCTCACTTTTAAAGGTCGTTCCATCAAGATTTGGGGAATAATATGACCCTGAGTACCACTTTCTACCAGTAGATAGATGGGCAAGAAAAAAGGATAATTCAAGCTTTGAATGATATACTTCGAGCTTGTGTATTTGATTTAGATGGTAGTTGGGTTGACCACTTTCCTCTCATAAAATTTCCTACAACAATAATTATCACTCTAACATTGGTATGACTCCATTTGAGACCTTGTATGGTAGGAGGTGTAGGTCTTCTACTAGGTGGTTTGAGGTCGGTGAAAATAAGTTATTTGGTCTGGATTTGGTTCACCAAGCCATGAAGAAGGTGAAGGTGATTTACGATAGACTTAAGGCCACCCAAAGTCACCAAAAGTCCTACGTGGAGATGAGGCAAAAAGAGTTGGAGTTCAGTATGATGATTGGGTGTTCTTGAAGGTGTCCCCCATGAAGGGAGTGAGACGCTTTGGAAAAAAAGGGAAGCTCAGTCCCCGTTATGTTTGTTCGTACTTGATTTTGAGGAGGGTTGGTAATGTTGAATATGAATTGGAGTTTCCTTCTAGTTTGAGCTTTATCCATCTAGTGTTTCATGTTTTGATGTTGAGAAAGTGCGTGGGTGATCCTTCGATAGTTGTTCCTTTAGATGAGGTGGTTATTTTCGATTCCTTGTCCTATGAGGAAGTTTCAATTAAGGATTGGCAATTCCATCGGTTTTGGACTAAGGATGTGGCATCGATAAAGGTTCATTGGAGGTACCAACAGGTTGAGGAAGCTACTTAGGAAGCCGAGGAGGACATAAAGTCCAAGTATCCATTCTTGTTTCCTATTCTAGATTATTGTTCTTGAGGTATGTGTATTCCTTAACATCTTTATTTTCTATCTTTGTTAAAGGTAAGTGTGCTTTTTCTTAGAGTCAGATCATGCTAATGAATGCCTTATCCTGTCATTCGAGGATGAATGATCCTAAGGGGGGAGTATGTAACGCACCGGGTTTTAAGTCCTTGATTTTTTTTGAAATTTATCCTCATTATCCTAACTACAACTCCCCTAATGAGTCGTAGGGAGTCTTGACGAGTCATTACATAAAATTGCAACCAAATCAGAAGGTGTGTGGCTCTGTTGTACTTTGACTTCGTGTTGCTCACTATGAGTCGTAAGGACTTGTTATGAGTCATTGGGTGTAAATCATAGGGTGTCCATTGTATACCCGAAATGGTTGCTGGGTTGATTACAACTGCACCCTACGAGTCATAGGGTCCCATTAAGAGTCATATAGGTTGGGTCATAGGGTCAACATATTGTGAGTTCCTTGAAGACTGTCTTGGCTATAACTTGTGGTGACAAGTCGTAATGATTCTATATGAGTCGTATAGTTACCCATAATCACTAATGAGTAAATTTTAGTTTTTCAATTGAGGGCACTTTGGACAATTCCCTTCTCACTCAATTGAAATCCCACATTCATAAAGCACTTATGAAGTGTTATTTCTCATTCATAACATACTCAAATTCTCCATAATCACTCTTAAATACTCTCAAGCATCCATACTTAGGGTTTCTAAGAAGTAGGCCATCCAAGGGCTCAAAGGTTGAATTTTTTTCGTGAAACTTTGTATTTTAGGCATGTTACTCTTCCCTAATTATTAATTTGCTAAAATCATAAGTTTTAAAGTGTTTTTCATATGGTATTGACATTGGTTGATGGGTTTAGAGTCTTGAACAATTGTTGTTTATGTGATGTTTCATGTTTGTCCATGCACGGGTTATGTTTAAATAGTGGTTTTAAAATCAAATTGATGAATGGGAATGGTGAATGAACTAGGGATTATGATTCCATAGACTTGTGACTTTTGAAGTGGTTATGACCCCAACCCTATATTGTGAAATTGGTTTTGAATATAAAAAGTATGCATATTGAACTACTCATGAACTACTGCATAATGTGTAAAGTTAATGAAGCATAATGATTTTTGAATTGAATTTTAAGGGGTTGTGTAGTTCCTCAATCCAATGTGTAATTCAACCAAACGGGATTGTGATTTCATTCTAATGAGGGTAAATAGTGTGGCATGTTAAAGTTACCTTGCACAAGTAGTTGGCATGATGATACAAATAATGTATGCCTAAATGTATATCATGGTTCAATAAATGATATTGTTTGTGCCAATTATGTGCATTAGTTTTGAATGATTTTGAAATGTTGATCATGACATTATGTTATCCTTATCTTTGAGTTACATACTAATGTTTACCCCACTAGCCATCTCCTGATGCTGTATCCTCACGCGATGCAGGCACTGGAGATACCTCCACTTTTCTTGAACAGAGTTAGGTGGATCAACTCAGTTCGTTGGTTCATTATGGTGAAGTGGTAACCTTCTATACTTTGGAAAACTTAA
Organism: Capsicum annuum; assembly: GCF_002878395.1. Lineage (NCBI taxonomy): Eukaryota > Viridiplantae > Streptophyta > Magnoliopsida > Solanales > Solanaceae > Capsicum > Capsicum annuum. The sequence goes on along the minus strand of NC_061120.1, from coordinate 91,882,760 downwards.
ACATTTCATCAGCTCTGTAACGCCCCAAAAATCTATCCCGAGACGTCACTCGGTGCTTAGGACCACGAGTGATCCCAAACTAACCATTCTAATGGTATAACTCATAAGCAACTGAAAAATATGTATAAAATGACTGAGTTTACAATGCGGAAATATAATAATGATGGAATCTGTGAAAATACAATTCAAATAGAACTGTACATTTTGATAAAGTCTGAAATGAGGGACTGAAATTACATGACTGACTCTAACTGACATCTATGAAGCCTCTCCTATACTGACTACAGATAGCTAGGACGTGACCCCAACTACCACTAATCAATAGATAGGAGTAAAAAGTAAAGTACATAATAACATCTAACTAAAGTCCCCGAAGTATGAGGACTCATCATCTGCTGGCTGTAATCTGTAACTATCTGAATATAGTACACGTGCTACAACTCGTACTTAAATTCTAAGACAATATTGCACATAGACATATATGTGGATCAGTACTTTGAGGATGTACTAAGTATATGTGGGTGAATGCATAAGTAAAACATCATCTCATCATCATAATTTGTAAAACAATGCATGCTAAATGTAGATGACTCATACAAGCCGAAATATCTAAAATACTGAAATCTGAAATCATGAATAGAAAATGATACATTATAAATCTGGTGAGTCATAACATATAGTTCTAAAAGTTGTACTTGTATTCTCTCTTTAAATCATACTTTCTAAGTGTAGAAAGGACTCACTCTTAAATCTTAAATCTGAAGCTAATATCTTTTTTAAAACATAATCTGACTAAAATTTTGGAGCCTTTACACTTAGTTTTCTAAAAACTTTCCTGTTCTAAAATCTGTAGACTGTAAGCTTTAAAACTTTAGGGAAAATACTTTATCTGAAGACTTTTAGGGACTTTGGGACTTAGGGTATTTCTACTAACAGACATAAACCATGTGAGCTGACATGGAGTCCAATGTCATGGCCACGTTAGGAAGAGCTGTTCGACCCTTGCCATCGAATAGAACCTTAACTTATGTGATCACTATCATAGCCCACTATGGTTAAATCAGAAACATACGGTGGCATGTAGTTCTAGGGCATGATACCTTGGAATCAGACCCAACTCGGTAATAAATACTACTCCCATACTTATTGCTCAGAACTTTTAGGAAATCCATCTTAAATTAGCACAAGGGTCTATAATGAAAAGCAATTGTGCTTCTCTTTGCTTTAAATTATAAATAATGTGGATTCCTATCTTAACTTAGGTTCGAAAGATCAATCTTTCTTTAAAATTTGAATGCTTGCTTGTTAAAGCATGCTATACTCTTCATGAAATATCAAAATTCATACTTGGGTTTAAAGCATATGTACGTAAATGATCATAATTTCATAATGAATCTTAATTTTCAACAATTATCTTGGAAACATTTTGAAAATATCAATTCACAATAGGTATGTGCAATTCATGATATAAATCCTCAATTCAAAGCATAAATAAGTGGGATAAACATGCAATTCAAGACTTAAATCACTTATAATTTCATAAACTTAAAACAAGATACCTTGGGTATAAACCCCAACTTGAAAATCATGTAATATTTAATAAAATTCAAGTTTTTAGGCCTAAGAATGAAAGATTTGTCCTTGTTCAAACCCCACATACTTCTCTTGATGATCTCAGATGAGAAAGCTTGAATCTTGGATTCCTATGATGGCTTTGAAGATGTGTTCTTGGATTTTTTGAATTGGAAATTCTTAATCTTGAACTATCTTGGAGAATTGATGAATAAGTTGGACTTGAATTAATATTTGTGTTCTTTAACATTGTTTCTTGAAGAAGATAACTCAAATTGATGTTCTTGGGAATGTTCTTGAAAACTTTTCTTGAAGAAGATTTGATGGAGTTCTTAGTGTTCTTGAGGGGGCTAGGGATTTCTTTGGAGAGAAAAGGATGAATAATGATGTAAATAATAATTTTAGGTCTTTAATTATCTATTATCGATGAGTTAGGGTGAAGGAAAGCCCCTAAAAAATGCGAAAATAGAACTTAGGAAATAGCTGGGGGCGATGGAGCGCGCGTCACGGGCATATTGCCTCTGCTTACTGCCTCTTCACAAAAATGGCTGTAACATTTTGCTCGGGTATTGGATTTTGGCGAAATTGGTATAGTTGGCAAGCTAATTCAATTATCTACAATTTGATGGGTCTTGAGATGAAAAATTCCATGTATATAAAAATTTATATACATTTAAAGTAGACCCTTGTAGAATCGAATGCCAATTTTTGGACCGATCAATTATGTTAGCTCAATTTGGTTCTAAGTGATTCCTATGAACATTTTTAACCTCAAGAGCACTTCACAATCTAGGATAAAGATCATGAAACTTATATTTACTTGGGAATTACTTGGATTATATCTTATACATGTAAGAACGACGGTTCATAGACTAGCCCAAAAAATATGGGGTATTACATTATCTTCCTCTTGGGAACATTTGTCCTCGAATGAGACTGGTTAGATTGAGATACTATACGAAGCTAACTGAGATCATATTCTGAACATGAATGACTTGGAACCTGATTGCTTAACTGAGTCTGAAACATGATACATGAACTAAATATCACGACTAAGCTGATTTCTTGAATACATGCACTGACATGAGAATGGTTATAAGGCTGAGATAGAAACGAGAGAGTCCACTAATGAGTAACCATAACTTTAGGCTGGATCTGATTTCGTGAGAAAAAATATAAGAGGTTTATGACATGAAAACTTAGGGTATTACAACATTTCTCCCTTGGTATCGTTCTTCCCCGGACGATACTGATTTGGTTGAAATACTAGGAAAAGAATGAGACGATACACAAGATACTTACGAACTGAATTATGACTTAATATCTGAATCTAACACTGATGCATGATGCATGTACTGAGCTGACTTTCTCAATTTACCTAGATGCGAACAAACTACCTCTTGAAATGGCCATACTCACGAACTTTCAGGTAGTGAGACTAGAATAAATTGGAAGATGGAAAAACTATAGAAATTTGCCTGCTTGACTGTCAAACTAGATTGCTGGCTATACGGACTGAATCACAATGAATGATCAAACCCAAACAGGGTATTTGTTCAACACTCTTTTAGGAAGTTCTAATGATATTAGGGAGTAAGGGACTCCAGGAATGATCTGAACAAGACCTCAGAATAAGAAATTACAATATCGCCCCGAATATATAGCATGAAACATAGACCTATAAATCATAAGTCAGGATAGAAGTACTAGGCTTTAAGGAATGCAACTTCGTACTTTCAAGCTTAGTAACACTTGTCAAACAGTCCCTCAACTATACTATTCCCTTCAAATACCATACTCACTTGATTCATCTTATAATTCTCATATGGCATTGATAAATCCATCTACTAAAGTCTAAACTGAACTAACTCCTCTCATCAAGGTCAAGCCTAACTCGAAACCACAAGGTACTGCACATAACCTTATAATACTAATCTGAACTATGGATTTAATGCCCCAAGTATGGTCATAGCTTCTCACTCTATGAAGATTCTTCTTATAACTTTTAACAACTAAATTCAACCTCTTACTAAAAATTCATTAATTCACAACACACCTATCCCCTTATATACCAACATGATGTTCAAGCCTATCTTCATAACCACATATACGCTTCTAAAAAAATAACCATAAGAGCATCTTTCTCATATTCTTTAATACCTCTATCAGTAACAACTTCCATGCACTATTCAATTCTTAGGAAGACACACATAAAACGTTCCCAACTAACCAAGTCATACACAAAAAGCTTCACCTCAGTATTCCTTTATTTATAGACCTACATAAAATAAGCATAAAACAATCTTCCAAAACATAACACATTTACTTTCTCCTATCTACACAAGTATACTCTTTATATCATCTCCCCCTTAGCTTTAAGCCATCACTCTTAGTTTGTGGAACCCTTTTCTATACTCTAAACCAAACTGCACTCACTGCACTCTAGAGTCTACAACACAAAAATACATGTAAATAATAAACTTACTCTAAAATACTACACCTGAAAGTGTAAAACCCACGTCTAATACTTCTTTCCAAGGTACAACTCTATCTTTCTATAGCCCACTAGTCATCACATAATATTTTGAACACTAACTAACTTAGAATCTTCATGAGTATCACTACATCCTGAGTTCACACCATCTAGAGCTTTAACCTTTATTTCTATTTACTTAATCTTCAAGGATTAAAACTTAGATTCTAACACTTAACACAAATATCTTCAAACCCTTGCTGAACCATACTAACTTCCTTCATAGTTTACTAATATCATATCTCTAAACGTACACTAGCATACCCAACATCATAAACCTATAAACCATAAGTCAACTGACAAGAACATCATATACCACGTAGCCTCATTAATACTCATCAATTCAAGGGTACTACTAACCATACACCACTTAATAAATTTTGAAAATAATGAAGCCCATATCACCTTGGGCACAACTCTACATCATACCTGCAACATTATACTAAATTGCGAATAAATAAACTTAAGATCTTGCATGCACTATTCAAACCTACTAGATGACTTTCATACAACTAACCACACTAACCAAGAAATCATTACATCCATCTTGATGACTATTCATTATTCAAACTTAATATCTATTGCTATTCTCACTTGGAAGTTATAAATAAAAAGCAAAATCAAGAAACACTAGTCCACTAGAACTTTACAACAACAATAATCGATCCTAATCGTATGGCCTATCTTATCATAATCCATTAACACATCCCCCTTCTACACATCATTACCATTAACCCTTCTATACACTTAAATTACTATCATAGCTCTATAAGTTTCAGCTAAGCTCCTTTTTGTAATCTCAAGGGAAGCCTAAATTAGCAATACTAAACCACCAAACACTTCGTTAATACCCTACTCCTTTCAAATACAATAGGTACTACCAATAACTACTTTCGCACTTCAAGCAGACAACAATTCACCTTAACTAATAACTCATTCTCTACCTTTCACTAAACTAGCGAACAAGGACATATCAACTTAACAAAACTAGACAACATGCCTAAGTTTATCTCTATACTTTCTATCAATCGTCATTCCCATTTTTATTGTAACAACTCTTCTATACCTATACTTCTAACCATAAGGCTCTACTATTTATAAATCATAACGCTGAAGTTTATAATATCTCTTGAATGTACACAACATTCAATAATCTTGGTTCATACTATCTCCTCTCATGAGAACTATCTATATTGAAAAGGGTCAATAGGAAATCTGAATACATATCTAATTCTGTCTCAACTAAACAACTCATAAGGATGAGGACATAAACTTTCAACAAAAGAAACTTAACACACTAGGGAGCTCCTCTCAAGCCCCTTGTGTGACTTCTGAAGTTTCGGCTAGTAAATCTTAGAGCGTTATCTGGGGAGGAATTGGAACTTTCTAATTATGTTATCTTGAGAATAATACATTGTAATACCCCATAAATTATCTAAGCTTAAATTCGCTCCTAGAATGTTCAGGAATAGATTCCAAAATAAAGAATATTTATTTCTTATAGAATTATTTAGATGTAGACTTTCCACTATATGGGAAATTGAATAAACTTTTCATCGATACTAAATTCGCCCAATTCCAACACGCGGTGAAGGAGTTAAGACGTTTTTAAGTTTATAGTGCACTACCTGGGCAGTCACCGCATTGCGGAGGTGGTTAAATTCATAATTGTCATTTTATAGTGGACCTCTATTATATTGGTGCATCGCGGAGAGGTCTATCTTCCCATTTGTCAATTTACAGTAGTCCAACACTATAGTGGCGCATCGCGCCGAAGGTCAAAATGGAATATCAATAGGCCACCGCTATGGTAGTGCATCGCGTTGAAGTTCGAGGTCCCAATTGTCAAAATATAATGAGACAACATGATAGCTTCTCATCGCAGAGGCACCCAATTTCCCAATCATCAAATTCCAGTGAGACATCACGATAGTGGCACATCGCGGTGGCCCATTAAATCGGGACTACAATTACATTTTTCTAGCTTTATTTATGTAACGCCCCGAAATTGGGTCCCGAGATGTCACACGGTGCTTAGGATCACAAGTGATCCCCAAGCTACCCCTTCTACTGGCATAACTCATAAGTAATTGAACAAAAAGTATAAATCTATACAAATCTGTGGAAAATAACTATTTTCTGAATATGATAGATACAAAACTAAATTTAGAAGATTACAACTCTGCTTTTACAACCAAAACTAAAACAAAATACATCAACTTCTACTGACTGTCTATGAAGCCTCTACTAGTACTTACTATAGGTAGCTGGGTCATGATTCCCGACTATCCCAACTCAATATGACTAAATAAAGAAAATACAACACTATTAGTTCAACATAACTAACCCAAGCCCTTGAATCAAAAGGACTTATCACTTGCTGACTGGATACCACGAACTGACTGGATCTGAAGGTACATACTATACCTTGTACCTACATTCTGAGAAAATGTAGCCCACCTACGAATACATGGGTCAGTACCATGGAAACGTACCGAGCATATGGGGGTGCAATGCATATATAAAATAATATCTTAATATCATCTCAGTTTATGAAATTATGCATGCTGATATAAATGACTCACTTAACTCAAATTAAATCATCGAAATCATGGATGAATAATACATGTAAAGCAAAACAAGTGAGTCATTACAATAAGTTCTCAATTCACTTCTTCCTTAGTTTCAAACATGTAGAGCAATCAAGTTTCGAAACAATTCTCTTTAGAATATATAGTCTTTAAATCTTTCAAAAACAATGACTTTCTCAAACTCAATATTTCAAGCAATTATATTTTCATCTCAGATAGAAGAATACACACACACTGAGAGCCTCTTATAACCGACATAAACTATGTGAGCTACATGGAGTCTAATGTTCTACCCACGTTGGGGAGAGTCGCCCTATTCCTTGCCATCGGAGTAGGACCTTAAATCATAAATCCAAACACTAGTAATCGTTATATAAATCAGCCTTAGGCTCACATCCTACGAGGGCACATAGTTCTAGGAAATTACCAAAACAGCTATACCTGCCACTCGGTGCTAAAGACTACTCCCAGACTTAGCTCAGATCTTTTCAAAAGAAAATCCACTAATAAACAGTTTAACAATTCACAAAGGAAGCCATCTTGCTACCCTTTTCATAATAATCATAAAAGTGGATTTCTTTTCTCATCTCGGGTTCAAAAACAGTTCTTCCACGACCATCAAGGTCAAATCATTCTTCATCATCTCAAATCATTCAAATCTCAAGGTGTTTATAACACATACTTCACAAAATAATAATCTTAAATAGATTTCAAAACCCATATATAAATATCACAATAAAATCTTTCAAAGTTTTATACTTTATGTCATAAGCATAAAAATAATCACTTAAAAATTAAAATTTCAGCTTTATAGGAAAACATATCAACATTCTCTTGAAAACATCATAAGTCATAAATTCATATATTCGAATTCGTAGTAAAGCATATCAAATCATATATCTTTGTAAGAAAAATTAACTTTGGACACAAGAACGAAAGAATGTTCTTATTGAAAAATCACACATACCTTAAACTTGAAGCTTTGAATGACTTTTCGAATGACGTAATGCTATTCACGAACTTTTGAGTGTCCCTCGTAGCCTTCGTAATGGGGATTCCGAATATGTTAAATTATAGAATTCTCACGGCTGAATCTCTAGCTATTGAGGTTTTTATGTTGAAACCCTAACGGTTGTTCTTGGTGATTTTTAGAGAAAGTAAACTTATTTTGATGTTGTGGGAGTTTAATCCCGTGTTATAGACATATATAGGGGTGTTTTTGGTACTTGGAAGTGAGGTATGCGGTGCACAAACCATGGAAGACCTTAAGGTGTGCATCGCACATCTTATGGAAGACACTTAAGTGTACATCGCACTCCCAATTGCACATATTTGATTGTGTGGCGCATTGCCCATCGCACACCCTTACTATCTCTCATGAAAATGGGCATAACTTTTCGATTGGGTATTGGATTTTCACAAAATTGGTATCGTTGGAAAGCTAATTCAATTATGTATTGGGATGAAAACTTTCATGTATATTAAGAGATTACACATTTGAAGTAGTCCCTTCTAGAATTGAATATCTAATGTTAGACAAATCAAATGATCTTAGCTCAACTTCTCTCTAAATGATTTATATGAACATTGTGGACCTCAAGAGCACTTCACATACTAGGATAAAGGTCATGAAATCTATATTCACATGGGAATCACTTGGATTAGAGCTTAGAATCCTAGGAATGATGGTTGGGATTCTAGTGTGAAAATATGAGGTATTACATTATCTCTCCCTTGGGAACATTCGTCCTCGAATGTGCATAATTAACCTGAAACACAGAGGAATCTTTGTCTTTAAGCTATCATATGCAACTTATAGAAACTAAATCACTGGATCTCAAGAATAATGAGCTACTAAACTGATCTGCAAGTGCATGAATTCTCATGCAAATAACTATATGGAAAAGATAGAAACGAGAGTGTCAACTTATTAGTAAGCATTACTTTGTGCTGGATCTGATCTCATGAGAAAATATGATAGGTTTATGGCTTGATAACTCGGGGTTTTACAACATCCTCTCTTGGAATCGTTCGTCCTCAAATGATAATAATTTGATGAAAATACTAGGAAGAGATTATGATACTACATAGGATACTTACAAACTGAATCATGACTTAATATCTGAAATTGAAACTGATGCATGAACTGAGCTGAATTCAGAATTTAATTGGACACAAACACATTGCTTCTTGGAATGTACATACGTATAAGACTGCGGATAGTAAGACTAGCTAGAAAATTAAGAATCTATAGGAGCTTATCACCTTGCTTGCTAAACTAGATTATAAGCTATATGGACTAGATCATACTGACTACCCATACTCAAATAGAGTATTTCTTTAGCACTTTTCTACGAAATTCTATTGACATTAGAGAGCAGAGAATTTTGGGCATGCTCTGAACAAGACATTTGACTAAGGAATTACAACATTGATATAACTCTGTAGCATGGAATATAATTATATAACTCATAAACTAGGATCGGATTGCTAGGCCGTAGGCAACGCAACTTCTAACTTTCAAGCTTAGCATCACTTCTCAAATGCTCTCTCAACTATACTATTTCCCTTAAATACCACACTCATTTGATTCAACTTATAATTATCATATTGGCATTGGGAAATCTTTCTACTAAGGTCTAAACTAAACTAAGTCCTCTCACCATAATCAAGCCTAACACTAAATCACAAAATACAATATGCCAAACCACAACAATATTCTAAACCACAAGGTTCAATATTCTATATCTTCTTAGAGCTCACACCTTAAGCATAACATGTCTTACCACTTCAATGACTAATTTAAAACTCTTGATATGGATTCACTAGTGCATATTGCCTTCATCATCTTACACCCAACATGACATTCAAGCCTATCATTAAAAATAACATATAACTTTAAGGCAAATACCCCTAAGGGCATACTTCGCATATTCTCTAAACCTTTATCAAAAATAATTTTCTTGCACTATTCTTAAAAACATACACACAATTTCTAACTAACCATGACATGTATCAAAGACTTGGCCTCAATCTTACTTCACACTTTAGCCTTAGATAGAAAAGCATAAATAATCTTTCTTAATGAGGGTCATCAACTCTCTCACATCTAAACCATTGCTTATCCACTATCATAAACACTATCTTAACATAGGAAGAGGTCACCGAAGGGCTAACACATATGAACCAGAAGCACAAAAACTACAATACATAATATTAACACTTATCTTTGTCCTGAGGAATAAAATATCAAAGGCATGGATTCATTAAAGAAATCTAAGCTGAGGACATGTATGATATAATGCGAACTTCACTAGTATCATGAGTTTAAAAATTGGTCAGACTCTGAAACATGAGTTTATACTTATCATGAGTTATTCAACATAAGACTGGAGTTCATAGATTCATAAGAGATAACTCAAATCACAGAGTGAAGTTGTTATATGCTTGCTAGAAGCTGTGAATGGGCTTGAGCACACATGATAGGTGTAAGCATAGGCTTGTGGCATAGATTTATCAAGCAAGTGATGGATTTGATGTTGTAATGAATAAAATCCAAGGAATACTATAGTGTAAGAAGGAATCACTATCTCATCCTAACTCATTATTGAGATGTATCACAATCTAATTCTCAAAACTTGGTTTGGTTCTTCACTAACCATCTCGCCCTTAGGTCAAAGCTAGTATTCTAAGCATGTTGGTCTACTCCATATCCTCGAGATTAAGCCATAATTTCATCATTCTAATATCTATACATAAATGATAAAATCACAAGAGTAAACTAATTTCGAACTTAGCGACTTTATTTTTGAACAACCCATCTATATGCCATCCTTAACTTTCAAGCTTCAATAATTATCATCAAAGACTTACACTTTCATTTGCAACCATACCTACATCTCTAATCAAATAATCATAGCTACCAAGATCACACTTCTATACTTATAATTTTCCCAAACCATGAGAATAATAATCATACTTAAAAGGCCCAATATCTTCAATCATAACTCCTTAAGTTAGCTTTCAAGAACATCATAAATTATCTAACTAACCTTTCTCCACCTATAAACTCAACGTTACTACTAACCACACAATATGTAATAATCCTTGAAAAATAATGCAGCCCCATATCACCTTGGGTACACCTCTACATCAAACTTAATTACAAACACATGATTTTACACTCTTGCATACACTGTTCAGGCCTACTAGATCACCTCCATATCACTAGCATCAACAACCGAACCATCAACTGTTCAAACTTAATATCTAGAGATAAACATGATTTCCAACCCAATCTCACACACAATTTTCAATTCAAAACTATAGAACATAGCATTAAGAAAAACTAGCAGACAATGACAATCGATCATAATTATATGGCCTATCTTATTCATAATATGCTAACACATCCTCCTTCTTCACATCATTACTATTTACCCATCTTCACACCTAAATTACTTTCATAGCTCTATAAATTTCAACTAAACTTCCTCTTGCAATCTCAGGAAAGCCTAAATTAACAATACTCAACTATCAAGTACTTCCATCAAAACCCATACTTTCCTAGCATAACAAATACCATCAATAACTGTTTTCATACTTCAAGTAAACAACAATCCACCTTAACCAATAATATCCTTCTCTAACTTCACTAAACTAACAAACAAAGGTATATCACTTCATTACTAATTCAATCACAAGCAAAAATTCAGCTACACATATTCAATAAATCGCCCTTACCACCATTCTTACCACTACACTTCTAAACCCATAAGTTCAACTAACACAAGACTTTCAACTAAACATTACTACTTCTATCACTACACAGAAATCCACACTTTTAACTAACACCAGAACAAAAAGATAAATAAAAAGTTGCTATTGAATCGAAATAGGCCTTACACAGCTTCACTAGACTTTGATTTTTCATGAACATAATGATAACAAGATTACATAATACAAGAGATAGAAACTTGATACACAACATTCAACGATCTAAGAATACACCTTACTCTATTTTAATTAAATAACTCATAAGAACGAGGGCATAACTTTAAAATTAAGGGACTAATAACACACTAGAAGGCTCCTCTCAAGCTGCTTGGTGTAACTTTTAAAACTTCTGCTAGCAAATATAAGAGCATTATCTGGAGAGGAACTGGAACTTGTTGATCATGCTATCTCAAGAATACTACATAGATAGGAAAGTATAGATTTACATTATGAATTATGGGGAGGAATCTAAAAACACATCGAACTTGGATTTAGTTCACAATTTTTACAAACATGATAAAGAAATTCAATCTTCAAAACTCAAAAGCACTGACGGGATACTTTCTGGCTCTCTTACAATCCCATAGTTATCTATGGAGACTTAAGCTTAACTATTTCTGAAACCTTGAAAATGAGGCAGAGTTGGCCATAATAGAGTCAGATGAGAATTTATATAAGTCTCTTGGAGAAACCTTTTACAGCACGATCTTAGACTTGAAAGAATGGAGACATTTCCTAAATGCCCTATAACCTCTCAAAGAAAAGTACAAACATCTCCGTACTGATCTGTAAGACTTTACTAGACACGGCTTCATAGACACCCTAGGACACTTGAACTCTGTGCTCTGATATCAAGTTTGTAATGCCCCAAAATTGGGTCCCGAGACGTCACACGGTTCTTAGGATCACAAGTGACCCCAAGCTAACCCTTCTACTGGCGTAACTCATAAGCAACTGAACAAAAAGTATAAATCTATATGAATCTATAGAAAATAACTCTTTTCTGAATATGATAGATACAAAACTAAATTTATAAGATTACAACTCTACTTTTACAACCAAAACTAAAAAGGAATACATCAACTTCTACTGACTATCTATGAAACATCTACTAGTACTGATTATAGTAGCTGGGTCATGACTCCCGACTATTCTAACTCAATACGACTGAATAAAGAAAATACAACACTATTATTTCTACATAACTGACCCAAGACCTTGAATCAAAAGGACTCATCACTTGCTGACTGGATACCACGAACTGACTGGATCTGAAGGTGCATACTATACCTTGTACCTACATTCCGAGAAAATGTATCCCACATACGAATATGTAGAAAAGTACCATGGAAATGTACTAAGCTTATAGGGGTGCTATGCATATATAAAATAATATCTTAATATCATCTCAGTTTATAAAATTATGCATGCGGATATAAATGACTCACTTAACTCGAATTAAATGATCGAAATCATGGATGAATAATACATGTAAAGTAAAACAGGTGAGTCATTACAATAAGTTCTCAATTCACTTCTTCCTTAGTTTCAAACATGTAGAGTAATCAAGTTTCAAAACAATTCTCTTTAGAATATATAGTCTTTAAATCTTTCAAAAACAATGACTTTCTTAAACTCAATCTTTCAAGCAATTATATTTTCATCTTAGATAGAAGAATGCACACACACTGGGAGCCTTTTACAACTAACATAAACTATGTGAGCTACATGGAGTCCAACATTCTACCCACGTTGGGGAGAGTCGCCCTATTCCTTTCCATCAGAGTAGGACCTTAAATCATCAATGCAAACAATGGTGATCACTATATAAATCAGCCTCAAGCTCACATCCTATGGGGGCATGTAGTTCTAGGGAAGTACCAACACAACTATACCTCCCGCTCGGTGCTAAAGACTACTCCCGAACTTAGCTCAGATCTTTTCAAAAGAAAATCCACTAATAAATAGTTCAACAATTCACAACGGGAGCCATCTTGCTACCCTTTTCATAATACAATAAAAGTGGATTTCTTTTCTCATCTCGGGTTCAAAAATAATTCTTCTGTGACCATCAAGGTCAAATCATTCTTCATCATCGCAAATCATTTAAATCTCAAGGTGTTTATAACACATACTTCACAAAATAATAATCTTAAATAGAGTTCAAAACCCATATATCAAAGCACAATAAAATCTTTCAAAGTTTCATACTTTATGTCATAAGCATAAAAATAATCACTTAAAAATTAAAATTTCAGCTCTATAGGCAACCATATCAACATTCTCATGAAAACATCAAAAGTCATAAATACATATATTCAAATTCGTAGTGAAGCATATCAAATCATATATCTTTGTAAAGAAAATTAACTTTGGGTACAAGAACGAATGAATGTTCTTGTTGAAAAACCCCACATACCTTAAACTTGAAGCTTCGAATGACTTTTCGAATGACGTAATGCTATTCACAAACTTTTGGGTGTCCCTCGTAGCCTTCGTAGTGGGGATTCTAAATATGTAAAAATTATAGAATTCTCACGGTTGAATCTCTAGCTATTGGTGTTTCTATGTTGAAATCCTAAAGGTTGTTCTTGGTTATTTTGAGAGAAATTAAACTTATTTGGATGTTCTGGGAGTTTAATACCGTGTTATAGACATATATAGGGGTGTTTTTGGCACTTGAAAGTGAGGTATGCGGCGCATAACCCATGGCAGACCTTCAGGTGTGCGTCACACCTTATGGTAGACATTTAAGTGTGCCTCGCACTCCCAATCGCACACATTTGATTGGGCGGCGCATTACCCATCACACACCCTTACTGCCTCTCACGAAAAATGGGCATAACTTTTTGCTCTGGTATTGGATTTTCGTAAAATTGGTATCGTTGGAAAGCTAATTCAATTATCTACAATTTGACAGGTATTGGGATGAAAAATTCCATTTATATTAAGATATATACACATTTGAAGTAGTCCCTTGTAGAATTGAATATCAAATGTTAGAAAAATCAAATGATCTTAGCTCAACTAGGCTCTAAATGATTTATATGAACATTGTTGACCTCAAAAGCACTTCACATACTAGGATAAAGATCATAAAATCTATATTCACGTGGGAAACACTTGGATTAGAGCTTAGACACATAGGAATGCAGGTTAGAATTCTAGTATGAAAATACGGGGTATTACATTATCTCCCCCTTGGGAACATTCATCCCGAATATGGATAATTAACCCAAAACACAGAGGAATCTTTGTCTTTAAGCTATCATGTGCAACTGATAGAAACTGAATCACTAGATCTCAAGAATAATGAGCTACTGAACTGATCTGCAAGTGCATGAATGCTCATGCAAATAAGTATATGGCTAAGATAGAAACTAGAGTGTCAACTTATGAGTAAGCATTACTTTGCACTGGATCTGATCTAATGAGAAAAGATGATAGATTTATGGCATGAAAACTCGGGGTATTACAATGTCCCTCTCTTGGGATCGTTCATCCCCGAATGATAATAATTTGATGAAAATACTAGGAAGAGACTAGGATACTTTCCCCGAATGACTTACACTTTCATTTGCAACCAAACCTACATCTCTAATCAAATAATCATAGCCTACCAAGATCACACTTCTATACTTATATTTTTCCCAAACCATGAGAATAATAATCATACTTAAAAGGCTCAATATCTTCAATCATAACTCCTTAAGTTAACTTTCAAGAACATCATAAATTATCTAACTAACCTTTCTCCACCTAGCAACTCAACGTTACTACTAACAACACAATATCCAATAATCCTCGAAAAATAATGTAGCCCCATAGCACCTTGGGTACACCTCTACATCATACTTAATTACAAATACATGATCTTACACTCTTGCATACACTGTTCAGGACTACTAGATCGCCTCCATATCACTAGCATCAACAACTGAACCATCAACTGTTCAAACTTAATATCTAGAGCTAAACATGATCTACAACCTAATCTCACATACAATTTTCACTTCAAAACTATAGAACATATCATTAAGAAAACCTAGTACATAATGACAATCGATCATAATCATATGGCCTATCTTATTCATAATCTGCTAACACATCCTCCTTTTTCACATCATTACTATATACCCATCTTCACACCTAAATTACTTTCGTAGCTCTATAAATTTCAACTAAACTTCCTCTTGCAATCTCAAGAAAACCTAAATTAACAATACTCAACCACCAAGTACTTCCATCAAAACCTATACTTTCCTAGCACAACAAATACCATCAATAACTGTTTTCATACTTCAAGCAAACAACAATCCACCTTAACTAATAATCTCCTTCTCTAACTTCACTAAACTAACAAATAAGGGTATATCACTTCATTGCTAATTCAATCATAGGAAAAAATTCAGCTATACATATTCAATAAATCGCCCTTACTACCATTCTTGCCACTACACTTCTAAACCCCCAAGTTCAACTAACACAAGACTTTAAACTAAACGTTACTACTTCTGTCACTACACAAAAACCCACACTTTCAACTAACACCAGAACAACTAGATAAACAACAAGTTGCTAGTGAATCGTAATAGGCCTCACACGGCTTCACTAGACTTTGGTTTTGTGTTTTGATTAAGAAAATTATATGAATAACAAGGCAACTATGCTAGTTAATCGAAATAGGCCTCACACGGCTTCACTAGACTTTAATATTTTATAAGCATAATAATAACAAGATTAGATAATACAAGAGATAGTAACTTGACACACAATATTCAACGATCTAAGAATACACCTTACTCTGTCTTAATTAAATAACTCATAAGAACGAGGGCATAACTTTATATTTGAGGGACTTATTACACACTAGAAGGCTCCTCTCAAGCTGCTTGGTGTAACTTCTGCAACTTCTGCTAAGAGCATTATCTGGGGAGGAACTGGAACTTATTGATCGTGCTATCTCAAGGATACTATATAGATAGGGAAGTATAGATTTACATTACCGATTCTGGGGAGGAATCTGAAAACACATTAGACTTGGATTTAGTGCACGATTTTTACAAACATGATAAAGAAATTCAATCTTCGGAACTCAAAAGAACTGATGGGATACTTTCTAGCTTTCTTACAATCCCATAACTATCTATGGAGATTTAAGCTTAACTGTTTTTGATACCTTGAAAATGAGGCAGAGTTGGCCAGAATAGAGTCAGATGAGAATTTATATAAGTTTCTTGGAGAACCTTTTTATAGCACGATCTTAGACTTGAAAGAAAGGAGACATTTCCTAAATACCCTATAGCCTCTCGAAGAAAATTACAGACGTCTCCGTACCGATCTGTAAGACTCTACTAGACACGACTTCATAGACACCCTAGGACACTTGAACTTTGTGCTCTAATAATAAGTTTGTAACACCCCAAAATTGGGTCCCGAGACGTCACACAGTGCTTAGGATCATAAGTGACCCCAAGTTAACCCTTCTACTGGCATAACTCATCAGAAATTGAACAAAAAGTGTAAATCTATACAAATCTGCGGAAAATAACTTTTTTTTTTGAATATGATAGATACAAAACTAAATTTATAAGATTACAACTCTGCTTTTACAACCAAAACTAAAATGGAATACATCAACTTCTACTGATTGTCTATGACGCCTCTACTAGTACTGACTATAGGTAGCTGGGTCATGACTCCCGACTATCCCAACTCAATACGACTGAATAAAGAAAATACAACACTATTAGTTCTACATAACTAACCCAGGCCTTTGAATCAAAAAGACTCATCACTTGCTGACTCGATGCCATGAACTAACTGGATCTGAAGGTGCATACTGTACATTATACCTACATTCCGAGAAAATGTAGCCTACATACGAATATGTAGATTAGTACCATGGAACGTACCGAGCATATAGGGGTGCAATGCATATATAAAATAATATCTTAATAGCATCTCAGTTTATAAAATTATGCATGCTGATATAAATGACTCATTTAACTCAAATTAAATCATAGAAATCATGGATGAATAATACATGTAAACTAAAACAAGTGATCATTACAATAAGTTCTTAATTCACTTCTTCCTTGGTTTCAAACATATAGAGTAATCAAGTTTCAAAACAATTCTCTTTAGAATATACAGTCTTTAAATCTTTAAAAACTATGACTTTCTCAAACTCAATCTTTCAAGCAATTATATTTTCCTCTCAGATAGGGGAATACACACACACACTGGGAGTCTCTTACAACCAACATAAACTATGTGAGTGACATAGAGTCCAACGTTCTACCCACATTAGGGAGAGTCACCCTATTCCTTGCCATCGAAGTAGGACCTTATGAATCATTTGTATGAATCATATGAATCATATGAATCATTTGTATGACTCGTATCTTATCTCACATCTCATAGTGAGCCAGTCGTACTTAGATCCAACTTATGTTACTAAGTCTTAGATTAAGTGAAGAAAAAACAAAAATCATATGACTTGTACCCTCCAAGTAGTACCCATTCTAGAAAATAATCCAACCCACCAACCAACACTGATTAGCATACGACTAGACTATACCAACCGTATCCCATCATATGTATGGTACCCACAAGTCGTACGTAGCCCAGAATCCAAAAATCCAGGAATTTTCTAAGGCTCCCAGACCTAGGGTATTTTAGTCTCCCTACTAGGATCATTCATCCTAGAATGACAAAAAAGGTAGGTAAAATGCAAACATATTTCATTTGCGTTACCAAATATGAATCCAACCTTCAATCAAGTTAGAAAATAAAGATGTTATCAAGAACACATACCTTCTACATGAATATTCAAAGTGGATAACAAATACGGATATTTTGACTTTATGTCTACTTCTGCTTCTCATGTAGCCTTTTCCACCTTGTGGTTTCACCATAGAACCTTAACCGAGACCACATCCTTTGTCTATAACCGATGAACCTACTGATCTAATATCTCAATCGGGACCTCTTCATCAGACAGAGAATCTGAGATACCCAATCCTTCTTAGGGAACCACCGAAGAAGGATCACCAAAACACTTTCTTAACATAGAGACATAAAATACCAGATTAATGGAGCTCAAACTAAAAGGCAACTCCAATTCATACGCCATATTACCAACCCTCCATAAAACCGCATAAGGACTAAAATACCGAGGACTGAGCTTCCCTTTTTTACCAAACCGCATTAGTCCCTTCATGGGAGATACCCTCAAGAATCCCTTATCCCTAATCTCAAACTCCAAGTCTTTATGCCTTACATCCGCATAGGACTTTTGCCGACTTTGGGCAGCCTTAAGCCTATCTCGAATCACCTTTACCTTTTCCATAGCCTGATAAACCAAATCCATACCAAACATATCTACCTCACCAAGATCAAACTACCCAATAGGAAATCTACACCTCCTACCATACAATGCCACAAAAGTGGCGATCCCAATGCTAGATTGATAGCTATTGTTATAAACAAACTCTACAAAAGGTAGATGCTCAACCCAACTTCCACCATAATCAATCGCTTACGTATGAAGCATGTCCTACAATGTTTGAGTAGTCCTCTCTACTTTCCTATCCATCTGCAGATGAAAATAATACTTAGACTAACGTTAGTACCTAACCCCTTCTGAAAAGACCACCAAAAGGGAGATGAAAACTATATATCACGATAAGAGATAATCAAAATAGGTACTCCATTTATCTTTACAATCTCATAAAGATACAACCTCGCATAGTACTTAGCAAAAAATTTTATCTGCAATGGCAAGAAGTACCAAACTTTGTCATCCTATCCATGATGACCAAAATCAAATCAAATTGATTCAAAGACCGAGGAAGACAAATAACAAAGTACATATAGATTATGTCCCTTTACTATTTAGGAAAATCAATCTCCTAATACAAGCCCCCATGCCTCATATTCTCAATATTGACTTGTTGGCACACCATGCTTTTGGCCACAAAATGAACTACATCCCTCATGCCATTCTACCAATACATATCCTAGAGATCATGATACATTTTTGTCGAACCGGGATGAACAACATAGCACAATTTGTGCGACTCAGCAAAAATCCTTTGTCACAAACCATCGGCGTCAGCAACACATAACCTCCCTTAGTACCACAAAGTACCATCGCCACTAATATTAAATACCATCGCTTTTTTTCCACCTACATCATCCTTAATTTTCATCAAAATAGGATCTAGCATTTTCTTTTCCTTGATATCTGCACCAAGAGACGACCGAACTACATCCTATACCATCACACCACTATCATTGAAGACTAAGAGACGAACTCTAATATTATCTAAGTGGTAAATGTCCTACACCAATTCCTGCTTTCCTATATCAACATGAGCTAAACTCCCTATGGACAACCGGCTAAGAGCATCAACAACCATATTACCTTTACCTGGGTGGTAGTGAAGACTCATATCATATTTCTTAAGAAGCTCCAACTATCGTCTCAGCCTGAGATTTAGCTCTTTCTGAGTGAACACATACTGTAGACTCTTATGATCAGAAAAGATTTCCATGTGCACTCCATTTAAATAATGCCGCTAGATTTTTAAAGAAAAAACCACTGCTAAAAGCTCCAAATCATGAGTAGGATTATTCTTCTCATGCACCTTCAACTGCCTAGAAGCATAGACAATCACCTTCTTATGTTGCATCAAAAAATAACTAAGTCCCACTCGGGATGCATCACAATAAACCACATACCCCTCATTACCTTCAGGCAATGTCCTAACCAGAGCCAAGGTTAGCTAATCCTTTAGTTTCTCAAAACTTCTCTCACAATAATCCAACCAAGAAGACTTTAACTTTTTCTAAGTCAACTTAGTCAATGGGGCAGCTATAGTCGAGAAACTTTCCATGAACTACCTATAATACCCAGCCAAACCCAAGAAGCTTTGAATATCGATTGGAGCCATAGGTGTAGGCCACCATATGACCATAACCACCATGTATGAATCCACTATTATCCCCTCACCAGAAATAATACGACTAAGAAAAGTAACAATATTCAACCAAAACACACACTTGGAGAATTTGGCATACAACTACTGCTCTTTCAAACTCTGCAACACCATACGAAGCTAATTAGCATGATCCACTTCACTCCTTGAATACACTAGGATTTCATCAATGAACACAATGACAAAAGGATCCAAAAACTACTTAAAAACCTTGTTCATTAAATCCATAAATGCTGATGGGGCCTTAGTCAAAACAAATGACATAACCAAGAACTCAAAGTGTCCATATCGAGTATAAAAAGCCATCTTGGGGATAGCCTCCTCCTTAATCTTAGCTAATGATAACCAAACCAAAGATCTATTTTACAAAAGAATTTGGCACCTTGCAATTGATAAAACAAGTCAATATCCTTGGAAGAGGATACTTGTTCTTAACCGTTATCTTATTTAATTATCGATAGCCATTGCACATCCAAAGGAACCATCCTTCTTTTGCATAAATAATACCGGTGCACCCCACAGGGATACACTAAGATGGATTAAACCTCTATCCAAAAGATTACTATGGTTCTTCTTGAGTTCTCTCAACTCATTCACAACCATTCTATAAGAAGGAATATATATTGGATGAGTGTACGGAACCAAATCAATACCAAACTCACTCTCCTTATCTAGAGGAACACCATGAAAATCATCCAAAAAGACCTCAAGAAACTCATTTACAACCGAAATTGATTGTAAAGAAGGACCTTTTGAGTTAGAATCTTTAACCCGAACCAAATGGTAGAGACACCCTCTGGAGATTGATCTTCGAGCTCTAAGATAAGAAATAATTCTTCCCGTAGGAGTTAGGGAACCACCCTCCCACTCAATAACTGATTCACCAAGGAACCTAAGGACAACCTTATGGGTCTAACAATCTAGGACACATAGTAAGAGTGTAACCAATCCATCCCCAGAATGGTATCAAAATCAACCATATCAAGTTTAAAAAAATCCACCATGGTCTGTCTACTACCAATAGCTACCACACCCCCATAGACTATTTTAGAAATCACAAAGTCACCTACCAAGGTAGAAATAGAAAAAGGATCCAAAATAACCTTGAGATCAAAATCAAAATACACAGCTATAAATGGGTTCACACAAGAGAGAGTAGACCCCAAATCAAGAAAACAATACACATCACAAGGAAAGTGTTGTAACGTACCCGTAGCAACATTAGGTGATGCCTCAGATTCCTACTGAGTAGAAAGAACATATAACCTATTTCGACCCATACCGATACCAGAAGCAGCAAAAGATAAAGAAATAACACTTTTTCGTGCAGGAGCAGAAGGTGAAATAGCCAAACCCTTACTCTCTATTGAAGCACCCTTACCAACTATATAAGTGAGCATATATCCTGGCTGACTATATTTGAAAAATCTTTCCCTCTTCTCATTACAGAAACCCCTATGCAACCAATCACAGAATCGACAAGGAAGACATGATTAGGCTGATTGAGCCCCACCCTCCTAATATTGGGTACCCTGTGCCAAAAAATTATTTCCACCTTGTTGATGCTTATCACCTGACTACTTCGGGAAAGGAAAAGAGTTGTAGTAAAAGAACCAAAACTTTCCCACTTCTTCTTTGGCCAGTTAACGCCATCCCGACCATGTTGCTATTGAGCACCACCTTATTCAGATGACCTAAACTTCTTACCATGCCTTTCCTTAAACTCATCCTATTACCTATTTCCTCCTCTACCTGCTGCATAGGAACCACCAACCTAGAAATGTCCATATCCTTGATCAGCAATGCAGTCTTGCTTTCAAGGATCAAATCTTGAGACAGTTTAAAAGGGAACTTTCTTATCTTTGTCCTCATATCATACCTCAATTCTGGAGCATACCTTGATAGTTGATGAAATTTCAAGGCATATTCCTTGTCAGACATTTTCTCTTGTCTCAGATTGACAAATTCCTTGCCTTTGCTTTCTCAACTCCTGAGGAAAGAAGTGATCCTTAAAGGTAGTAAAGAAAGTCTCCCATAAATTTGACTCCTTAACATTAACTCTCACCCTATCCTACTTCTCGTACCATTGGTACACCACATTCTTAAGCTGGTAAGCACCAAAATTCACCCCTTCCATATTCACGGCCTGTATCACCCTAAAGATTAACTATATTTTATCCAAGAAACCCAGAGGATCCTCCTCCATCTTTACACCAGTAAAAGTAAGAGGATTCATTTTCATAAACTGGAAAACCCTTGTGGCATCAACAAATGAAACACCAGATGCATTCTGCTCAGCCTAAGCAGCAACCAACTAAGCAATAATATTAATGGATTGGCAAAATTCTGTATTAGTCACCTTACCCTGTGAATAGCTAGTAGCAACCAATGGAACTCTAGAAATATCAGGGACTGGACCCTAGATCGAGTATAGATCCCCTATGTCTTTTTAACATTGCACCCAATTGGGATAGAAGATTTACCTTTTATTTTAGATCATTAGGGCATGATCTAAAAAGCAACAAAGCAGGAATAAAGAGGATTTTAGGACATAGACTCCAAGCTTGAAAATAGAATACTAAGAAAGTAAAACATTCCTAAATGCATTATAGCCTCTCTCTTATGAGTGTGGCGCGCTGCATACCCTTGAAAGAGACTCTACTCAACACGACTTTGTGGACTCCCAATTGACCATGAACCTAAAGTTGTGATACCAACTTGACATGACCCAAATCAAGCCCTTGTCATAATGGGCATCCCATGTCCATCCAGGACTGGGGACCAACCTTATTACCCAATAAAACCTCCAAATATTCATACTTTAAGTCGAATAAATTTTGAACATTTAACAAGATAGCATTTATTACGATACCAGACTCTAGGATAGGTCTATAATTTTGACTAACCCAAGAAGGTCCAACCATCCATCACTAGTAAATAACCATAACCAAAACTAAAATAATAATAAATTATTAATCCATGACATAACATAAGAGGATGGAACAATCATAAATTTAGTCCAATGTTATCAACCCCAATACTAATACCTATACTAAGGATGACATCACTACCGATCCCGCCCATTCCAACCCATAGTAGTTCCACAAAAGTCTCTAAGCAAAAGAAAAATTATATCCGATTGGGACATACCCCCAACCATAGCCAAAAGCAATTTCCATAAAACAAACCACGTATGTAAAGACATCCATGATATGAAATGGAGTATTTTAGAATATAGAAGATAACCACTTTAATCTAATAGCTGATCTAAGATTTGATCACTAAGTAGGAGGAGTAAAATGGTCGATTCCTTCATCGCGTAGGGATACAGCAGACCAAAGATGGGTTAGCGGGTGAAATCAAGCATAAAATCAGGATAAGGATAAAATAATGCCATCTAATAAAACTGAGTAAACAAATGATATACATAGAAACCATACATACATATATAACCATACCGAGAAAGAGAGTTGGGTTTAGCATGCCTTTAAAACCATTAACCTGGGTATGTGTAGCTTAACCATCATAGAACTATCCAGAAGATATATGGGTTCAGTATAACCCCCGGAACGGGACCTGATGCATGTTGTCATGCTAACCGGAGATACCATAAGAGTAGGGGATTCCCATGTACCATTCTCTATCCATGATACATATGTACGTGTACCTAGAGGACTCCCATGTACCTCATAGTATCATATTTGGTCTCTATGACCAACCCTCATGTTGGCAAACATGAGTTTCTAGCGTCCGTCCATTGGACTAGCACCTTTACGATTAGCTATCACACCCCGCTATTTTTGCCCAATTAAAACCATTATCATCTGACCAAACCATCATTTTATTTTCTTATTAAACAAGGCTATGAGTAGTGGTATAATCATACCGACTATAGCTCGCAAGCAACGTACTTAGACAACCTTTTTATGTAAAGGGATTCCTGTGTACTCATAGATTGCATTATCAAGTTAACAATGGGGGAATCCCGTATACCCCACAAGTGTTACATTATTATATTTTCTTTAGGAAATCCTATTTACCTTACAAGTTGTTCATTAATATGTTTACTTGGGGGATTCCCTTGTACCCTACAAGGAAGTTTAATTAACAAAAACCATGACCACCAAACCTTATCATTTAACCATTCCAAACCATTCAAACCATTTATACCATTTGAGGTTCCATTACCAAACCATACCATGCAAAAGTTCCATTAAAAGTCCAATAATATAGTAAAAGCATTCTCATAGGCATTTTTTCAAACATGTTGGGGACATAGTGTTTCAAAAACCAATTTCAATCACCAAATAACCATTCCCATGCAACCAATTATCCAAACCACCATTATAGCATGTAATTACATAATTAAAATATGGGAAAACCATAACCAAATATTTGATACCAAAACCCCAACATATATTTGAAAACTCCAAAACCATACAATAATCATGTCATGAAAACATTGAATAAAACATACCTTTAGTTAGAACTAATAATGAGGGTGGAGTAGATGTCTTATATTACAAAGATGATGGAGAGAAATCACCCGTACAAGCCCCAAATTAATTCTCTAGATGAAACTCTAGCCTTTCTTTACCTAAGAGACTTTGAGAGATTTAGAGAATGTTTCTAAGTGTTTAAGATTAGAATAAAAGGGTAAATGATGTCCTATTATTGATATAAGCCATAGGGCCTTAAGTGGATAAGTGGGGAAATGTCCAGATTACCCCAACATTACTATATAAAATCTCATCAGATGGTATGACTCTCCCGTACCAGTTGTACCTTACAATATGAGTGGTACTCATTACTCATACCCTAGTACACCCTCATGGACCCAACACTATCCTCCATACGACTTATCCAACCCAATTCATACTTAACCATACAACCAGTGTCTCCAAACTGTATCTTTGGCAGAATAGAATCAAAGAAGGTTTGATCGTTATCTACTATATAAATTATTGGTGTAACTCATACCCTATCGTATGGATCATGTTGAGCCACTCGTACTCAGATCAAACTTAAGTTACTAAGTCTCAGATTGAGTGAAGGAAAACCCAAACCATGCGACCTATCAATAATCATATAAATTGCACCCTCCAAGTCATACCCATTCCGAAAACCAGTCCAACCTACCAACCAACATTGGTTTGTAGATGACCAGCCCATACCAACTATAACCCATCATACGAATGGTACCCATAATTCATATGTAGTCCAGAATCCAGAAAACCAAGAATTTTCTATGGGTCCCAAACCCAGGGTGTTTTAATGCACAACTTGCTAAGAGAATAAACATCAACATTAGTCTTACCTGGATAGTAGTAAAAACTCATGCCATAGTCCTTTAGAAGCTTAATCCATCTTCCCTGCCTAAGGTTAACATATACTGTAATCTCTTATGATAAAAAAAGATGTCCACGTGCACTCTGTATAAATAGTGGCAGCATATTTTCAATACAAACACCATCGCTAAAAGCTCCAAGTTATGATTAGGATAATTTCTCTCATGCACCTTCAATTGTCTAGAAACATAGGCAATTACCTTACATGATGCTTTAAAATGTAACCAATTTCCATCGGAGATGCATCATAGTAAACCACAAACCCTTCATTGCCTTCAGGTAATGTCAAAATCAGAGCCAATGTTAGCTTATAATTTAGCTTCACGAAACTACCCTCACAATCATCCGACCAAGAGAAGTTTACCTTCTTCTGAGTCAACTTTGTCAATGGGGCCACTATCATTGAAAAACTTTCCACAAACCTCCTATAGTACCTAACCAAACCCAAGAAGCTTTGAATGTCCATTAGAGTCACGGGTCTAGGCTACTTCTTAACCACCGCCACCTTTTTTAGATCCACTATGACCTCCTCACTTGAAATTATATGACTAAAATAAGTGACAATGTTTAACCAAAATTCACATTTAAAAATTTGTCATATGAATGCTACTCTTTCAAGGTCTGTAACACCATACAGAGGT
Source organism: Capsicum annuum (assembly GCF_002878395.1). Taxonomy (NCBI): domain Eukaryota; kingdom Viridiplantae; phylum Streptophyta; class Magnoliopsida; order Solanales; family Solanaceae; genus Capsicum; species Capsicum annuum. The sequence continues at coordinate 91,856,294 of NC_061120.1, read as the reverse complement.
TATTGGCATGATCTACCTTACTCTTAGAATATACCATGATGTCATCAATAAATGCAATGAAAAATAGATCTAAAAACTAATGAAAGACCCTACTCATCAAATCCGTGAATGCTGTTGGGGAATTGGTCTAACCAAATGACATAACCAAGAACTCAATGTGGCCATACTAGGTATAGAAAGGTGTCTTAGAGTTATCCACCTCCCTAATCTTAAGCTAATGATAACTAGATTGAAGATCTATCTTAGAAAAGAATTTGGCACCTTGTAACTGATGAAACAAGTCATCTATCCTTGGAAAAGAATATTTGTTCTTAACCGTCACCTTATTTAACTACCGATAATCAATACACATTCGAAGGGAACCATCCTTCTTATACAAGAATAGCATTGGTGTACCCTACGGGGACATACTATGATGGATTAAACTCTTCTCCAAAAGATCCTTAAGCTTCTCCTTAAGTTTCCTCAATTAAACCGATGCCATTCTATAAGAAGGATGATATATTGGATAAGTGTTCAGAACCAAATCAATCCTAAGCTCTATCTTCCTATCCGGAGGAACACCAGGAAGATCATCAAGAAACACCTCAGGAAACTTATTTACCACCAGAACTGAATGCAAAGAAGGATCTTCCCAGTTAGAATCCTTAACCTAAACCAAATAATAGAGACACCCTTTAGAGATTAACCTCTGAGCCCTAAGTTATTATATAAACTTCCTCTTAGAAGTTAGGGAACTACTCTTCCATTTAATAACTAGTTCACTAAGGAACTTAAAGATAACATAATGGGTCTGATAATCTAAGGACAAGTGTAATTAATGCATCCCCAAAAGACATCAAAATCCACCATATTAAATTCGAACAAATCCACAAAAGTATCCTTACTACCAAAAGATACCACGCACCCCCTATAGACTCTCTTAACAACCATAGAGTCACCTACTAGGGCAGAAATATAAAAAAGATCCAAAATAACCTTAGGATCAAAACCAAAATACACAACTACAAATGGGGTCACAGAAGAGAGAGTGGACATCGGATCAAGTAATCAATATATATCATGAGAAAAGAGTTGTAATGTACCATTTATGACATTAGGAAATGCCTCAAAATCCTATTGGTTAGAGATATCATATAACCTATTCTGACCTATGCCGGTACCAGAAGCAGAAACAGATGCAGAAGCAATACCCTTTTGTGTAGGACCAGATAAAGAGGCTACTGCAACCTTATTTTCCCCTGAAGCAACCTCACCAACTAGATAATCCTGAGTATATAGTCTGGCTGACCATATATAAAACACTTTTCCCTCTTCTTATCATATAAACCCTGATGCACCCGACCACAGAACCTACAAGAAGGACATAATGAGTCCAATTGAGCCTTACTAGCCTGAGACTGGGCACCCTATGCCATAAAGTTATCACCACTCTACTGACACCTTTCACTCGACTATTTCAGGCAAGGAGCACAAGCTAAGCTAAAAGAAAAAGAACTCCCCCAGTTTTTCTTTGGCCACTTACCATAATCTCGATCACTTTGTTATTGTCTACCCTGCTTAGGGAACCTGAAATTCTTACCCTGCCTTTGCCTATTTAAATACCCTAGTTTCTAGACCTTAGAAAATTTCCTAAAATTTTGATCTTTGGACCTAATACGACTCATGGGTACAATACATATGTTAGGGTACGAATGATATGGTCCAGTTGTATACTAGTAGTGTTGGTTAGTGCAACGGATTTTAGTTACTCTAATAAATATGACTTAGAGTTGTATTGTTGGTTACAGATCATTTAGTTCCTTAACTTAATATTGGACTTGATTACTTAGGTTAGATTTGAGTACAAGTGGCTCACCATAAGCCGTACGTTAGGGTACAAATCATACCAGGGACTCATATAGTAGGTAGTGTTCAATTCTCTTGGTATTTTATTCTACCAAAGCTATGAGTCATGGATACAAATCATATGATATGGATACGAGAAGTTGGATGAGTTGTATACTGGACAGTGTTTGGCCCAAGGGTAGAGGCTCAGGATATGAGTGTTGGACACTGATAATATTAGAAGGGTACAACTCTTAAGTGTTAATCGTATCCCTATAATGGGATTTTTGTGCAACTTAAGTGGGGGTATTCTTGACATTTCCACACTTATCCTAATAGGGACCCACGACTTTTATCCTACTTGGAAGGTTATTTACCTTATCATTCTATTATTAATACTTAGAAACTTTTTCTTAACACTTCATAATTCTCCCAAGAAATTTTTGGCAAGGGGAGTTAGGGTTACAACTAAGGGATCAATTTAGGGCTGGTCTTGGTGATTTCTTTTTTTCATCATCTTGTTTTAAGGTAATTTTTCTTCCCTCATTGTAAATTTTGCTTAATGACATGGTTTATATGAATGTTTTCATGGTTTTACTAATACATAATTTTGGCTTTCAACTATGATTTGGGGTTTTTGATGTTAAATGGTTTATTATGGTTTTCCATGGTTTTAATTATGTTTTTATAAGCATTAATGGTGGTTTTGGATAGTTGAATAGCATGGGAATGGTTTATTAGTAATTGGAATTTGTTTTGGTCATATTATACTCCTAATGTGATCGACAAAATACTTATAAAGATATGTTTATTGTATTGACTTCTTTTAATGGAACTCTTGCATGTTTTAAACTTATTAAGGAAATTATGCATGGTTTAAATGGTTTGGAATGGAAAAAGGCTAATTGGCTATGTTTGTGGGGAATACGAAAGTCTCTCATATGGTTTAATATGGTAAATGAAAGGGCACTTGAAAGTCCTCTTAAACCTATAAATAGTTGGCTATGGATGATACTTATAAGTAAGGGTTGGTATGATGATAACAATATCAATGGGCTTGGTTAATAAATGGATAATGTTTTTGTTATTTGGAAATTGGTTTTAATTGGGCAATAATGGCGGGATATATAGCAAAGCCATGAAAGATGGAGGTCTTAGGGGGGGGACCAAAAGTGGAAACTCATATTTTCCAACATGAATTGGTGTTTATGATTGTGTGCATGATGTCACACTTAATTTTGGGAATGTACTAGTCATCCCATGGGATACTTCCCTAGTCTTACGGCTACACACACTGGGGCCCTTTCAGTAGGAAAGCTAAACCCATGTAGCCCATGGGTTGTTTAGGATGACAAAGATACACAATACAGGTAAAGTTTTAGTGGCATTCTAATTTGGGTCCCTTTTTTCGACATGGTTATATAAATAAGAGTATGGTAATATGTATATGGATAATTTAACTTGATTTTATAAATGGAATTATTTTATCCTTACCCTGAGATGATGCTAAAAGTCACTTGCTAACCCTCTCTACTGGAGGTTGTATACCTATACTATGTAGGAATCAACCGTTCTCTTCCTCCTACATTGTGATTGACTCAGGGACATCATTTGGACTAAAGTGGTGAGCTTCCATCCTTTCGAAAGGCTCCAGTTCATGCTATGGATATTTCTAGACATATGATTTTATTTTGGATATTGGTTTTAGCTATGGTTAGAGGCATGTCCTAATTGGATTATATTACTTTTTTGGTTAGAGGTTTTATGGTACTTCTATGGGTTGGAATGGATGGGATCTATATAGGTGTTAGCCTTGGCATTAGAATAGGATGGGAGGCTTGCATCATCAGATTTAATTTCTCACTATTTTATCATATTTAATCTGGGATTAATTTTATCATGATTTTTGAACATCCATGGTTATGGAATTGTTTATGGACTTGCTTGGTATGGTTTGGCATGGTTGGATTAATGGTTATTAGATGTTTGGACTCAGTTGGGTTGGTCACACTTGTGATCTATTCCCAAAGTCTTTATGTGGTCTATTACACTATTTTGTTACATGCTTATAATTTAGCCAATTCAGCATAGGATGCTGGAGGTTGGGTTGGGTAATGGTGTTGGTCTCCGGTCTCAATCGGACTTGGGATGCCCATTATGACAAGGCCCTAGGGCAGGTCATGTCAAGTTGGTATCACAGCCTAGGTTCATAGTAAATTTAGAGTCCATCAAACCATTTTAAGTATAGTCTTTTTTAGGGGTGTGTAATGCGCCACACTCATAAGTTAGAGGCTACAAGGCATTTAGGAATGTTTCACTTTCCTTGTATTCTATTTTCAAGCTTGGAGTCTTAGTCTTGGAATCTTCTCTAATCCTTATTTGTTTGTCTTTCAAATCATTCCTTATAGATTTGGAACACAAGGATATTCTTCCATCCCATCTGGGGTAATGCTGGAGAGGTGCATCTTACTTATGGGGTTTAGCTTTGATCTCATGGTCCTATCCATGATAGTTCAGGAGTTTTGCCAGTTGCTACTAGTCCAATTCATGGTAAGGTGACTAATACAGATTCCATCAATCTATTCATACTATTATGAAACTGGTTACTTCTCAGGCTGAGCGGGATATGTCTAGTGCTGTTTTTGCTGAAGCCACGAGGGTTAACCAATTTATGAATATGATTCCTCCAATTTTTTTGGAGTAAAGGTGAAGGAGGATCTATAGGGCTTCTTAGATCAGGTAGAGAAGATATTTTAGGTGATGAAGGCTACTGATGTGGAGGGGGTAAACTTTACAGTTTATCAGCTCAAAGATGCTGTACATTAATGGTATGAAGAGTGGGATAGGATAAAGGAGAAGTGGAGGACTCATCCTTGTGGGATGCCTTCTCGGGTGCTTTTTTGGATCACTTCTTTCCCCAAGAGTTAAGGAAAGTAAAGATGGAGGAGTTTGTAAACCTCAAGAAAGGTAGAATATCTATCAAGGAATATGCCTTGAAGTTTCACTAATTGTTAAGGTATGCTCATGAATTGGTGGCTGACATGCAGAATTGAATGAGGAAGTTTTCTTCTGGGTTGAATCATGATTTGATTTTAGAGAGCATGACTTCCTTACTAATTAAGGATATGGACATCTCTACGTTTAATATTCATATGCAATATGTAGAGGATAAAAAGAAGAAGCAGGCATATTTTGGAAATAGGTAGGGTAAGAGGAGTAGGTTTTCTTATTAGGGAGGTGCTCAGTCTCAGGCTAGTTGAGATAGTGGAAAATGGCAAAAAGAAAGAAGTGTGGGAGTTCTAGTTCCTACTCTTCTGCTAGTGCTCCTTATCAGTCGGGCAACAGGCGTCATCATAGTGGTGATAATTTTTGGGCATAGGGTGCCAAATATCGAGAAAGCAAAGGTCACTTAGGTTCTTTCATTTCCTCATTTTTAGTTCTGTGGTAATCCTCATCGGGGTTATTACAATGAAGGAAAGGAAAAATGCTTTAACTGTGGCCAAGCAGGTCATCAGTTCAGGGATTATTTGGTTAATAAGGTTGCTATTGGGGAGAATGAGATTCCTATGGTTTTATCTTCTACTTCTACACCTAGTGGTATGGCATCTACTTCTGTTAATACTCCTGGTTCTAGTGTTGGTCGGAATAAGTTGTATGCTTTGGCATCCCACAGGAATCTAAGGCATCACCTGATGTCATTACTGGTACGTTACAATATTTATCTCATGGCGTATATTGTTTGCTTGATCTGGGGTCTACCCTTTCCTACGTCACTCCTTATGTGGCTGTATATTTTGATTTTGATCTAGAAGTTATTTCAGTTCTATTTTCTATTTCTACCCAAGTAGGGGGCTTAGGTATTACTAAGAGAGTCGATAGGGGGTGTGTGGTATCTGTTTGTGGCAAGAAAACCTTGGTGGATCTATTTAAATTGGATATGGTGGATTTTAATATTATTCTGGGTATAGACTGGTTACACTGTTGTTATGCATCTTTGGATTGTCAGACCCATTGAGTTATCTTTAGGTTCCACGGTGAGCAGGTTATAGAATGGGTGGGGTTTTTTTTATTATCTTAGAGCTTGGAGGTTGATCTCTAAAGTTTGTCTTTATCATATAGTCCAAGTTAAAATTCTAACTCAAAAGGTACTTTTTTTTAGTTAGTTCCAGTGGTTAATTTTTCTCGAAAGGTCTTTCCAAATAATTTCATGGTGTTTCTCCAAATAGGAAAATAGAGTTTGGTATTGATCTAATTTTGGAAACTCATCCAATTTTTATTCTCGGTATAGAATGGCTCCTGTTGAGTTGAGGGAACTCAAGGAGCAATTTAAGGATCTGTAAGATAAGGGGTTTACTGATCCTAGTCTGTCTACTAGGGGTGAACCAGTGTTGTTTGTGCGCAAGAACAACGGTTCCCTTCTAATGAGCATTGACTATAGGTAGTTGAGCAAGGTGATAGTCAAGAACAAGTATCCTCTTCCAAGGATAGATAGTCTATTTGACTAGTTGCAAGGTGCCAAGATCTTTTCTAAGATAACTCTTCAGTCTGGGTACTATTAGCTAAAGATTAGGGAGGTAGATATCCCTAAGGTGGCTTTCATACTCGGTATGGGCATGCAGTTTACGTCTCACTTCTAGTAATCTTTTCAGAAAGGGTTGGGGACCAAAATGAGTCTGAGTACTGCTTTTCACCCATAGGCAGATGGATAAGTAGAGAGAACTATTCAAACATTGGAGGATATGCTTTGGGCCTATGTGATTGATTATAGTGGTACTTAGGTTGAGCATCTACCTTTGGTGGAGTTTTCTTACAACAATAGCTATCATTCTAGTATTGGTATGGCCCCTTTTAAGGCATTGTATGGTAGGAGGTGTAGATCTCATATTGGTTTGTTTGAGCTTGGTAAGGCAGGCATGTTTGGCCCCGACTTGGTTTACTAGGCTATGGAGAAGGTGAAGGTGATTCGGGATAGGCTTAAGGCTGTCCAAAGTCACCAAAATTCCTATGCTTATGTTAGGCATAGAGACTTTGAGATTGAGGTTATGGATAAGGCTTTTCTTAATATAACTCCCATGAAAGGAGTAGTGCAGTTTTGCAAGAAGAAAAGCTCAATCCCCAGCATGTGGGTCCTTATGAGATTTTTGCAGAAAGTTGGTATTGTGGCTTATGAGCTGGAGTTCCTTCTATCTTGAGTTTGGTTCATCCAATCTTTCATGTTTCCATGTTGAGGAATTTCATAGGTGATCCTTCTTTGGTTGTTTCTTTGGAAGGATTAGGTCTTATTGATTTTTTCTTCTTATGAAGAAGTCCCAATTGAGATTTTGGATAAGTAGGTTCATTGGTTGCGGATCAAGGATGTCGCTTCGATTAAGGTTCTTTAGAGGAACCATAAGGTAGAAGAAGCTACTTGGAAAGTGGAAGAGGACATGAAGTCCAAATATCTGCGTTTGTTTTCTGCTCCTAGGATTCGTGCAAAAGGTATGTGTCTTCAATACATCTTTGTTTTTAGAGTTTGTTAAGGGAAAGATTTATATATTTGCCTCTTTGTTTTTAAACTTTCTTAAATATTAGGAATGTATTTGATAATGCAAATGACTGTAGCGTGTGGTTACCCCTACCTTATCCGTCATTCAGGGATGAATGTTCCTAGTGGGGGAGACTGAAACACCTTAGTTTTTGGACCTTAGAAAATTCCTTGTAATTTTGATCTCTAGACCTAATACGACTCATTGGTATGAGCCGTATATTAGGGTACGGATGGTATGGTCCGATCGTTTACTGACCGGTATTGGTTGGTAAGATGGATTTTGGTTACTTAGGGGTACAAGTCGCATTGGTGGCTACAGATTGTTTGGTTCCTTAACTTAATCTTGGACTTGGTTAATTAGGATAGATCTGAGTATGAGAGGCTCACCATGAGCTATAAGCTAGAGTATGAATCATACCAGGGACTCATATGGTAGGTAGTGTTCAATCCTCCAAGTATTTTATTCTACCAGGGATATGAGTCATGGATATGGATCGTATGCTGTGTTTATGACTTGGTTACATGAGTCTTATACTGGATAGTTTTAGGTCCAATGGTGGAGGTTCAGGATACGAGTGGAGGTTACCGATCGTATTGGGAGGGTATGACTTCCTAGGGTCAGTCATTGCCATATAACAAGATTTTTGTGCAGCTTAAGTGGGGGTATTCTTGACATTTACCCACTTATCCTAATAGGGTTCCATGACTTCTAAACTACTTGAAAGGTTATTTACCCCATCATTCTATTCAGTAATACTTAGAAACTTTTCCTAAACACTTCATAATTCTCTCAAGAGCTTTTGGGGAAGGGGAACTAGGGTTTCAACTAAGGAATCAATTTGGGGCTAGACTTGGTGATTTCTTTCCATCATCATCTTAGTTTAAGGCATGTTCTCTTCCTTCATTATTAATTTTACTTAATGGCGTGGTTTATATGAATGTTTTCATTGTTTTACTATTATATGATTTTGGCTTTCAAATATGATTTGAGGGTTTTGATGCCAAATGGTTGGTTATGGTTTCCCATGGTTTTAATTATGATTTTATATGCATTAATGGTGATTTTGGATACTTTGATATCATCAGAATATTTTATTGGTATTTGGAATTGGTTTTGGTCCTATTATGCCCCCAATGTGATAGACAAAATGCTTATAAAGATATGTTCATTATATTAACTTCTTTTAATAGAACTCTTGCAAGTTTTAAACTTGGTAAAGGAATTATACATGGTATAAATGGTTTGGAAAGGCTAAAGGATAATTAGTTATACTTTTGGGGAACACGGAAGTCTCCCAAGTAGTTTAATATGGTAAACGGAAGGACACTTGAAAGTGCTCTTAAACCTATAAATGGTTGGATATGGATGATACTTGCAAGTAAGGGTTGGTATGACGATACCAATATCAATTCCATTGGTTAATAAATGGATATAATAGTTTGGTTATTTGGAAATTGGTTTTAATTAGGAAATAATAGAGGGATGTGTAGCAAAGTCGTGGAAGGTGGAGGTCCTAGGGGGACCAAACTGGAAACTCATATTTTCCGATATGAAGTTGGTCTTGGTGTTGTGTCATGATTTCACACTTTATTTTAGGGAGGTACTAGTTATCCCATGGGATACTTCCATGGTCGTGCAGCTATACGCATTGGGGCCCTTTTAGCAAGAGGAGTTAAACCCATATAGCCGTTGGGTGGTTTAGGACGACAATGTCTCACAACCCAGGTAAAGGTTTTAAAGGCATGCAAAACTCGATCCCTTTTCCCAGCATGATTATATATATATATATTTATATATGGTTGTGTGTATATGGATGATTTTACTTGGTTTAATAAATGGAATTATTTTATCCGTACACTGAGATCATGTTAGCAGTCACTCGCTAACCCCGTATACTAGCGGCTGTATACCCACGCTATGCAGGAATCGGCTATTTCACTCCTTCTACATAGTGATTGACTCGGGGAAAACATTTGGACTGAAGTGGTGAGCTTCCATCCTTTAAGAAGGCTCTATTTCATGTTATGGATATTTCTAGACGTTTTGATTTTATTTTGGATATTTGTTTTGGCTTTCGTTGGGGGCATGTCCCAGCCGAATTTCATTAATGTTTTAGTTAGAGGATTTGTGCTACTTCTATGGTTAGAATGGGTGAGATAAGTATAGGTGTCAGCCTTGGCATTAGAATAGGCTGGGAGGTTTGCATCATCGGACATAATTTCTCACTGTTCTATCATATTTTATTTTAGGATTGATTATATAATGTTTTTGGAACATCCTTGGTTATGGCCTAGTTTATGGCCACGTTTGGTATGGTTTGACATGGTTTGGTTTATGGTTATAGGATAGTTGGACTCGATTGGGTTGGTCATGGTTGTGATCTATTCCCAGTCATTATATGGGTTTTTACACTATTTTGTTACAAGCTCGAAATTCAGCCAACTCAGGGTAGGTTGCTGGAGGTTCGGTTGGGTAACGGGGGTGGTTTCAGATCCCAGTTGGACTTGGGATGCCCATTACAACAAGGCCCCTGGGCGGGTCGTGTCACCTCTCTAGGCCTGCTTTCTTTTTTCCTCCTCAACCTGTTGTATATGAACAACCATCCTAGAAATACCTATGTCCTTGGTCAGCAATGCTATCTTGCTTTCAAGGATCAAATTCCAAGATAGTCCTGAAGAAAACTTTCTCATCCCCACCCTCATATAAGACACCAATTCTAGGGCATACCTAGACAACTGATGGAATTTCAAGGCATACTATTTGACCAACATCTTTCCCTATTTCTTATTAATAAATTCCTCTGCCTTTGCTTTCCTCAATTCCTGAGGAAAGAAGTGGTCTAGAAAATCATTAGATAAGTTCTCCCACAGAGATGACTCCTTAACGTCACCACTTGCCTGAGCCCATTCCTCGTACCATTAGTACGCCACATCCTTTAGCTTATAGGAAGCAAAATTCACTCCTTCCACATTTGTGGCCTGCATAACCCTGGAGATTTTTTCCATCTAATCTAGAAAACCTTGAGGATCATCCTCCACTTTAACACCAGTAAAATTTGGAGGACTCAACATCATAAACTGGCAAACACTTGTGGTCTCAGACGATGCAGTACCATATGAACCACGCTTAGCCTGAGAAGCTACAAACTGAGCAATCACATGAATCGACAGAAGAAACTACACATTTATCACGTCTGTGTGTAGAGGACTAAAAGGAACCGGTGGAACTCTAGAAATGTTAGGGACTGGATCCCTAGACTGAGTATGGACTGCCTGAGGAGAGCGTGTCCCATCAACATTGTCCCCAGTTAGGACATAAGGGTTTTCGTGCACAATAGATCGTCGAGGGATGATCTGAAAGACAAGCGAACATAAATCAGAAAAATCCAAGACCTTAGACTCCAAGCTAGAAAATACAACACAAAGAAGAGAAAAATTTCCTAAATGCCTTTTAGCCTCCATCTTATGAGTGTGGCACACTACATACCCTTAAAAAAGACTCTACTCGATACAACTTTGTGGACTCCTAATTGAGCATGAACCTAAAGCTCTGATACCAACTTGATACGACTTGAACGGGGGCCTTTTCATAATGGGCATCCCAAGTGTAACCAGGATTGAAGACCACCCCTGATACCCAACCAAACTAACCAGCATAAACCCTATGTTTGATGAATTCCTAACAGATAACAATATATCATATTTGTATCAATCCAGACTCTGGGATAGGTCTGTGACCGTGACCGACCAAAGAAAGTCCAACCATCTAATACCCAACCAATAACCATACCAAAACCAAAACAATAACCAAGTAATAGTCCATAACATAAAAAGATGGAAAAATAATAAATATAGTCAAACAGTATCAACCCCAATATCAATGCCAATACTAAGGCTGACATCAGTACCGACACCACCAATTCTAACCTATAATAGTTCCACAAAGCCTCTAATCAAAAGTAAAATAATATCTGATTGGGACATGCCCCCAACCATAGCCAAAACTAATGTCTATAAAATGACCAAAGTAAGTAAAAACATCCTTGACATGAAATGGAGCCTTTTGGAACATGGAATCTCACCACTTCAATCCAGTCAAACTAATCTCAAATTTAAGCAGTAAACAGGAGGAGTAGAATAGACGGTTCCTATATCATGCGGGGATATAGTTTACTGAAGATGGGTTAGTGGGTGAATGCTAACAAGTACTCGAGATAAGGATAAAATAATACCAATTTTTAAAACCAAGTATACCAATCATATTCCTTCACAACCATACATACATATATATACAAACATGCTAGGAAAAAAAATTGGGTTAGCATGCCTTTAAGACCATTAATCTGGGTATGTGCAGCTTAAGCGTCCTTGAACCACCTGTGGGCTATATGGACTCATTGTAACCCCCTGAATGGGCCTCGATGAGTGTAGCCGCATGAATCAAAGATACCATAGAAGTAGGGGTTTCTCGAGTACCTTCTCTCTCTAAGATACATATATAAAAGTGTACTTAGGGATTCCCATGTACCCTATTAGTATCATCTATGGTCGCCATGACCAATCCTCATGTCGATAAATATGAGTTTCCAGTATTTGTCCTTTTGACTCGCACCTTCACGGTTAGCTATCATACCCCGCTATTATTGCTGAATGAAAATCATTACCGCACAACCAAACCACCATTCTATTTATTATTAACCAAAGATATAAGTAGTGTTTTCGTAATACCAACTATAGATTCCAAGCAATGTCCTTAGCCATCCTTTTTAAGAAGAATGGATTCCCATGTACCCATTTATTGCATTTTTAAGTTGACTTAGGGGAATCCTATGTACCTCACAAGTGATCCTTATTAAGTTTGCTTAGGAATTACCTTTTACCCCGTAAGGCTTTCAATTAGAATAACCATAACCACCAAGAGCTTCTCATTTAACCATTCAAAACCATTTATACCATATAGGGTTCCATTACCAAGTTATACCATGCAATAGTTCAATGATAATCCAATAAATTGACCAAAAACATTCTCATAGGCATTTTATCAAACATGTATGGGGCATAGTGTTTCCAAAGCCAAAACTAAGTACCAATTAATCATTTCCATGAAACTAAATGTTCAAACTACCATTATAATATGAAAAGCATAAGTAAACGACATGGTAAAACCATAACCAACCATGGTAACCAAAACCCCGAACATATATTTGAAAACCCACAACCATACAATAATTATGCCATGAAAACAATTCATAAAACATACATTTAGTTGGAAATAACAATGAGGGAGGAGTAACATGCCTTAGATTAAGAGGATAAAAGAGAGAAATCACCCTTGTATGCCCCAATTTGCTCTTATTGATGAAACCCTAGCCTTCCTTAACCTAAGAGCCTTGAGAGATTTTGAGAGAGTTTATAGTGTTTAATTGATTGCAAATAGGTTAATGAAGCCCCAAAAAGGTATTTTAAGTCGTGGGTTCCCAAGGAGTTATAATGTGAAATATCAAAAATACCCCCAACTTAAACTGTATTAATTTCCTATAGGAGGGTACAATTCCACCATACCACCCGTACCCTATCAAACCATGGGCATCCCTTGGACCCCCAACACTATCCAACATATGACCACCAAGCCCCAATCGTACACTAACATACAACACATACCCTTAACCCTTACGTTAGGCAAAATCAAGAAGGGTTTACACTATCCAACATATGAGTTGGACTATACCACTCATACCCTATTTCATAACTCATGGTGAGCCACTCGTACACAGATCTATGTTAAGTTACTATATGTAAAATTAAGTTAAGGAAAACCCAAACCTATGATCTGTGACCCACCATAAGACTCGTAACCACCCAAGTCATACCCATTCTAGAAACTCAACCACCCAACAATATCCAACACTGGACAACATAGGACTGGGTCACCATACCTGTACCCTCACTATATGAATAGTATGGTGAGTCATATGATGTCTAGAAAGTCTAAAACTTAGGAAATTTATAAGGACTAAAACTAGGGTATTTCATATATATACCCAGGTTATGTGATCATAGACCTCGAGTCGCGATCGTAGAATCACCTCTACTGGCCCTGTCATGATTGTGAGTGCACCAATAAGGGATATATTTCAGTTGAAGTCCTCGTGGGCCCCTTGATATTTATTTATAATCCCGTGAATACAAGCAAACTATGCTACCCTTCCAAATTTGATGCTGCAGAATTAATGGTGATATCAAAATTTCAAAAAAATATTATTTTCACAATGTTGACCCCACAAAATCCAAAATCAAAACTTTTCAGACCAAGGATCACAATGAGATTGAAAATTTAAAAAATCACACAAAATATGTACCACCCTAAAATCAATGTTTCGGATTTGCTGGCATAGTGTATTTTGCCATCCGTCTCATGGATCAAAAGATATAAAAAATCAAATATAGGCTCTCAAAGCCACTAAAAAATATAATATCACACAAATAACACCAAAATGCATTGGGAACTGTGTCAATCACCACCATACGCTAAAAATACCATAATGAAACTATGGGGTTGTCAAATAGTCAAATCACCCAAAAACATATATTTCACATAATTCTTTAAAAATTGAAGTTGTTAGATATTTCCTGAAGATCTTCTCATTTTCTCTCTACAACAAGAAGTAGAGTTTGGTATTGATGTGATTCTAGGTACTCAACCTATCATTATTGCTCCATATAAAATGGCCCTAATAGAATTATGGGAGTTGAAAGCGCACCTAAAAGACTTATAAGAAAAAAGATTCTTAAGGCCTAGTATGTCTTTTTGGGGTGCACCAACTTTATTTGTGCGTAAGAAAGATGGCTCATTGAGAATGTGTATTGACTAACATCAACTGAATCAGGAGAGTATTAAGAACAAATATACCCTTCCAAAAATTGATGACTTATTTGATCAGTTAGAAGGTGCTAAATGTTTCTCAAGGATTTAATTGAGGTCGGGTTACCACCAAGTGAGGATCAAGTAGAAAGATATACCCAAGATATCTTTTCAAATAGGGTATAGTCATTTTGATTTTTTAGTCATATCCTTTGGGCTAACTAATCCACCAACTTTTATGGATTTGATGAATAGGGTGTTCAAGACATTCTTAGATGTGTTTGTGATAGTTTTTATAGTTGATATTCTAGTTTATTCAAGATCAAAAGAGGAACATGCTTGTCACTTATGACAGGTATTACAGATTCTTCATGATCGTAAGTTATATGAAAAGTTCTCTAAATATGAGTTCTGGTTGAGATCTACGACATTTTTAGGTCACATTGTATCTGATAAAGGAATTAGGTTGATACTAAAAATAAAAAAGTTGTGAAATGTCATGACCCGAGACTACCCCTAGTCGTAACACAAGGCTTAGAACCAGAAGTGATCCTAAGCTAACCCATGTACTAGCATACTATTTGAGCAACTAATTTAAATTTTATGCACAAGCTAAATTTTCTAAGAGAAAATATGATCATGAGAAAATCTGAATAATTATAATACTAATAAAGTTTACAACATGGTAAAACTGAAGAAAGAACTTGAATTACATGAATGACTCTGACTGACCCATCTATGAAACCTCTACTATACTGACTATAGATAGCTGAGACATGTCTCCAACTATCACTAATCAAAATATATGGATAATCAAAATAAAACACATAAACTACAATGGATTGGAGTCCCCTAAATAAGGAAACGCATCACCTATTAGCTGAATGCTAAGAACTGTTTGACCTTGGTGTAGGGAATATATCTAGTACATACATTATGAATGAATGTAACCACAAATGCATATATGTGTCCAGTACTTTGGAATGTACTGAGTATATGAAGACATGTACTAAATCATGGAAATAGTTAAAATATGCTTTAAGACTAAGGACACGAGTTATTTGCTAAAACATGTATTTAAAACATAACTATACATGAAAACTGTAAGTCATAGTGAAATTTATAAATCATGAGCTAAAAATAATTCTGTAAGCTAGGAAGTGGTAATATGAATACAGTACGTAAATAACATGTAAAGCTTGATATGTGGTAAAGCTTTACTGAGGATCATGTATAAATACTGAGCATGTAAAATGAATGGAAGACTAAGCATAAACATGTTCTGAAATAATCTATAAAACTTAACAGATGAATGGCTGATATCTATACACTTGGTTATGAAAACCTGAACTAACATATTCTAAATACTAAACTAAACTGAAACTGTGGGAGCTATTATGTAATCAACATGCCCCAATCTGAGCTAATCAGGGTCAAACTTGTAACCCTAGTTGGAAAGGTATCATTACCTTGCTATGAGTACTAATACTAGCTGACAATGTGGATCCACAAAATTGATGTCTAATAGGATTAGGGAGTCACCCTCTACTAGAAGGTCCCTCAAAAAGATTGTCAAACCTCTACTGGCAGGAAGACCTCTCAAAACCTATGCTGGCTATACATTTCTTAAACTCAAGGATAGCTACTAAAGGTCACACCCTCTACTGGCAGGTGATCCCCCATCCCTGCGTTCGCTCGTTACTAAATCCTACTTTCAACTAAAAGACACTGAAATACTAACTGGTGCATGCACTAAAGCTAATAAGCTCAGGTCATGGTCTCTTGAAACATCAATGCATACAGAGTCTGAACTAATCATAAACATGTAAAACAATAGTGCTTGACATGATTATAATAAACTAAGTTTAACAATAAAATCATGGATTGACAGACTCATTTCTTACAAATTCTAAAATGTAAGTATGTAGGTATTTGGTATTCCTAACCTGCCAGCACTGAATGATTACATAATTCGATCAATATACTTAAAACAGTAACATAAGTTCACAATTTAAAGACCCAAAACATGAGATATTTTAATAGTCTGATAAATTTCATGAATGTAAACATCGGAACGAATTAAACTAGAAAAAATATAATGTTATATAGTTTAAAGCAGCATGATTTGAGAATTTGACATGATATTTATTGAACATAACATGGGGATTTGGAACTTCAAGCATGTAAAAGAATGATTTTCATGGAGTAAAACTATTAGCATAACTTGAATGTAAAATAATGAGGAAACATGGATGGATTTCATAATTTACATTTAGATTGATCATAAATTAGAGTAAAATTCATACTTGAACCATAAATATGATTTTTGGGCTTAATGGTTAAAGGGACCATTGATGAATACCCTACATAACTAAATTTCTTGATAAAATCTTGAAATTGAAACTTGAATTCTTGAGTTATTTGGGAAGAAAGCATAAATTTCTTGTTCTTGGGATGAAAGCCCAATTTCTTTTCTCTTGAAAGTGGAGAGGAGAGTAAACACTGAAAACTATTTAATAATGTGAAACTATCATTTATATGGTGATTTAAGTCATGAATGTAGGGTTTGAGGTAAGGAAAAGACCAAAATACCACTAATAAAACTAAATAAAAATTGCAGGAACTTTCACTTGATGACTTAGTTGATAGCCTGCCAACTAGTTGATGACTTATCAATCTAGTCGTCACTTTCTCTTAATGATCAGGTTAACTGAGGACGAGGTTGATAGCTTGTCACTTAGTTGATAAATTATCACCACAATTCATCACTTTATAGATGGATTTGGTCACATTCTGGTTAAGGCTAATGAAGAGGTTGATAGCTCGTCACTTAGTTGATGGCTTATCACCTCAATTCGTCACCTTGTTGACAGACGGACACTCTAAAGTAAAATGAGCATAACTTTCTACTCTGATATTGGATTAAGGTGAAATTAGGTGCGTTAGAAAGAAGACTCGAATATATTTCATTTGATATATAGTAGGAAACCTGAATCATTATATTTTAGGAATTAGACTTGTTTAAACCTGACCTTTGTAGAATCAGATACTAAAACTCAATCAATACAAACTCTCTCAACTTGACTTTACTCTAAGTGCTTCCTATGACCATGATTCGCATAAAAATTACTTTATATACAAGGTAAATGATCATGACACATATTCATACACAAATTATAGGAATGATGGTTAAAATTATAGCGTGAAAGTGCGGGGTGTTATGTTATCTCCCCCTTGGAACATTCGTCCTCGAATGATATCTAGAAACTTATTGAAGATTTAGAAGTATGGAATGACATAGACATGACATGTCTACTAATGAAGGATATAGTTGAGTTGAAACATTATATCTTCTATCATGAAACTGATTTTTGAGCTGACTTGACCTTATTGACTATAAGGAACTGATTCATTCTGAGAGATTAAAACTCACTTGAAATGTTCAAAATATGATCATACATATGGAACTGTAAATTGGTAAATGATACAATAAAAATTCCAAAAGTTACTAAGGATGGAATAAAGTATGTAACTTCTCATTAGATATTATCCCTCAATAAAGCTTGTATAGGAATCAAAGGAAAAAAGGCTTCATAGTATTGTCAAGTACATTATGTACGCACGAATCATAAGATAATGAGACTTAGGTCATACAAGGGGTATTTCAATGTCTGAGCTGAAATACTTGGAAATCTGAGATCATGTACAGAACACTTATGAACTGAACCAGGACTAAATATCTGAATCAAGGACATGATTCATGGACTGAACTAAATTCGCAGTATTGATTGATGCAAACAAATTACCTTTTTGAATATCCATATTCATGAAACTTTGAATAGTATGATTAGATGGAAAGATGGAAAACTATAGGAGTTTATCTATCTGATTGCCAAACCGAATTGCTGGCTATATGGACTGAATTATACTAAAATCTTATACTCAACTGGAGTATTTCTTCAATAATCTTTGTAAGAAGCTCTAATAATATTATAGACAAAAGAATTCTGGGCATGATTTGAATAAGATATCTGCATAAGGAATCGCAACATGGATATAACTCTATAATCATGGACTATGGGCCTATAAAACATAAGCTAGGATAGAATCACTTTTCCTTAGGAAATACAACTTCTAACTTTCAAGCTTATCCACGCTTATCAAATACTCCCTCCACTATACTTATCCTCTTTAATACTATGCTCATTGATTAAACTTGTAATTCTCACATAGGCATTGATAACTCCATCTACTAAAGTCAGAGCTGAACTAAATTATCTTACCATGTTTAAGCCTACTCAAAGTCAGAAGGTACCACACATAACACCATAATACTAGTGTAAACCATAGATTCAATATCCAATGTGCTTTCAGAGCTCTCATCTCAAGAATATTACTCTTTACTACTTCAATGACTAACTTCAACTTCTTACTAGGAATTCACTAACTCACAATGTGTCCATCCACTTCTATTCCAATATGACATTCAACCTTATCATTATAACCACTTATAAACTTCTAGGCGAATAACCCACCAAAGCATCTTTCCTATATTCTTTAATACCTCTATAAATAATAACTTCCATGCAGTATCCTCAATAAAACACACATGAAATTTCAACTAACCATGACATATATTAAAAGCTCTCCCTTAATATTACTTTAAACCTATAGCCATACATAGAACAAGTATATAATGATCTTTTCCTAATATAGAATATTTACTCACTCCCATCAAAACAATTGTTCATCACCACTATCTTTACATAAGAAGAGGTCAATGAAAGGTTAGAACATGAGGATCTGAAGCATGAAAGAATACTATACATAACTTTGGCACTTAATTGAGGCTTGAAGGAAAGAGTATCAATATCATTAATTCATTAAAAGGATTTAAACAGAGGACATACATTACATAATCAAAATTTCTATGATCATTAAGAGTGTAGAATGAGTACCTAGAACTGAACATATTGTAAAGCATAGGTACATGAGTCATGAGCTGCATGACCTGAGTTTAGAGTTCATAAATTCATGGAATATGATTTGTACTATTGAGTAAACTGAAACTCCTTATACTAGGAATGAGGAGCACACATGTTTCTATATAAGTTCATGAACATGAACTATGATTATGGAGCTGATGTGTAAGACATGATTAGATGTCATGATTACTCAAGTACAAAAATTTAAATTGAGATAATAATGGGTCGCGTATCTTCTTTCCTAGTATTGTTCTATAACACACTGACATCGTTACAAAATCTAAGAGCGTGACTTGGTTTCTTGTTCTATCACTTCCCCCTTAGCTTTAAGCCATCCTTCTAAGTCTTTGGACCCATTTAACAAAGTTAACTGAACTACCACCACTCTGCTCTAAAGTCTGAGATATAACAACACACATAAATAATAAATTTACCCTGAAAGACTATCTCTTAAAGTGTAAAACCCACTACTTGTACTTTCTTTTGGGATAAAACTCTTAACTATCTATAGACCCAATAGTAATCATATAATAACTTAAACACTTACTATCATAACATTGCTTGGAGTATCACTATACAATGAGTTCACACCACCTAGAATTTCAAACTCTTCTTTCTATTTGCTTAATTATCTAAGATTCAACCTTAGATTTTAACACTTAACAAGGATATCCACAAAACTTCTCATACACTAATACTAACTTATTATTACTGGATAGGAATCATGAAACAACAATGCACGCAATATTTTATGAACATAATCAACCTTAACAAGCACCTCTATCATTATGGTTGCTTTCTAATCTCTATCTCGTCTAAAACATTAACATGCTCTAAGTCTCCCCCGACTAAGAAATATCTCTCTAAGTACTGTTAAAAAAACTACACAACACCTTTCTGGATACATGGATACATAATCTACTCAAGTTAGATAACACTATTCCCACTTTACTACTATAATATCAATGGGCTTGGTTAATAAATGGATATTTTTTTAGTTATTTGGAAATTGATTTTAATCGGGCAATAATGGCGGAATATATAGTAAATCCATGGAAGATGGAGGTGCTGGGGGGAATAAAAGTGGAAACTCATATTTGCCAATATGATATTGGTGTTTATGATCGTGTGCATGATGTCACACTTTATTTTAGGGATGTACTAGTCATCCCATAGGATACTTCCCTGGTCGTACGGCTACACACACTGGGGACCTTTCAGAAGGAAAGAAAAACCCATATAGCCCAGGGTTAGTTTAGGACGACAAAGATACATAACACAGGTAAAGGTTTTCGAGGAATGCTAAATCGGGTCCCTTTTTCCGACATGGTTATATATATGAGTGTATGGTTAAGTGCATTTGGATGATTTTACTTGATTTTATAAATGGCATTATTTTATCCTTACCCTGAGATCATGCTAAAATTCTCTCGCTAACCCCCTCTACTGGAGGCAGTATACCTACACTATGCAGGAATCAACCGTTTTCCTCCTCCTACATAGTGATTGACTCAGGGACATCATTTGGACTAAAGTGGTGAGCTTCCATCCTTTAGGAAGGCTCTAGTTTATGCCATGGATATTTATAGACATTTAATTTTGTTTTGGATATTGGTTTTTGCTATGGTTGGGGGCATGTCCTAATTGGATTTCATTACTTTTTTTGTTAGAGGCTTTGTGGTACTTCTATGGGTTTGAATTGGCGGGATCTATATAGGTTTCATCCTTCGCATTAGAATAAGCTGGGAGACTTGCATCATCAGACATAATTTCTTACTGTTTCATCATATTTTATTTTGGGATTAATTTTATAATGTTTTTGGAACGTCCTTGGTTATGGCCTAGTTTATGGCCTTGTTTAGTATGGTTTGGCATGGTTGGATTAATGGTTATTAGATGTTTAGACTCGGTTAGGTTGGCCACACTTGTGATCTATTGCCAAAGTCTTTATGTGGGCTATTACACTATTTTGTTACATGCTTGTAATTCAACCAACTCAGCACAGGGGGCTGAAGTATCACCATACAATGAGTTTACACCACCTAGATTTTCAAAATCTTCTTTTTATTTGCGCAATCATCCAAGATTCAAACTTAGATTTTAACACTTAACAAGGATATCCATAGAACTTCTCATACACTAATACCCTCATGAAACACCAATCTATGTAATATTTTATGAACATAATCAACCTTAACAAACACCTCTATCATTGTGGTTGCTTCCTAATCTCTATCCCATCTAAAACATTAACATACTCTTAAGTCTCCCCTGACTAAGAAATCTCTCTCTAAGTGCTATTAAACAAACTACACATCTTTCTGGATACATAGATACATGATCTACTAAATTCAAATAAGACTATTCCCACTTTAATACTAATAAACTATTAGGTTCATTCTTTTAATTCTAGGTCATACGCTGTCATAGGATTTTGAGAAGGGATCTAAAAGCACATCTTACTTTGGTTTAGTGCACGGTTTTCATGTACATAAATGAAATCTTTCAAAATTCAAAACTTAAGATCATGGATGGTATACTTTCTAGCCTAGGTGCAATACCATAACTATCAGTGGGAACTACCTCAGAAAATTCTATCTGTAAGGATTTAAGCTTGGCTATTTTTATTGCTTTAAGAATAAGGCAGATTTAACACGAATAGAGTAGCATATGAATCTGCATAATTTTCTTAGAGAACACCTTTACTGCATGATTTGA
This sequence comes from Capsicum annuum, assembly GCF_002878395.1. NCBI lineage: Eukaryota > Viridiplantae > Streptophyta > Magnoliopsida > Solanales > Solanaceae > Capsicum > Capsicum annuum. The sequence goes on along the minus strand of NC_061120.1, from coordinate 91,834,375 downwards.
GACATGAAAGAAATTAAATATTTCTTAAATTCCTTGTAGCCTCTCGAAGAAAAGTACAAGTGTCTCTGTACTATTCTGCAAGACTCTATTAGACACAACTTCATAAACACCCTAGGGTACTTTAACCTTGTGCTCTGATGCAAAGTTTATCACAACCCAAGACTACCCCCTAGTCATAACATGGTTCTTAAAAGCACAAGTGATCCTAAGATAATCCATGTACTGTATACCATTTGAGCAACTAATTCAAATTTTATGAACAAGCTAAATTTGGTAAGCAAAAACATGATCAAGAGAAAATATGAATAATTATAATACTAATAAAGTTTACAATATGGTAAAACTGAAGAAAGAACTTGAATTACATGAATAAATTTGACTGGCCATCTTTGAAGCCTCTACTTTATTGACTATAGATAGATGGGACATGTCTCCAACCACCACTACTCAATACATATGGATAATCAAAATATAACACATGAACTAAAATGGACTAGAGTCCCTAAAATAAAGTAACTCATCACCTGCTGGATGAATTCTAAGAACTGTCTGACCCTGGTGTAGGGACTACATCTGGTACCTACATTATGAAGGAATGTAGCCATAAATGCATATATATGGTCAGTATGTTGGCATGCACTGAGTATATGGGGAGATGCACTAAATTATAAAAATATTTAAAAGATGTTTTAAAACAAAAGACATAAGTTACTTGATAAAAGATATATTTAAAATATGACTATATGTGAAAATTTTAAGTCATAGTGAGATTTATAAATCATGAGTTGAATACAATTCTGTAAGTTGGGAAGCATTAACATAAATACTGTATGTAAATCTCATGTAAAGCTGGATATGCTGTAAAGCTGTACTGAGGATCATGTATGAATACTGAGCATGTAAAATGAATGAAAAACCAAGCATAAACATGTTCGGAAATAATCTATAAAATTGAATAGCTGAATAACTGATATATGTACACTTGGTAATGTAAACCTAAACTAACATATTTTGAATACTGAACTGAACTAAAACTGTGGGAGCTATCACGTAATTAATATGCCTGAATCTGATGTAATCGTAGTCCAACTTGTAACCTTAGTTAGAAGAGTATCAGTACTTTACCACAGATACTAACACTAGCTGACAGTGTAACCCTAGTTGGAAGAGTGTCAGTACTTTGCCACAGATACTAACACTAGCTAACAATATAGATCCATAAGGATAATGTCTCATAGGACTAGGGAGTCACCCTCTACTAGAAGGAAGACCTCTCAAAACCTATATTGGCTAGGTAGTTCTAGAACTCAGGGACTACTACTAAAAGTCACACCCTCTACTGGAAGGTAAGCCCCCATCCCTGGGTTTGTTCGGTACTAAATCCTACTCCTAGCTGAAAGACACTGAATACTAACTGGTGCATGCACTTTAGATGATAATGTTACGTCATGGTCTTTTGAAAACATCACTACATACAGAGTTTGAAGTAATCATAATTATGTAAACTGATAGTGCTGTACATGATCGTTACAAACTGTGTTTAATAATTAAAGCATGGGTTGACTGACTCATTACTTGAAAATTCTGAAATGTAAGTAAACATGTAGGTATTGTGTATTCATAACCTGCCAGCACTGAATGATTAAAGAATTCAGTAACTACACTTAAAATAGTGACATAATTTCACAATTCAAAGACCCAAAATATGAGATATTTCAATTGAATAATAAATTTCATGAATGAAACATGGGAACAATTTAACTTTGGGAAAATATCATGTTATACAGTTTAAAGCATAATTTGAGAATTTGACAAGATATTAACTAAACATGACATGAGGTTTTTGAACTTCAAGTATGTATGAGCTTTATTCTCATGGAGTAAAGCTATTAGCATAACTAAAATGTAATTCAATATGGAAACATAGATGAATTTCATAATTTACATTAAGATTGATCATAAATTAGATTAAAAATCCTACTTTAACCAAAAAGAGGGTTTTTGGGCTTAATAGGTGAAAGGTACTATTAACGAATACCCAACATACCTAGATTTCTTGATTTCTTGATGAAAACTTGAAATTGGAACTTGAATTCTTGAGTTGTTAGGGAAGAAATCCTAATTTTCTTGTTCTTAGGACAACACCCCAATTTTTTTTCTCTTGAGATTGGAGAGAAGAGTATACATTAAAAATTGACAAATGATGTGAAACTATCATTTATAAGGTGATTTAAGTCTTGAGGGTAGGATTGCACCATGGATCAACTCTTAGCCTATTTTTATTTGCCTTGGTGATGGATGCTTTGATGCGACATATTCAAAGACAGGTGCCTTGGTGTATATTATCTGCATATAATATGGTACTGATTGACAAGACTCTGGGAGGAGTTAATGATAAGTTGGAGATTTAGAGATAGATGATTGATTCTAAAGGATTTTGGTTAAGCAAAACTAAGGAAAAGTACTTGGAGTATAATTTTAGTGATGTGTCGCAGAAGGATGAAGTGGTAGTGAAGCTGGACTCTCAGTCCATTTAGAAGATAGAGAATTTCAAGTATCTAGGGTTTATGATTTAGGGCAATGGAGAGATCGACGAGTATGTCACACATCATATTATGAAGGGGTGGTTGAAATAGAGGCTTTATTCAGGAGTTTTATGTGATAAGAAGGTGCCCCCAGAGATTAAAGGTAAGTTCTACAGATTGGCAGTTCGGCCAGCTATATTGTATGGAGCAAAATGTTAGCCAGTTCAGAACTCCAACATCCAAAAGTTAAACGTGGCAAAGATAAAAATGTTGCAATGGATATGTGGACATACCAGGAAAGATAGGATGATGAATGAGATTATTTAGGAGAATATGAAAGTTACATTGATGGAGAACAAGATTCGATAAGTGAGGTTACATTAGTTTAGCCATGTAATGAGGAAGGGCTTGGATGCTCCAGTGCAGAGGTGTGAGATCCTAGCTATGGATAGTTTTAGGTATGGTAGAGGTAGATCGAAGAAATATTAGAGAGAGGTAATTAGGCACGATATGGAGTAGTTACAACTAACAGAGGACATGAACCTTGATAAGAAGGTGTGGAGGACATGGATTAGGGTCGATGGTTAAGGGACGGAGTGCCTCGGTAACAGTAAGGAAGCGTTCCTTTATGTATGTAATTTCTTATTTGTTGTGCTTTGTGATGTTTATGATTTTGGTTAGATTGTTCTTAGTATTATCTTGTGGTTGTTTTATCATATTATTGCTAGTGGTGTTAGTTTTTCTTGCATACCTTACTAGATTATACGCAATTATCTTTTGTGTTTGTTATAATTTTATCAGTGCTAAGCCGAGGGTCTATCAGAAATAGCCTCTCTACTTCACCTGAGGTAGTGGTATGGTCTGTGTACACTCTACCCTCCTAGACCCCATAATGTAAGAATACATTAGGTATGTTGTTATTGTTGTTATTGTAGAAACTAAATAAAAATTACAGGAATTTTTAGTTGATAACTAAGTTGATATCCTGTCAACTAGTTGATGGCTTATCAACCTAGTCGTCACTTTCTCTTAATGATCTGGTTAACTAATGATAAGGTTCATAGCTCATCATTTAGTTGATAGCTTATTACCTCAAGTCGTCACCTTGTAGCTGGATTGGTCATATTATGATTAAGTATGATGACAAGGCTGATAGCTCGACAGTTATTTGACGACTTATCACCTCAAGTCGTCACCTTATTTATAGACGGACACTCTAAAGTAAAATGGGCATAACTTTCTACTATGATATTGTATTAAGGTGAAATCAGATGAATTGGAAAGAAGACTCAAAGATATTTCATATGATATATAGTAGGCCACATGAATCATTATATTCTAGGAATTAAACTTGTTTAAATTTGACCTTTGTATAATCAGATACTAGAACTCAATCAATACAAATGCTTTCAACTCGACTTTACTCGAAGTGCTTTCTATGACCATGATTTGCATCGAAAACACTTTATATACAAGGTAAATGATTATGAAACACATATTCATGTAAAAATCTTAAGATTAGATATTACATACGTAGGAATGATGGTTCAAATTCAAGCCCAAAAATGCGGGATATTACATGAAGAGCTGGCCAAATCCTAAGATTCCTACAGAGGTTTGTAGTTTTCGTAGGTTGTCATGTTATTAATAACACACATCTTTGAACCTAACAAAGCTAACACACACATCATCCAAGTTTCAATGAAATGATTTGTGTGGAAGGAGTTTCAAAGATCTAAAGAATAAGTTGACTTTTATTTCCATATTGGTACTTCCAAAATGCAAAAAAGGGTATGCCGTGTATTATGATTCTTTAGGAATTATCTTAAGATGTGTATTTGATGTCTCATACTTCGATGATGATCAATTATCTCTAAAGTACTAGGTCATTGGCTTATCATGAAGTGGTTCAACTGTCACGTCTCTGCACAATTATCTGCTAGTGCAACTCACTGTGCGGGAGTGCAGTGTAGCCATTGTGACACTTGGTCCAATCAAAATTAAACCTTGATTTATACACTTCCTAAATAGAAAAACATGGCACTCATTCAAGCAGTTTTTGCAAAATTGGTGAATCAAGGAAATGGCAAAAACTCTTTTGGTCAAGTTCCAAATCTGTGTGTGCTTCAAGTTTAATTGTTCTTGAGTAAAGTCTTTCTTTGAAATCTAATTACTTATCTTATCAGAGTAATGTCTTTCTCTTAGAATTATAGTGCTTAGGTAGAGTTACCTAAGGTCAACTCGATTAAATTTTGTCGATTGTGAGTTTATTGAGGTTTGTAGAGGTGGTTATAGTAGAGCTATTGCAACTAGAGAAACTTAGAGTTAAGTTCTTGGAGTCTTTAATGAATGAGTTTTTATTATAGTGAAGTTTGAGTACTTATGACGACAAGACGTGGCTTTTCCTCCCTTAAACAAGGACATTTACAGTTAAATCACCATGTTCTTTTAATTTGTGGTAGTTTTAGTTCATTACTATTTTGTTGCCTTTATCGTAATGTCACGGACCAGATCCCTAGAATGGTTGTGCACCCCCCACATTTTAAAAATAGGTCAGAGCAAGGATACTTTAAAAGTTTCACACCTTGAGTGATTTCTTGATCATAGTTGCTCCACCTGATTTGGAAGAACGACAATCTACCAATAGACCACCCCTCTTTAATATGAAGTACTATGGGTGGTAGAAAACTAAGATGTATAACTTCATTATGGTTAAGGATAGTGAGCTGATGGGTGTAATACTTGATGGTATTCATGTGCCAGTTAGATATGTCAAAGAAAATGACATATCAAGAATGGTTATCAAAACTAGGAGAGAATTTTGTGAGGAAAAAAAGCATCACAAAAGGGGAGGTATTGTTGAAATTTGTCACAAATGTTTAAGTCCTAAGCATTTTATCAAGGATTTCTTATTACACAAAATGAACAATCAAGAATATTTAGAGTCTGGATATAATAAAAGAAAAAAAGAAGGAACAAGTCCCTGAGAAGTCAAGAAGAAAAGCTACAACTAATTATGCAGTGAAATAAGCTTAGGCAGTAAGGGGAGATTCCTCTAGTGAATCTGATGAAGCTGAAAAGCCTAAAGATGTATGTATGCTGGCTATGGAAGATAGTGAAGTCACCTATGGCTCCTTGTTTGTTCTTATGGAAAATACAGATGATAATGAAGAAAATGAGGTAACTCTATCTGATATTAAGGAAAATTTAGATAACTACTCTACTAGAAAGATAAAGAAGCTTGCAATTGTGTTGATTGATTTTTTTTGTGTGAACAGACTACTGAGAAAAATTCTCTAAAAGAGAAATTAGAAAACAAAGAGCTTGAATTGATTGCCTTAACTCTCTAGTTATCTGATGTAGAAGAACTTTACACAAAATTAAAATTTGAAAATCTAAGTTTAATGAGTCAACTGGAGAAAGTAAATAATTTTGGTCGTAAAGGGAAAAAAGAAGCTCAAGGATTCAAATTGAGCTTGAAGATAAATTGAGGGATTCTCAAAATCACCTCATGACTACTCTCCATAAGAATGAGGAATTAGAAAAGGACTTGTCCATATAAGAGAAGATCTTAACAAATTCGTAAAATGGACCACATCCTCATAAATCCTTTCTAATATAACTAGTCATGGAGTCAATAATGCTAAAGGCATTGGTTATCAATATAGAACCCACTCACTTGGGTCTCCAGGTAAGGCCTTTTATGGTGTTAAAAGAAAGGTCCACAAACCTCTGCGTACTCATTGTTGAAGGGATGGGCACTCGAAGGAGAACAATCAAAGTTGGCTTACAACTAAAATGAAAAGTTCTTGGTACATCCATCAAAAGAAATCTTGTCCTAGGGATTCCAAATCCTTGAGGATCCTAAAGAAAAACCCACTAACTAGATGGGCCAAGAAATATTTGATCACACTTTTATATTTTTTTTGGGAACTCAAACTTAAGTAGGTTCCCAAATCTAACGAGTAACTCTATTTGCATATAGGAGAAACAGAATATAGTCAGAACTGGTTCATGGATAGTGGATGTTCAAAGCATATAACTGGGAGGACTGGCTATTATTTGTCTCTTAAGTCACTTTATGGTGGAGGTGTCTCATTCGGGAATGGTATAAAAAGGTATATTCATGGTGTGGAAGATATTGGAAGGTCTCTTGATCATACAATCGAAGATTTGTATCTTGTAGATTGTTTCAAGTACAGTCATGTAAGTGTATCTCAAATTTGTAACAAAGGTAATGAGGTGAAGTTCATGTCTAATGAATGTATTGTGTTAATATTTAAGTCTGGAAAAGTCATTCTTAAAGGTAAAAGGTGCACGAACATGTATGTGGCTGATTTGGATTCTCTAGCTGACTATGAGTTAACCTGCTTGAGTACACAAGGTCAAATTGCTGATCTTTGGCACAGAAGGCTGGGACATGTTAGTTCATCTTTGCTGAATAAATTGGTTTCAAAGGACCTTGATACGAACCGAGCTAGGGCCTAATCATGTCGGGTATCTTAGGTCCAACCCAAACAAGAGACCACCCCCAATACCCAGCCGTTAGTTGCCCTACAACCCATGTCAGGTGAATTTCAAAAATATAATAAGATAAGATAATATTAAATTAAAGACATGGCAATAAGTATAGAATCAAAACCGAAAGCCACAACCAATTAACCATCCATTACTAATCCCAATGCCAATACAAATGCTAACACTAATACCGATACCACCCATGCCTATAGTATTCTGACAAAGCCTCTAACCAGAATCAAAGGATATCCAACCTGGACAAGCCTCCGACTATAGACAAAACCAAAAATAAAGAATAAAAAAGATATAAAGAAGTCCATAGTATGAAATGGGGTCTTCTATAATATGGAAGCTCACCACTTCAGTCTAACTCAGAAGTTGTTCCTGAATCACCAAGCCACTGAGCTAGAGGAGTGTAAGTATAGATGGTTCCTACATCGCGTGGGGATACAAATCTGTAAGAGCGAAGGGTGAACGCTACGATGTAACTCAAGGATAAAGATAATGTAATGCCATTAATTCAAAACCAAATCAAATAACAATATGCAATGACATATATATATATATATATATATATCATGCTAGGATAGGGAACAAGGTTTAGCATGCATGTAAAACCTTAACCTAGATTGGGTAGCTTTACCATCATAAATCCATCCACGGGATATATGGGTCTAGTGTTACCCCCTAAATGAGCCCCAGTTCTTGTAGCCACATAAACCGGAGATATCATGGATAGCTGGGGATTCTCGTGTACCCGTCTCCCTCTATAATACATATATACAAGTATCAACTTAGGGAATTCATGTGTTCCTCACAAAAAAATGGTCACCAAGACCAATCCTTATGTCGTCAACAAAAGTTCCCAGTGTCCATCCTTTGGACTTACACCTTCACCACTAGTTATCACAACCCTCATTATCACCTAATTAAAACATTTAGAACATAACCAACCATTAATTCCAGGAGTCAATTATTAAGGCATTATTAAGTGGTATCTTCATACTGGCTGTAGCTTCCCAGAAATGTCATTAGCCAAAACTTAGGTGATTCCCATATACCCCGCAGACTCCATTATTAAAATCACTTGGTGGATTCCTATTTACCTAGCAAGGTTTTATTATATAATCATTTGGGAGATTCCCATGTACCCTACAAGGTTTTCAAACCATTCGTAACCATTTAACCATTTATGCCATGCATTAGTTTCAAGAAATAAGTCAACCTAAAAACTTTAGATATTCCATTGTACCCCTAATTCAAATTCCCACCTTTCTCATAACTACTAACTAATTTTACAATACAGGGTTGGGGTTATAACCACTTCTAAAGTATCAAGTTTAGACAAAGTTGCCATTATCAAATTCTACCCCTATACCCATGCACCCACATTTTAAAACCAATTTTAAAACATAGAAGACCATAATTAAACCATGGGAAAACACTATTCAACCATAAGAATTCATAAGCTTCGACTTTTATTTCAAAGCCATCACAATACCATAAAACCCATATATTAAAACATGTGCTTTAAGTAAAATAACAATGAGGAGGAGTGACATGCCTAAAATACCAAGAAATTTGGAAGAAATTCAACCCTTAGAACCCTAGATGACCACTTTCTTTGAAACCCTAGCCTTATCTTGAACAAAAAGTTTGAGAGAGAATTTAAGAGTGTTTTATTGGGAATGATATGTTAATATAGTCTCAAAAGAGGTTTTAAGTCGTGGTATCAAATTGAATTAAAGCAGAAAAATGTCCAGAATGCCCCCAACTTAAAACATTAAAAAGTCATCCTTAGTTATGAGTAGACCTATTAAATCGTCATCACATCATATGACTCACAGCCTTAAGTTGTATCCTAGACAGTGAGTTGGACACCCATAAATTTTCATCCTTATGACTCTATGATCCCACTCGTAACATAACCCTATGACTCATAGGGTTTAGTCGTAACCAACATAGTACCCAAATAAGTTAAACACTGAACAACCTATGACTTTACCTCACGACTCGTAACCTATCCTCATGGAAAATAGAGAGTCACTCTTACTCATAGAAAAGTCAAGCCAATAGGTTAGTAATTTGGTTAAGGTTTGTCCTAATGACTCATCACCTCCCTTAATGACTTGTCCCCACCAAGTCATAACCAAGATAGAAAACCCAACCACCATCCATTAGACACCCTACGACTAGGGTCACCTGATCTATCAAAACACTATACGACTCGTATGGTCAAGTCATAATCAAGGAATTCAGCTCAAAGCTCAGGAAATTTCCAAGGTTCAAAAATCTAGGGTTGTTCAGACCTGGTCCGTGGTATGCCAAACCTAAAGTTTTTAGATAATACGGTTTGTGATGCTTGTTTCAAAGGAAAAAAACCAGATCCTTATTTATTTAGAAAAAACATATTAGTTCCTCTAGACCACTTGAATTGCTGATGTATATGGACTTATGTAGACCTACTAGAGTCCAAAGTAGAGGTGCAAAGAGGTGTGTTTGTTATTGTGGATTACTACTCTAGGTTTTTTTAGACAATGTTCTTGAGAACCAAGGATAAAACCTATGCGGTTCTAGTGACATTTGCTAAGCAAATTTAGATGAAGCTAACTAGCAAAAATGTTGGACTAATATTTGATCATAGAACTGAGTTTGAAAACTCCCTAGTTGTAGAAGTCTATGCTGAAAATAGAATTAGTCATAATTTATCTGCTCCTAGGACTCTTCATCAAAATAGGGCTATTGAAAAAAGAACAAGTCTCATGGAAATTGCTAGGACTATGTTGATTGACATTGGACTTCTAAAAAGATTTTGAGTTGAAGCTGTCAATACAGCCTATTATTTGACTAATGGGTGTTTGATCAGATCTCTCTTGAACAAGAGCCTAAATGAGCTTGTATTCAACAAAAAGCCTACGGATGACTGTTTCAGACCATTTAAGGGAAAATGTTTCTTTAGAATAATAGAAAGAATGAGCTAGGAAAGTTTGACTCTAAAAGTGATGAAGCAATATTTGTAGGCTACTCCTCAACAAGTAAAGCATATAGAGTCTTCAACAAAAGAACTCTATTTGTGGAAGAAAGTGTACATTTAGTCTTTGATGAGTCAGAAAAGTTGAGGAATTTTGGGTGTACATGAAGACTCTGATATATAAGAACTCATTTCTATTCTAAGGGATGACATAGCTGAAGATGATGATCAAGAAAAAGTTGATACAGTTGAGAATTGTAAAGGTGATGATGAGTTAGGATCTTAGTTATAAACTCCAACCACAAATGAAGAACATCAAGAAGGATCTAGTCAAAATCTCCAAGGATCGGGCCCTAGTAAAACTCAATTTCTCTATCTACTACTGAAGTAGAATATATGGTTGTTGCCTTATGCTATGCTCAATTTCTATGGATCAAAAAACAACTAAAAGACTTTGGGATTGTTTCAGACACTATCCCATTGATGTGTGACAATATAAGTTCTCTCAACATGGAAAAAAATCCAGTGCAACATAAGAGGACTAAGCACATTGATGTAAGGCATCATTTTCTGAGAGACAATGTTAAAAAAAAGAGTTATTTGCATAATGTTTTGCAAGATTGAGGATTATAGCAGATATCTTTACAACGGCTCTTCATAAGGAGCAGTTTATGAAAATAGGTTGAGGATGGGGATGATCAAAATGAACTGACCTACTTAATGGTGTAGTTTTCCTCCACAAATTGGCTATGATCAGGAGACAGGTATCCTTGGTTAACTATCCCTTGTTGGTATAACTTAGTACCATACCTCTGTGGGTATACATACATGGTTAACTAATTTTAAGGAGAACAAATGAGACAGACACAACTCTAAGAATTCACTCAAGAAAGAGAGGGACCTGGTCCTTTCTCTTAGGTTTGTACCAAAACTATGTACTTTAAAATCATACAAGTCTGTTTGAAAAATCCCTGTTCCTTTCTTTCGTTAAAAGCTGTCAAATCCCTAGAGAGGTGAAGGGTTGTACCTATTAGAACCAAATATTTCATTTTCTCTAAAAGGTCCGTAAAATGACTATAGTTAGTTCCCTTAAAATTCAAAATCAAATCCTATTTCTTCTATTCTCTCTCAAATTAACTCTCTAATTATCTTCTTCAAAACTTGTCCTCTCTGAAATAATTTTTTCTTACTCTCTCACAATAGCTCAAAATCAATGAAATTTCTTCTACCTCAAGCCTCACTAAAGAATCAGAAAATGTTCAAACCCAGTCACTTTAGTCAAAAAATTCCAAAATAAAAAATCTTAATCCTTTTGTCCAAAGCTGTAAGAGATTCTTCTTCTAATCCATCTCAAGGATCTGAGTTCACTTCCCCCACTACATCTTTCCTTGAAATTCCTGATCCTCGAAATGTACCCATTACAGAAAAAACTTTAAAAACAATGGAAATTCCTACCGAGTCAGCCATGGTAGTGGACCAAAATCAAGTTTTTGGGTCACCTATTGAACCCAAAATTTCTTAAATTTTCCTTCTCTCAGAAGAACCTAAAAGAATTGATCCCTCCAACCATACCTAGTTCCCCTACTCTTTTTGAATCAAATCATATATTTGCTTAACTTTTTGATGAAACAATCTTAGTAAAAGTGTCTAATATCTCTAGTAGTGAGGACTGGGCATATGAAAATTTTATTTTGCTTGCAAATGATTCTAGAGAAGGTTCCTCTATCTTTGAAGAGCAAGTAGTGGGTGAAGAAGTAGGAGAATCCTCTCCTAAAATAGATAATATTGAGGGTGGTGACTTTGTACAACCTCTAAATAAATAGGATGGGGCAGATTATAATGAACCACCACTGACATAGGCAGTAAAGAAACAAAGGGGAAGTAAAGGTAAAGAGAAGGTTATGGAAACTGCTGGGAAGGTTACTAGGACATAATCAACTAGGGGTTTTGAGAAGAAGTTTCTAAGGGAAGTTATGAAGGATAGCAAGTCATTTACTGCTAAGAGCAGATGACTAAAAAAAGCCAGTGTAGTGGAGGATGAAAATATAGAAGTTGTAGATGTTAGAGAGGGTGAGGATATTGATACTGATGTTGCTGCCTCAACTGAAAAGAGAAGAAAATAAATTCATATTGAAAAAAAGACCAGGTCCTCTGATTCAAAGTCTAGAAGCCCTACTGGAATGAAACAAAAGCACATTGCAGTCAAGAAAAAAAATCTATGAGGGACCTAGTCCCAAGAAAAGAAAAGCTATAGAGGAGGAACTAAGATTTGATTCTAAAAGAATAAAGAAGGATCAGGAACAAAAGTTGCTATCTAAAGAGAAGAGAAATAAATTTCTCAAAATCAAAAGGTGTTTACTAGAAAGGTGTTTCATTGCAGAATTTTTGAAAAACTAGGAATAGTGGAACTTATGGAATTGTTAGACATTAGGGATAGTTGGATATTCTAGAAGAACTAGTTCACTCTGTCTATGAAGCTGAAATAAGATAATTCTTCTACATTGTGAAATTCTCTAAGGAAGGAGAGAGCCTGACTGCACTAGGGAAAGGAAATGAAATAAAGTTGGATAAAGAAAATCTGGGAAAATTCAAGATGTTCCCATTGTAGGTGTGTGGACTGTCTCTGTGACGCCCTAAGTCTATACCCCTGATGCTACACGGTACTCATAATACTGAAGGACCACAACCTAACCCATGACTGGTACCAGCTGCATTAACTAAATAATAATAATAAAATATATGAAAATTAGGTGGAAAATATTCCATAAGGTTCAATATAGAAATAAAATGAATATGGTATAACAATACCAAAACTAAAATTATCTATCTAAAAATACTTTAGTCTGAAAAGCCTCTAAACTGTCTGAAATGTGGAGTTGATGGAGCAAGTCCCCAACTAACTCCGACTACTAAAATAAAACTGAAATATTGAAATGATAATCATGTCCTTGAACTATGAGGACTCACCACTAACTCTTATTGCTAAAATCTATAACAGATAGGGATGATCAGGAGCCCGTGTGTCTGAACCAATGGTATAAAACATCATAGAGCAAAAGAAAGGTATGCATCAGTACATTGAATGTACTGATATACTAAGTAAGGTGGGATGAAATTCATGAGTTCGTATGCATGAACAATACTGGCTGAATGACATGAATATAGCTAAATGGGAGTACATGTATGAATACCTAAACTATAACTAAGATCATGACAACACTGAATACTGATTAACTAATATCTGAGTATAGTGATACTGAATTATTGATAATTGAATCACTGTATCTGATAGTTTTAATTATGTGTAACTATACTGAGTTTCGTACTGAACTGAATGACTATGTCTGACAGTCCTGAATCTGTAGAACTGAATTGAGTTCTATTTAGAGATTAGAACTGAAACTGAGACTGTGAGAGGTAATCATCTAACAAACATGACCCTCACTAAACTAGTTGGGGTCCAACTTGTATCCCCAGTTAGAAGGGTGTCAAAACCATGCCACGGGTAAAGAAAAGATAAGTCACCCTCATTTGGTAGGTGCTGTAAATGAGAATGGTGGTACCCTCAACTAGAAAGTAGATCACCTCATCAACCCTCAACTGGCAGGTTGATGTCTCAACCTATGCTGGAACAAAAGGACTGCTTCTAAGGCTCACACTCTCTACTGGCAGGTGAGTCCCCATCCTTGGGTTCACATAGTGGTGAATCCCACTCGCAACTGAATAGATACTGGACTAATTTCTAATTTTTTCTAAGTTGGACTGAACTGGTAGTGATCACACTGTTTAACTGAACTGAACTAAGTTCACTGAATTTTATTAAATGATGGAATGCTACTGAATTCGACTAACTGAATGAATTTTCTAAGTTCTAAACTGAATACAGAATTGGACTGGACTAACAGTGAGTCTACTGAGTTCTTCCTAAGTTCTGTAACTGACTGAGAGTACTATTAATCATGACATGACAGATACTATCATGAGACTGACCATGGCTCTAGGTAATCGGCTAAATTGTCAAGTATTAAATACTCCCAGGACTCGATAGCATAAATTATAAGACATGGCACAATCTTGAAACATGATAAATAACTATTTGTTCATCATTCATTCATTGGGACATTCTAGAAAACACTTGTATGACATGAACTTGAATACATGCTAACATGATATAATTTCATCATTTAATTCTGATGAACAACTCATCAAACACTTTGAAGTCATTGTAAATGCACATAGTACTAATCAACACATGTGCATGACAATTTCAAGGATTTAAAATAAATTCACATGATAATACATACATACATACATACATAATAATTGTTTTTACATAAATCTTGCACTTAATCATGGAATATAAATTCAATTAATATTATAATCATGAATACAATTGAATTAAAATCATGGAAAGCATGAAATCAAGCTACTTAAAGTGTAAAAGAGTTTCTTGAACTCCAAGGTTGGAAGGAACCCTTGGATGAAGACTTGGCATACCTTGGTTGCTAAATCCCTGAAGATTAATGGTGGAATCTTGAGCCTTGAATTTTTAATTTAATCTCCTAGGGTTTTGTTCTTGAGTGTTTTGAGAAAGAATGAATATAATTTGATAAATAAGGGATAAATCTTGTGTTATAGGGGCTGAAGGACGTGGGAAAAAGTCCCAATTACCCCCAAAGGCATGACATTTTTAATGACTGAAAACTAAACTGTCGATGCGCAGTTCGATGTGCTATGTCATTAGCATCGGCGTCATAGCCAACACACCACATCGAGTCTGCATTGATTCATTGGAAATTGCCACTCGAAGCCAATGAAAATATTGATCGATGCGATGGACGATGCGCCACAGAGTGATCGCATCAATGCACTATTTTAGATTCCCAAAAGTGGTTTAAACGAGGTCCAAAAAATATGAAAGTCATCTGGGAACACCTACTGACATTCCTGATCGTGAATCAATCCAAAGATCGATACTTTAATTTCATAAAAGTCGTTAAGTAGAGTTTCCAACTTACAAAGGCCAAAATAATACTAAGTCCAAATACTTAGCTAAAATTTTCTAAGTCTGTGACCCCAATGGCAAGCTTAAAAGACTGAGTTGAGCTTAAGATTTTGTGGGGTCTTACAATATATCCCCCTTGGGAACATTTATCCTCGAATGAGACTAATTAAACTGAGAATACTGGTAGACTAGATTTAGACATTGGACATGCACAACTGAAGCATGATTCCATGATTGAAGTTACTGATATACTGAATTATCATACTGAACATGCATATCTAATGCATGAGTACATAGCTAAACATTATTTATGAATACATGACTGTGATTACTGATAAGCTGAGTTTATATGCTAAACATGCAAGTCTGATGCATGAGTACATGAATGAACTAATTCGTGAATGCATGACTAAGTATACAACATTAATTGGTACTATTGATAGCTATATTTGAAAATGAGACTAAGTGATTCAAAGAAAAGCTATTACCTTAGGTTGAGTCTGAGGTTGTGAAGAAAAGGTGAAGGCACTTGGTTCACATGTCTATTTCTACTTCCCAAGTAGCTCCCTCAATGGACTGATTCCACAAAAGAACTTTGACTAGAGGGATTTTCTTGTTCCTCAGTCTGTGAATCTGATAGTCAAGGATTTCAACTGGAATCTCTTTATAAAAGAGGCTGGTCTAAACACCTATGCCCTCTATAGAGACTACGACTGCTGGTTCACCTATGCATTTCTTAAGCAAGGAGACATGGAACACTAGATGCACTAAAGCTAAGTCTGAATGTAACTCAAGATCGTAAGCTACCTTTCCAAAACTGTTGAGAATTTGGTAAGGACCAATATATCAGGGACTTAGTTTCCTCTTTTTGCCAAACCTCTTCACTCCTTTCATATGAGAGATTTTAAAATAAACAAAATTACCAATCTTGAACTCGAGATCCTTTCTGCATATATTTGCATATGATTTCTGTCAGCTCTGAGCTGTCTTAAGCCTTTTCTTAATCAACTAAACTTTCTCTAAGGTATCAAATACCAAGTCAGGCCCTACCACTATGGCCATACCAACTTCAAACCAACGAATTGGAGATCTATACCTCCTCCCATAGAGCACCTCAAACGGATTCTTTTAAATTCTGGAATAATAGTTATTGTTATATATGAATTCAATCAAAGACAAGTGGTCATCCCAACTATCTTTAAAGTCGATCACATATTCTTACAATATATCTTCTAAAGTATGAATGGTCCTTTTTAATTGACCATCTGTCTGAGAATGAAAGGTTGTACTGAGGTGAACTCAGGTACGAAGACCCTTTTGGAATACTTTCTAGAAATAAGAGGTAAAATAGTACCTCTATCTGAGATAATAGATAGCAAAACACTGTGTAACCTGACTAACTCCTGAATATAGAGTTTGGCATAATCCTCGGCTGAATAAAAGGTATAGACTAGTAAAAAATGAGTTGATTAGGTCATTCCGTCTACAATGAACCAGACTGAATCATTCTGATGATGAGTATGAGGCGAACCCGCCACAAATTCTATGTTCACTTCTTCCCATTTCTAGGTTGGAATGTTGAACTCCTACATAAACCTACTAGGCTTGTGATGTTCAATCTTAACCTGGTAATAAGTTTAGCACTTTGCCACAAACTCGGCAAGATCTTTCTTCATCCCACTCCACCACTAGATCTCCCACAAATCGTGGTACATCTTAGTGGCCCTGGATGAATAGAGTAGCGTGCACTATGTACTTTTGCAAGAATTTGCTATCTCAAGTCATCTACACCTGGCACATATAGCCAACCCTGACAGTGTAACACACCATCTCCCCCTTGGGAGAAAGCCTCTATCTTTTGATCTCTAACTGATTTCTTCAACATGACTAGACTAGGATTCCTAACTTACTTTTCCTTTACCTTAAAAACCAAGGATGATTCTGAACTACTCTGCACTTACACACTACCTTCTTGTAAATCGACTAAGCGAATACGTAGTTAGGAAAGCTAATGAAATTCCTGAACTAACTTCTTCTTACCATCCTCCACACAAGCAACACTACTCATAGACATCCTACTAAGATTGGATTTTCTCAGATGATACAGGATACTCATGTAATAGTCTTTCAACAAATCCAACCACCTTCTCTGATGGAGGTTTAAATCTTTCTGAGAGAACACATATTGTAGGCTCTTATGGCCAGTGAACACATCAATGTGTAATGCATATAAATAGTGCCTCCAAATATTTATGGCAAATACTACTGCTGCTAACTCAAGATCATGAGTAGGATAGTTCTTTTCATGGGGCATAATTTGTCTAGAATTGTAGGATATGACCTTACCTCTCTGCATCAAAACACACCCCAAACCTACTCTAGAGGCATGATAATATACCACAAACCTATCTAAACTATCTGGTAGGGTCAAAACTAGAGTTGTAGTGAGTTCAGTCTTCAACTCCTGAAAATTCTTTTTACTAGAATTTGACCACTGGAATTTGACTTTCTTTTGAGTCAATCTGGACATAGGGGATGCAATAGATGATAATCTCTCAACAAACCATCGGTAATAGCCAGCCAAGCCTAAGAAACTCCTGATATCTGATAGAGAGATGGGTCTAGGCCATTTTATCACTTTTTCATTCTTTTAGGGATCAATTCTAATGCCATCACCGGAAATGATATGGCCAAGAAAATCTACTGACCTTAGCTAAAATTTGCACATACTAAATTTGGCGAATAGCTGATGGTTTCTGAGAGTCTATAGTACTATTCTGAGATAGTCTGCATGATCATGCTTACTGTGGGAGTAGACAAGAATGTCATTTATGAAGACTATGACAAACATGTCCAAGTACTTCTTAAACACACGGTTCATCAAGTCCATGAAAGTTGTTGGTGCATTGGTAAGACCAAATGACCTAACTAAGAATTCGAAGTGACCATACTAAGTTCTAAAGTCTATTTAGGGATATCACATTCTCTGACTCTAAACTGATGATAGCCCGATCTAAGGTCTATCTTGGAGAAGTAACTGGCACTCTGAAGTTGGTCAAATAAATCATTAATTCTGGGAAAGGGATAGTTGTTCTTAATCATAACTTTATTTAGCCGGTGGTAGTCAATACACATTCTGAGAGAATCGTCTTTCTTATGCACGAGTAAAATTGGTACGCCCTATAGGGACACACTGGGCCTGATAAAGCCCTTATCTAGGAGATCTTTTAACTGTTCTTTTAGTTCTTTGAGTTCTGCTGGAAATATTTTTTATGAAGGAATGGATATGGGTTGAGTATCTAGAAGAAGCTCTATTTCAAAGTAGATTTCCCTTTTGGGGGGAACTTTGGGAAGATCTTCGAGAAACACATCTAGGAATTCACATGCTAATGACATTGATTCAAGAGTAGGGGTTTCTAAACTAGAGTCCTGGACTCGAACGAGATGGTAGACACATCCCTTAGATATCATTTTTTTGCTCAAAGGTAAGAAACAAGCTGACCCCAAAGTGATGAAGTACTACCCCTCCACTCAAGGATGGGTTTATTTAGAAACTTAAACTGGACAATTCTATTTCTACAGTCGACTGAGGCATAGAAAGAATAGAGCCAATCCATGCCTAGAATGACATTAAAATTAGTAATCTCTAATTTGACTAAGTCTGCAAAAGTGACTTTCTAAGATATCATAATCGGAAAGTTCTTGTATATCCGCTAGGCTATGATAGATTTACCTACTGGGGTAGAGACTGAGAAAGGCTTTACTAGAATTTTGGGACTGACTTTGAAATCAACTACTATATATGGAGTAACAAAGGACAAAGAAGCTCCAGGATCTAGAAAATCATAGAAATATAGATATAAAACTTGTAACGTACCAGTGACTACATTAGAAGAACTTTCCTAATCCTGCCAAGACTAAAGAGCATAGAGTCTATTTGGGCATTGCCCACTGGTGGCACTGGAAGTGGCACCCCACTGATTTATGTGATTGGACTGAGTTGGGGGATGGTTATACTGACCCTAATAACCTAACTAGGGGCAATATCTAACTCTGTGTCCTAAATTTCCACACTCGAAACACATATCATTGCCCTCTCTATAGATACCTTGGTGGTTTCTGCCATATTTCTAACAAAGTGGATTTGTTCCGGTGCTATTGACATTACCCTAGGGTTTAGGGCCTGACTCCCTATCTCTATTGCCGTCTTTAAATTTTGACACTGGAGCACTGGTTAAGGACAGAGCTAGAACTGAAGATTTTATGTAGAACTGAGAACGATTCCCACCCTCTGACTTAGGCTGAGCAAAGTTAAAACTACCTGTTCTCGCTCTTTTGTTCTCCTTCTTCTTATTCTTATTCTTAGACTCCTCTATCTACTGCACATGAATGATGATCCTAGATATGTCCATCTCTTTAATCATCATTTTGGTCCTACACTCCTTGACCACACTATTAGATACGCCAGACACATACTTACTCATCTTCGATTTGCTATCTGCCACCACATGAGGAGCATATCTGGCTAATTGAGTAAACTAAAGAGGATACTCTTTAACTATCATGTTACCTTGATTTAGATTTATAAACTCTAAAACCTTTGCTTCCCTCAACTCTAATGGGAAGAACCTATCTAAAAAAGCAGTGGCAAACTTCTCTCATTCTATGGGCCCTGTATCGGCGGCCCTCTCTACTTTGCACTATTTGAACAATGAGTTATCCATATCCTGCAATTGATATACAACCAACATAGCACACTCAACAGCAGTCACCCCCATAATATTAGTAACTTTCTACACCTGGTCAAGAAATTCCTGAGGGTCTTCATCTGACTTAGACGTAGTAAAAGATGGAGGGTTTATTCGGGTAAGTCCTGAATCCTGGAAATAGCAATATTGGCCAATGGGCTGGCCATAATAGTAGTTGGACGTTCATTATGTGCTTTCACAAAATGAGCTAGGGTGGTGAAAACTGCTCTGAACTCAGCATGGAAGACTTGTTCATCCAGAGGATCTGGCTGGATGAGCTGGGGTTTTGGATGGTCTCCCATTTCTCTTCCCTTAGTCTTCTTAGGAGGAATGTTTTTTAAATAAAAGAGAAACTTGTATTATACAAAGAGTTTAACTAGAGATCATGCTCACTCGCACGATATGAGTACTGAATGAAGGGAAACTTTTCCTAAAACATCTCGTAGCCTCCAGTCCATAAGTGTGGCACACTATACACCCATGCATAAGACATTATTAGATATGGCTTTAAGACATCCTATGACTCTCTTGAACCTTAGGCTATGATACCAAATTTGTAATGCCCTGAGTTTGTACCCCGAACACTACACGGTGCTTATAATCCCGAAGGACCATAAGCTAACCCATGACTGATACCTTTGCATTAACTAAATAATAATAATAAAATATGAAGAAATTAGGTGGAAAACATGCCATAAGTTTCAATATTGAAATAAACTGAATATGGTATAATAATACCAAAATTGAAAACATCTTTCTGAAAAACTCTAGTCTAAAAAGCCTCTAAACTGTCTGAAATATGAAGTTGATGGGACAAGTCCCCAACTAACTCCAGCTAGTAAAATAAAACTAAAATACTAAAATGATAACCATGTTCTCTAACTAGGAGTGCTCACTACTAACTCTGACTGCTAAAAATCTATAACTGCTAGGGATGATTGGGATCCCGTGCATCTGAACCCATGATATAAAACACCAAAGCGCAAAAAAATATATGCATCAATGTATTAGATGTACTAGTATGCTAAGTGAGGTAGGCTGATATTCATGGTTCATATACATGAACAATACTGGCTGAATAATATGAATATAACTGAATGCGAGTACATGCATGAATACCTAAGTTGTAACTGAGATCATGAAAAGACTAAATACTGATTCTAAATACTGTTTAACTAATATCTGAGTACACTAATACTGAATTACTGATAACTGAATGATTGTATCTGACTATCTTGATTCTATGTAACTATACTAAGGTCTGTACTGAACTGAGTGACTGTATCTAACAGTCCTGAATCTTTAGAATTGAACTGAGTTCTATTTTGAGACTGGAACTAAAACTAAGACTGTGGGAGGTAATCATCCAACTGATATGCCCCTCTCTGAACTGATTGGGGTCCAACCTGTAACCCAGTTGGAAAAGTGTTAATATCGTGCCATGGGTAAAGATAAGCTGAGTAACCCTCATGTGGCAGGTGCTCTAAATGAGAACGGTGGTACCCTCAACTGGAAGGTAGATTACCTCATCAACACTCAACTGGCAGGTTGATGTCTCAAACTACGTTAGCTACATATTTATGGAATACAAGGACTGCTTCTAAAGATCAAACCCTTTACTAACAGGTGAGTCCCAATCCTTTGGCTCGCTCGGTGTTGAATCCTACTCCCAACTGAATAGAAACTGGACTGATTTCTAAACTATTCTAAGCTAGAGTAAACTATTACTGATCATACTATTTAGCTAAATTGAACTGAGTACATTGAGTTTCATTGACCGATGAAATGGTAATGAATTCTTTTAATCGACTTAATTTACCAAGGTCTGAACTAATACTTAATTGGACTGGACTAATACTGAATAGACTAAGTTATTGTTGAGTTTTGTAACTGACTGAGAGTACTATTGATCGTGACATGACTGATACTATCCTGATACTGACCATGGCTCTAGGTAATTAGCTAAATTGTTGGGTATTAAATATCCCTAGGACTCGATAGCAAAAATTATAAGACATGGCACAATCTTGAAATATGATAAATAACTACTTGATTATCATTCAATCATTAGGACATTCTAGCAAATACTTAAATGACATGAACTTGAATACATTCTAACATGATATAATTTCATCATTTAATTCTCATGAACAACTCATCAAACACTTGAAAGGCATTGTATATGCACATAGTACTAATCAACAAATGAGCATCACAATTTCAAGGCTTTAACATAAATTCACATGATAATACATACATAATAGTTCTCTTTACATAAAGCTTGCACTTAATCATGGAATATAAATCCAATAAATATTATAATCATGAATACACGTGAATTCAAATCATGGAAAGCATAAAATCAAGCTAATTGTAGTGTAAAAGAGTTTTTTGAACTCCCAGAGAGGAAGGAACCCTTGGATGAACTCTTAACATACCTTTGTTACTAAATCCCTGAAGGTTAATAGTGGAATTTTGAGCCTTAAATTTGAAATTAATCTCCTAAGGTTTTTGTTCTTGAGTGTTTGGAGAAAGAATGTATATAATTTGCTAATTGAGGGCCAAATCTCATGTTATGGGGGCTGAATAATGTGAGAAAAAGACCCAATTACCCCCCAAAGGCATGACTATTTTAATGACTAAAAACTAAATTATCGATACACAGATCGACGTGCCATGTTGTTGGCATCATTCTAATAGCCAACGTGCCATGTCGAGTCTACATTGGTTCACTAGAAATTGCCACTAGGAGCCAAAGAAAATATTGATCGATGCGATGGCCGCCATGCCACACCGAGATCGCGTTGATGCACTATTTTGGATTCCAAAATATGGTTTAAATAATGTCAAAAAAATATGAAACACTTCCGGGAACACCTGCTGACATTCCTCATCATAAATCAATCTAAATATCGATACTTTAAGGTTATAAGAGTCATGAAATAGAGTTGCCAACTTACGAAGGCCAAAATAATAATAAGTCCAAATACTTAGCTAAAATTTTCTATGTTTGGGATCCTTTTACAAGATTAAATCACTGAGTTAAGCTTAGGATTTTGAGGGGTCTTACAGTATCAAAGAAACAACCCTCAGCTGAGTTTATGTTTAATGCCTTAAAAATAGGAGAAACTTCTGTGGTTGGTGTAAGGAAAAAGTTTCTCAAGGGTGAGTTTCAGTTGATGTTTAAGTTTGTTAACAAAGTAGTGTTGCCAAGATTTGAGAAAAAAACTATTGCTTCTGGTGTATATTTGTATGTGATGGATTGCCTCATTAAATTTGAGTTGATTAGTCTTCCTGCATTAATGATTGAACATATTTAAAGTAATCCATGATAAAGATGGAAGGCATGGTATTCCTTATGGATACTTTTTGAATAGGATGTTTGATTATTTTTAGGTAGTCTATGAAAAAGAAAATTATGGAACATCAAATCAAATGTTCATATTGACTACAATGGAATAGCAAAGCAAACAGTTCCAGGACTAAGGGTGTTTGCAGTTTAAGAGAGGTTGAGTAAGGAGTTGGAGAAAATGAGAGTTTCTATGGACACTAAAGATGCAAAAATCCTTACACTAAAATTGAAAAATTAGCAGTTGTCATCAGAGGAACCAGGTGACAATAAAGCACTTAATGTAGAGAATGTTGATCTGAAGAAGAAGGTTTCAGTACTCACTGATGAGGTCAAGAATTTAAAAGTTGTAGTGAAGGAACTAACAAAAAATCTATTGTATTCTTATGTTACTGTGAGTGATAGAATGGAGATGCTTTTAAAGACCCTTTCCCTAAAACCTCCATCTACCTAAACCCCATCCCTCATCCTCTTGATCCTTTCCTATGACAATTTTTTGTCCTTGATTCTTGTCTTTATTTTTGAAGATTTAGATGTTTTATCTTTTTAGTATGATGTAACGGTACTGATCCTATTTAAAATAAATGAATTCCTTATTTTTGTTTATCATCTATCTTCTTTACTGAAGTGTTCATTAATGTTTAGCGTTTTCCCCGTGGCCATGAGTTAACTAAGTTGTGGTTATTTTATTCTTGGTTTACTGTTTTTTGTTTTCAATGATGCCAAAAGAGGGAATACTGAATTCATTGTTGTAGGGACCAGGTTCAATGATGTGTGGTATTGATGTGATATAATGAGATGTTGCTGTGTCTATCTATCTAAAATAAGGGGAATATTGATGGAGAAACACAATAGGAGGAAGCATGGTGATAGTGGGAATACCTGTGGATAGTAGTAGGTGCTCTAATGATTGAATGAATTTTGATGCTCTGAGGTTATGGTTTGTAATCATCAAAAAAGAGAGAAATTGATGTCTCATGTTTTGATGAAGATCAATTGTCTTTAAAAGACGAGGTCCCTAGGTCATCATGAAGTGGTACAACTGTCGCATCTCTGCATAGTTTTATCTGCAAGTAAAACTAACTATGCAGGAGTGCAGTGTACACGTTGTCACACTTGGTCCAATCAAAATTCAACCCTGATTTACACACTACCATAAATAGAAAAGGATGCTTCTCATTCAAGCTATTTTTGCAAAGTTGGTGAATCAAGGAAACAACAAAAACTCTTTTGCTCAAGTTTCAAATCAGGATATGCTTCAAGTTTAATTGTTCTTAAGTCAAGTCTTGCTATGTAATTCAATTACTCATTTTATAATAGAAATGATTCTTGTTTGGTAGTAGAGTGCTTAGGTAGAGTTAGAGTTACCTAAGGTCAAATTAATTAGAGTTTGTTGATTGTGACGCTGTTTAGGTGAGTAGAGTTGGTTGTAGTAGAGCTACTGTAACCACTAGAACTTAGAGTTAAGTTTTAGGAGTCTATAATCAGTGAGTTTTGATTATAATGAGTTTGAGTGCTTGAGATGGCAAGCCTTTGTTTGTCCTCCCTTGATCAAGGAGGTTTCCACATAAATCACTGTGGTCTTTTAATTACTACCAATTTTAGTTCGTTACTATTTTATTGCCTTTATTTTAGTCTCAGGGACCAGGAACCTAGAACAGTAGTGCACCCTCAACATTTCAGCAACATTAATACAGCATGGTAAAGTAATAGATTATGCGTCAAGACAATTTCATCCACATGAGAAAAATTATCTAACTCATGATCTTAAGCTAGAAACAATTGTATTTTCTTTAAATATATGTCGCCATTATTGATATGGGATTCATGTTGACTTATATACTATCCATAATAGTTTGCAATATATATTTGACCAAAATTATCTAAAATTGAGGCAACGAAAGTGGCTTGAGCTATTAAAAGACTTGATGCTGATATCTTGTATCATCTAGGGAAATAAAATATTATAGGTGATGCTTTGAGTCATAAGACAACGACAAGCATGTATAGGCAGTCAATGGAAAGACAAGGAATGGCTAAGAATCTTCATTAGTAGTTGAGGTGAAAGAGAAGTTGTACACAAATCCTATTCTATTACAGCTTAAGGAAAATGTACAACAAGGTAGGACAAAAGCATTTGAGATTATGCAAGAGGGAGTACTTTGATGATAAAACAGATTGTGTATGCCTAATCTAGATAGGTTAAGAAAGACAATTATGACAAAGGCACATCATTCAAGGTATTCTATCCATCCAATAGCAAATAACATGTATCATGATTTGAAGAAATGCATTAGTCGGGTGACGTAAGGAAGAACATTGCAGAATTTGTAGCCTAGTGTCCAAATTATCAGAAAGTTAAAATAAAGCACCAAAAGCCTGGGGATTATATGCAACATATAGATCTTTCAATTTGGAAATGGGACATGATCGACATGTATTTCATCACTAATTTTCCTCATACATCTCGAAAGTTCAATTCCGTATGGGTAATAGTTAATAGACTTATCTAATCAACATACTTCCTACTGGTTAAGACCACTTACATAGTTGAAGAGTATGCAAGATTGTATATTAAAGAGATAGTTTGACTACATGAACTCTATCATGACCTGATCTATGAGTCATGATAACACCTACTTTATCCCGTCAGAAGGTAAGTTGAACCCTTGCCCAGAACTACTTGCAATGGGCTAACTTGGGGGATAATATTGCACCCAAGCGCACACGCAAGTGAATGTGGTCTCACCAAGTAATACAGTGGCCTTAGATAAAGTCGAATATCAATCCCACAGGGACTTGTGTTAAGCAACTATCCATTTCTATTTCACAATTGAGATTAAAGTGTTGTAAAAGTAGCCGAAAGAGTTTTAGAGTTTTAAATTAAAAGTAAAGTAGACAATGCGGAAATTCAAATGCCTTGGACAATCAATGATAATGAAACCCAGGGTTAAAGATCTATGTACAATCATATTATTCTATTGAACTTCATTGGTTAAGTTACTTATCTTGGTCATTGATTCACGGAGTTGATATTATGATCATGGTCTCTCGATCCTCTAATCACCTATCTAACTATAACGCCCCAATTTTCTAAACCAAAATGCTACACTATGCTTATGACACTGAAGGATCACAAGCTAACCCATGACTGATATCTGTACCTGTACACTGCAATATATAACATAATAATGATAAAAACATGAACATGTAGGCCATAAGGTTCAACTAAATAAAGAATCTGTCAAAACATAATATCCATTGGGTGAAAGATACCCAAAACAACTAAAAACTGAATCAAATCTGAACATAAGTCTCAATACTAAATCTGGAAGCCTCTAAGTACTATCTGAATAAGGAGCTGAAGAAATATGTCTCTAACTAACTCCGTAAACTGATAACTGGCTAAAATAATAATGAATATATCAAATCATATTGTCCTCGAATGAAGAGGACTCACTGAATCTCTGCGACTGGAAATGCTACTGCTGCTGCTGACCTGGAGCTCGTGTCTC
Source organism: Capsicum annuum (assembly GCF_002878395.1). NCBI lineage: Eukaryota > Viridiplantae > Streptophyta > Magnoliopsida > Solanales > Solanaceae > Capsicum > Capsicum annuum. Next base: position 91,807,744 of record NC_061120.1, on the reverse strand, counting down.
TGAACCTATGGTGTAACATAAAAAGAAAGTACCATAGCGCAAATGCGTCAGTACGAGGGAATGTACTGAGTATACGAGTGAGGTAGGATAAATATAAATAGGGTTACAAGCATGAACAATGCTAACTGTCTAACTAATATGAATGTAAGAGTACGAACATGCATACATAGTAACTAAAATCATGGGTACATGATAGCTAGTCCTGTATGCTAATACATGGTTTACTGATGGCTAACATGACTGATACTGAAATTATGATAACATGGATGACTGTATCTGACAATCCTGAATCTGATGGAACTAATTGAGTTCTATACTGTAATTGAGTCTGACTGTATCTGTCAGTCCTGATATACTGAAATCTAAAGACCTATCTGAGTTCTTTTACTGAGACTAATTCTGAAACGATGGGAGGTAGTTGTTTAACCGACATGCCCCAATAATGCATATAGCTAAGTTGGGGTCTAATATCTGCCCCAAGTGTAGAGGTGTCAATACCGCGCCACTGGTAAGGATAGTTATGGGTGACCCTTAGCTAGCAGGTATTCAGAAAGAGAACGGTGGGAACCCTAAACTGACAGGTTAAGCCACCTCATCAAACCTAATCTAACAGGCTAAGATGTCTTAACCTACGCTGGCTACGTAGCTCTGGAACACAAGGATGACTGCTAAGAATCATACCCTAAACTGGTAGGTGAGTTCCCATCCTTGGGTTCACTCGATACTAACTTCTACTCCCATCAGAAGAGACTAAACATGATTCAACTGACTGTACATGGACAAATTAACTGACTTTCATTGACTGATGGAGTAGTACTATTATCTGAGAGTTAACTGAGTTCATGAGATTTTTGAGGTTTCCTGAGTCACATGACTGACTGAGTTCTATAGATTATTGCTTGACTGAGACTATCATGACAATATGACATAGCTCTAGGCACACAACTATGTTTTTCGGGTACGAATACCCCCAGGACTCGATAGAAGGAAATTGACACACATGACATGACTTGGTCACAAGATTTGAGTCCACAATTCATAATATCATAAGTAGGGGATATCATATTTCATAAACTTATTCAACATCTTAAACATTGTAGGGAATACATGGATATATTTCGTGTACATATTGTATATCTCCAATATCTTACATGCTTCATACCACCAGAATAGCAATACATGAAAATTATGGAATTCATATTGATGTATATAGCTAACATGGACTTGTCATTTAGACATCATAAAACCATACAAACATGAATTTCTAGCGTCCTAAGAATTTTATCAAACACCTTGCGTACATTCTTTAAGGCATAGGTGGATTTTATACTCGCACCATATTAAACCACTAAAAGTTTATGGTTTTCAATTAACAAACATATATATTCCATGAAAACACCTTTAGACATCACATTGAAACTTAAACAACAATCGTCAACATGTACATACTCATATCACCATAAAAAGTTTACAAAATAATATTTAAAATATGGTTCTTGATCTCTATGAATGGATTAGATCCATAGATCCATAGATGAACACTACACACACCTTAGAAAGGGGACCTTGATGATTTTATGGAGAGTTCTTGGATTGAGAAACTTAATTCTCGATTATCTTGAAAAAAGGCTTGAATCTTGATTTTGAGAGATGAGTTTGATGAAAACCCTAATATTGTGGTTGAGAGCGTAAGAGAGGATTTTTGAGATGCTTAACTGAAGAAAAATGGGAAAAATTAACCTCTTTAGGGTTATAAGTCATGAAAGGTGAAGGAAATAACCAAAATACCCTTGCAAAAATGCCCTTGAACTGCTAGAAAAATATACTTGACGCTATCCGTGACAGGCCATCAGGTCCGTGATAAGCCTTCATGAATAGTCATCACAAAAGGTATCCAAATTCTTAATTTTCTGCCCAAGGCTGACGACATCATCAGAAATGTCATCAAAATGTGACGACGTCATCAAAAAGGTCGTCAGAAATGTGATAGCCCGTCAGAAACATCGTCACCATTTTCCAGCTTGACTTGCTAGAATAAAATGGTGATAACTCTTTGCTCCAATATTGGATTTAGGCAAAATTGGTATAGTTGGAAATATAATTCAATTATATATCTGTTGATAGGTCATGAGCTCAAAAATTCCAAGTATAATGAGAGATATTCTCGTTAGAAGTTGACTATATCAATATCCTTCTCAAGAATTTAATTGGTATGGAATGTTTTGACTCGTCTGATAGATGGGAGTTATGTGAAGCCTTAATATACACCTAACTTACTCATAAAACTATAAAAGAACCATGATGTACTATTCATGAGCTTGGTACATGGCTCTAATAATGGTTTGGAGTTTTTGGGGTATTACATTATCTCCCCCTTAGAAACATTCGTCCTCGAATGATGACTGCTTAAGAGGGGAGAAAAGATAAAATGAGGCATACACTGATCATGATCAACTAGCACATGATTTTAGGACTGAATTGAATTCTAAACTGAATATAGCCTAATTAAACATGCATATATAATGCATGACTGATAAGCTGAACTCATGAATGCATGATAAGCTATACACTGATACTTGATACCAATTTTATACTGGAATTTTGAACATGTAACTGAATAAGCTTAAGGAAAATGGTTACCTTGAGCTAAGTCTGAATTAGCGGAGAAAATATGAGGGTACTTGGTTCGCATGTCTGCTTCTGCTTCCCAAGTAGCTCCCTCCATGGACTGATTCCGCCAAAGAACCTTGACTAGAGAAAATTCCTTATTCCTTACCCTACTAGTCTGATAGTCGAGGATTTGAACTGGAATCTCTTCATAAGAGAGAATATTCTTAATGTCAACGCTCTGAATAGGGACTATAATTTCTGGGTCACCTGTACACTTCTTGAGTAAAGATACATGGAAGACTGGATAAAATGAGGCTAGATCTGAAGGCAATTCGAGCTCATTGGCTACCTTGCCAAAGCAACTGAGAATCCTGAAGGGATCAATATATCGGGGACTGAGCTTTCCCTTCTTTTCAAATCTCTTCATTCCCGTCATGGGAGAGATCTTGAGATAGACATAGTCATCTATCTCAAATTCTAGATCTTTTTTATGAACATCCGCAAAAGACTTCTGTTGGCTCTGAGCAGCCTAGAGTCTTTCTCTGATCAACCAAACTTTATCTAAGGCATCGAATACTAAGTCAGGCCCTATGACTACGGACTCACTAACTACAAACCAACCAATTGGAGACCTACATCTCCTACCATAGAGAGCTTCAAATGGAGCCATCTGAATACTAGATGATATCTATTATTGTATGCAAACTCAATCAAAGGCATGTGGTCATCCCATCTTCCCTTGAAATCAATTGCATATGCCTTTAGCATATCTTCTAGAGTCTGAATGGTCCTTTTTGCTTGACCATCTTTCTGAGGATGAAACACTGTACGAGATGAACTTAGGTACCAAGACCCTTTTATAATGCTTTCCAGAAGTAAAAGGTGAATGGGCACCTCTGTTTGAGATGATAGATAGTGGAACACCATGTAATCTGACCAAATCCTTGATATAGAGTTTGGCATAATCCTCGGTTGAGTAAGAGTTACGAACTGGAAGGAAATGAGCTGACTTGGTCATTCTATCTAAATGACCCAAACTGAATCATGCTGATGATGTGTTCTAGGCAAACCCGTCAGGAAGTCCATGTTCACTTCTTCCCACTAACAAGTAGGAATAGTGAACTCCTGCATGGAACCACTTGGTTCCTGATGCTTTATCTTAACCTGCTGATATGTAGAGCACTTAGCCACAAACTCTGCAATATCCCTATTCATCCCACTCCACCAATAGATATCCCACAGGTCATGGTACATCTTAGTGGACCCTAGATAAATAGAGTATCATGCACCATGTGCATCTACAAGAATTCACTACCTCAAGCCATCCACACCGGGAACACATAGATGACCCTGACAACAAAGAACACCATCTCCCCCTTGGGAGAAAACCTCTACTTCCTAACTCTAAGCTGACTCTTTTAGCTTTACAAGGCTAGGATCCCTGTCTTGCTTCTCTTTCACCTCGAAAACTAGTGATGACTCTGAACTATTCTGAACGCATACACCACCCTATAAAGAGTCGACTAAGTGAATGCCTACTCTGGTAAGCTGATGAATCTCCTGAGCTAATTTCTTCTTACTATCCTCAACATGGGAAACACTACCCGTGGACAGTCTACTAAGTATGTCGGCCACGACATTGGCCTTGCTAGGATGATAAAGGACACTTATGTCATAATCCTTCAAGAGCTCTAACCACCTTATCTGACGAAGATTGATATATTTCTGGGAAAATATATACTGAAGGCTTTTAGGATCTGTGAAGACGTCTACATGAACACCATATAGATAATGCCTCCAAATCTTTAAAGCAAAGACAACTGCTGCTAACTAAAGGTCATAAGTAGGATAATTCTTCTCATAGGGCTTTAACTGTCTGGAGGTATAGGCTATGACTCTACCATGCTGCATGAGGACACAACCTAAACCTACTCTAGATGTATCACAATATACTATGAATCCATCGGAACCATCGAGAAGTGCTAAAACTGGAGCTGAGATGAGTCGAGTCTTCAACTCTTAAAAACTCTTCTTGCAAGGTTCTGACCACTGAAACTTGACCGTCTTCTGAGTCAATATGGACATAGGAGATGCAATAGAAGAAAATCTCTCAATAAACCATTTGTAATAGCCAGCCAAACCCAAGAAACTCCTGATATCTAATGGAGAGATAGGGCAAGGCCAGTTTTTTACCACTTTGGTTTTCTGAGGATCTACTTTGATGCCATTACCGAAAATAATGTGGCCAATGAATGCTAGTGATCTTAGCCAAAATTCACACTTACTGAAATTGGCGAACAACTGGTGATCCCTGAGAGTCTAAAAAATAATTATGAGATGGTCAGAATGATCACGCTCTGAATGAGAATAGACACATTCTGAGATAATCATCTTTCTTGTGCATGAATAAGACTGGTGCACCCCATGGGGATACATTGGGCCTGATGAATCCCTTATCTAAGAGATCCTTCAACTGATCTTCCAGTTCCTTGAGTTCTGCTGGTGCCATTCTGTATGGCATAATAGAAATAGGCTGAGTATCTGGGAGAAGTTCTATACCGAAGTCTATTTCCCTTTCGGGAGGAATGCCTAGAAGATCTTTGGGAAAGACATTTGAATATTCATTAACCACTGGGACTGTTTCAAGGATGGGTGATTCGGAATTAGAATCCTTAACATGCACGAGATGATACACACACCTTTAGAAATCATTTTCCTTGCCCGAAGGTAGGAAACAAGCCGACCCTTGAAAGACGAAGTGCTACCCTTCCACTCTAGGACGGGCTCATTTGGGAACTAAAATTGAACTATCCTGTCCTACAGTCGACTATAGCATAGTAGGAATGAAGCAATTCATGCCGAGAATTACATCAAAATCAGTCATCTCTAACTCGACTAAATCTACTGACGTGGATTTTTGAAATATCATAATCAGGCAGTTCCTATATACCCATCGAGCTATGAAGGTTTTACCCACTAGGGCAGAGACTGAAAAGGGCTCTGCTAAAATTTTTGAGACTGGAAATTGCCTGCTATGTATAGAGTAACAAAAGATAAGGATGCACCTGGGTCTAGCAAAGCATAAACATGCACATGGAAAATCTGTAACGTACCAGTAATGACATCCAGAGAATTTTCCTGATCCTGTTGGGTCTGAGGAGCATAGATTTTATTTAGGTGTTGCCCACTAGTAGCACTGGAAATGGCTTCCTGCTGGTTCGGGCGACCGGACTGAGCTGTGGAATAATTCTGCTGACCCTGAAGGCCTGGATGAGGACACTCCCTAATCCTGTGGCCTGGCTTACCACAACCAAAATAGACATCACTACCGGCTCTGGAAATACCCTTGTAGTTCTTACCACAAGTCTGACAAAGGGGATTTGTTTGGAAACTACTAATACAACTCTACGATTTAGAGCCTGGTGCTCTGTCTTTGTTTCCATCCATGAAATTCGGCACTGATGCACTAATGGAGGAAGGGGCTGGAACTGCTGACTTAGGACAAAACTGCAAATGATTTCCTCCCTCTGATTTGGGTTGAGCAAAATTAAAACTGGCTGATCTTTCTCTCTTGTTCTGCCTCTTCCTAGTCTTAACCTTCTGCTCCTCTATCTGTTAAGTGTGGGTCATGAGCCTTGCTAAATTCATATCACTATTTAGCATCGTAGAACTACACTCATTCACCACACTATCATTCACCCCTGATGCAAACTTGCTCATCTTAGCCCTGTTGTCAGCAACTATATAAGGGGCATATCTTGCTAGCTGAGTAAATCTAAGAGAATACTCTCTAACCATCATATTTCCCTGCCTAAGATTGATGAACTAGAAAACTTTGGCCTCTCTCAGCTCTTGGGGAAAGAATCTGTCTAAGAAAGCCATGACAAATTCTTCCCACTCAACAGGACCTGCATCCTCTAAACTTTCTGCTAACTACTGCTTGTACCAAATATGAGCAATATCCTGCAATTGGTATGCAGCTAACTCGGCACTCTAAGAAGAAGTGACTCTCATGATATCAATGACCTTCTAGACTTGGTCAATGAATTCCTGAGGATCCTCATCTGGCTTAGACCCAAAGAAGGATGGAGGGTTTATTCAAGTGAAGTCTTGAATCCTAGCTGCTGCTGAATTGGCCACTGGGTTGGCTGGAATGACTACTGGTCATTCATTTTGGGCAGATACAGACTGAGTAAGAGCGGTAAATATGGTCCTGAATTCCACATAAAAAACATATTCGCCCTTAAGAATCTTCAGGATAAGGAGCTGGCTGATTTCTTCTCTTTGGAGACATGTTAATGAAATAAGAGAAGACCGGATTAACTGAGAGACTGACATGAAATTATGTTTACTAGCATGACATGAATACTGAAAAAAATGAACTAATCCTAAAATATCTCAAAACCTCTTGTACATAAATATGGCGCGCAACACACCCATGCACAAAACTCTACAAGATGTGGCTTTCTGAATTCCTAGGACTCTATTGAACCTTAGGCTTGATACAAATTTTGTAACGACCCAATTTTCAATTTCAGAATACTACACGGTGCTTATGACCCTGAAGGATCACAAGCTAACCCATGACTAATATCAGTACCTGTACGCTGTAATATATAATGTAATAATGCAGAAAACATAAACATATAGGCCATAAGGTTCAACTGAATAAAGAATCGGTCAAAACATAATATCCATATGGGTGAAAGATACCTAAAACAACTAAAAATTTAATCAAATCTGAACATAAGTCTAAATACTGAATTTGAATGCCTCTAAGTATTGTCAGAATAAGGAGTTGAAGAAAAATGTCTCCAAATAACTCCGTAAAATGATAATTGGCTAAAATAATAATGAATAAATCAAATCATATTGTCCTTAAATGAAAAGGACTCATTGAATCTCTGCGATTGGAAATGCTACTGTTACTACTGATCTGGAGCTCGTGTCTCTGGACCTATGGTTTAACATGAAAAGAATGAACTATAGTACAAATGCGTTAGTACGAGGGAATGTACTGAGTATACGAGTAAGGTAGGCTAAATATAAATAGGGTTTACATGCATGAACAATGCTAACTGTCTGACTGATATGAACATTAGAGTAAAAACATGCATACATAGTAACTGAAATCGTGGGTACATGATAGCTAGTCCTATATGCTAATACATGGTTTACTGATTGCTAACATGACTGATACTGAAATTCTGATAACATGAGTGACTGTATCTGACAGTCCTAATATACTGAAAGCTGAAGACCTATCTAAGTTCTTTTACTGAGACTGATTCTAAAATTTTGGGAGGTAGTTGTTTAACCGTTATGACCCAATAACACATATAGCTAAGTTGGGCTCCAATCTCTGCCCCGACTAGAGGGGTGTCAATACCACACCACTGGTAAGGAAAGTTGTGGGTGACCCTTAGATGGTAGGTATTTGAAAGGAGAATGGTGGGAACCATAAACTGACAGGTTAAGCCACCCCATCAACCCTAATCTGACAGGATAAGATGTCTCAACCTACGCTAGCTATGTAGCTCTGGAACACAAGGATGACTGCTAAGAATCACACCCTAAACTGGTAGGTGAGTTCCCATCCTTGGGTTCACTCGGTACAAAATTTTACTCCCATCTGAAGAGACTAAACATGATTCAACTGACTGAACATGGACAGATTAACTGACTTCCATTGACAAATGGAGTAGTACTATTATCTGAGAGTTAACTGAGATCATGAGATTTCTGAGGTTTCCTGAGTCACATGACTAATTGAGTTCTATAGATTATAGCTTGACTGAGATTATCATGATAACATAACATGGCTCTAGGCACAGAACTATGTTTTTTGGGTACGAATCCCCCCAGGACTCGATAGAATGAAACTAACACACATGACATGACTTGATCACAACATTTGAGTCCACAATTCATAATATCATAAATACGGGATATCATATTTCATAAAGTAATTCAATATCTTAAACATTGTAGGGAATGCATGGATATATTTCGTGTATATATTATATATCTCTATTATCTTACATACTTCATACCACCACAATAGCAACACATGAAAAGCATAAAATTCATATTGAAGTATATAGCTAACATGGACTTGTCATTTAGACATCATAGAACCATACAAAGATGAATTTCTAGCATCCTAAGCATTTTATCAAACACCTTGCATCCATTCTTTATGGCATAGGTGGGTTTCATACTCGCACCATATTAAACCACCTAAAATTCATGGTTTTCAATTAACAAACATATATATTTCATGAAAATACCTTTAGACATCACATTGAAACTTAAATAACAATTGTCAACATGTACATACTCATATCACCACAAAAAGTTTACAAAATAATTTTTAAAACATGGTTCTTCAGCTCTATGAACGGATTGGATCCATAGATGAACACTCGCATACCTTAGAAAGGGGACCTTGATGATTTGATGGAGAGTTCTTGGATTGAGAAACTTATTTCTCGATTATCTTGGAAAAAGGATTGAATCTTGCTTTTGAGAGATGTGTTTGGAGAAAACCCTAATCTTGTGGTTGAGAGCGTAAGAGAGGGTTTTTGAGATGCTCAACTGAAGAAAAATGGGAAAAATTATGCCTCTTTAGGGTTATAAGTCATGGAAGGTGAAGGAAATGACCTAAACACCCTTGCAAAATCGCCCTTGAATTGCTGGAAATATATATTTGATGCCATCCGTGACAGGCCATCAAGTCCGTGATAGGCCGTCACGAATGGTCGTCACAAAAGGGGTCCAATTCTTGATTTTCTACTCAGGGCTGATGACATTGTCAGAAATGTCATCAGAATGTGACGATGACATCAAAAAGGTTGTTAGAAATGTGATAGCCCGTCAGAAACGTCATCACCATTTTCCATCTTCACATGCTAGAATAAAATGGGGATAACTCTTTGCTCTGATATCGAATTTAGGCAAAATTGGTATCGTTGGAAATATAATTCAATTATATACTTATTGATAGGTCATGAGCTCAAAAATTACTGGTATAATGAGGGATATGATCATTTGAATTTAACTATACTAATATCTTTCTCAAGAATTCAATCGGTAAGGAATGTTATGATTCGTCTGGTAGCTGAAGTTATTTGAAGCCTTAATATACATATAAATTACTCATAAAACTATAAAATAACCATGATGTTCTATGCATGATCTTGGTACACGGCTCAAATATTGGTTTGGACTTTTCAGGATATTATACTAACTAAGCTCCACACCTACGTCATTGAGCGAGGATGTAGTTACTAGGTGCAATCCATTCATATTTTATCCCATAATTGAACCAAATAGTTCACTTAGGTATATACCTATCCTAAATTAAAATTACAACTTCATTCTGTAGAAGATTATATTCCTACTCTATCAACCCTGCATTTTATTCTCTTGTAATATTTCAGGATCACAAGACAATAAAAGATGTAATCTAGGGGTAGATAATCCTTAAAATAGTGATGAAAAGGATAAATAAACAACTAATATTTATAAATAATCAAAACCAAATCAATTCACATCAAGAGTAATCATGTTCTTGGGTTAATCCAGAAAAGGGCTTTAGCCGCTCATGGACATAACTGTAATTGTAAAGATAGAAAACATGTCAAAATCCATAAAAAACTAATGTAAAGATATAAAAACCATAATTGAAGTGTTTTACATACCCTCTCCAAGTTTCAAAGTCTTCCAATGTGTTTTCCATCAAGTTTAAATGTCCTATTTATATGAGGACAATTCTTGCCGATTTTGACATTGGTTCGCATCACGCCACTTATCACGGTACCTATGGTGAGAAGCACACCCTAATAATTTATACACACTTTTTTGGGTCCTTATAATATCCCTATGTGGGGCACATGCCCCATATTAGTGTCTTTGGTCCGTGGCTTACCATGGACATCCAAGGTGTCCATTTTATGTCAAATCTTGTCACGTGCTTTTGTTCATCCATTCGAAGCCTAGTGGTATTATTACCACTTGATTTAAAGATTTGGTATCATACATATATAATCATAATAAACTCATAAATCATCATATAACATCAAATACAGAAAATTAGAGTTCAAAACAACACAACATCCAAGACGGTGAACTAGAAACTTAAGCTAAGAATACTATTTTTTCCCCTTTTGATCTTAAATTTGGTTTTGACTCTTGTCTTGTTTCAATTGAACCTGAAACACTATAAACAAGTTTTTACACATATAATTATATAATAATACCATTAGGAACTCATCACACACACTAGAATTAATCAAAATCAATTAGAACAACACCTATCTCAAGTAAGTAACACTAGTTCTCTCATTTGAACTCTAAATAACGAATTTATTTCCAAATTCACTTGAAATACACCTTAAAAATTGTAGTAAAGTACTTAACACTACGATTCTCAATTATATCATTATTTACTCATTAAGTACACAAGTTCATAAAACAAGACTAAATAAGCTCGGATAACAACACTAGGGTCTATAATTTCACCTTAGATCATCACCCCAAACTTAAAGCCTTATTCGTCCTCAAACAAATCATTACTATAAGAATCATAATCAGAAGAGACTCAACACTTCTACTACAATCAAGACACTCAATCTAGTACTATAAAGACTACACAAAATGCAAGTCGTTAGAATAAGCATGTTATACACAATTCAAAGCTCAATAATACTACTCCAAAACATCCTAGCCTCATGAATTGACTCACCAACTTGGCAAACTCATACGTATTACCTAGTCAAAGACATCATACAAACCAACTAGAAATCATCAAGCATATCCCCTCACAATAAGAGAGTTATCCATACTCACTCATGTAGATGCAGTTTATCACAAAATGGGTATGAAAATCAAATTACTTTCTCCCTCTCAGGGTATGTCATATGTTGATTCATGGGTCCCTTTCACCTATGAAGCTCAAGAATCTCTTTTCAAAATCCAAGATTTGTGTATTTATTAATGTTCATAATTTAAATTAAATTAAACTTCATGTTCATGGTGTTGTGGGGTTTTGATTGATATTTTAAATTACATATTCGAATGACTGACACTAGTATATGAAGATTTGCATAGTAATCATGGTAAACCCTTCAAATTAGCAAATTTATTTATGCAATCATGACAATTAGATGCATTGATGATGGTATAGCTAAAGTATGCTCCTTATGTGTTTGATTAAATGCCTATGTGAATGAAAAGTTCCATACTAGTGTGATAATATAAAATCCCCATTCATGTACAAGTTTATGCATGTCAAATGTTTGATGAAAAGTCTTAGTCAGTGAATTATGGATACATGTGTAGCCTTGTGGTGCTTTAGAACTTGTACTTCATGAAATCTCCAACTTATTATATTATGGATTGTTGATGTTGGTCATGTATTATAGAAAGTTATGTTTTGTCATTTTCTTTCCATCAAGTCCTGGGGGTACTTGTACCAAAAAAATATAGTTGTGTTCCTATTGCCAGTGTCGTGTTTTCATGATATCATCAGTCAAGCCATCATCCATAGAACTCAGTCAGTCATATGACTCAGGGAAGCTCAGTAATTCAGTAATCTCATTAGTATTCCATAGTTAACAAAACTCAGAGAATTAGTCTAGTCCAATTCAATTAATCATGTTTAGTATCTATCCAGATGGGAGTAGGAATTAGCATCGAGTGAACCCAAGGATGGGAAATCACCTATTATTTGATGGTATGATTCTTAGAAGCAATCCTTGCATTCTAGAACTATGTAGCTAGCATAGGTTGAGATATCATAGATTGTTATATGAGAGTAGATGAGGTGGATTAACCTGTTATATGAGGGTTCCCACCATTCTCAGTAGAGTTACCTGTTATATAAGGATTACCCATAGATTGTCTTTACTAGTGGCGCGGTATTGAAACCTTTCCAATTGGGGTTACATATTGGACCCCAACTCAGCTATATTGTGTTATTTAGGGCATTTCGATTAGATGACTACTTTCCATAGTTTTAATTACAGAATTCAGGACTGCCAGATACAGTCAACTCAATACAGCATGGAACTCAGCTAGTTCCATCAGAACCTAGACTTTCAGATACATTCGCTCAGTATCAGTTATTTCATTTTTACATTTATTAGTATCTCATGTTATCAGTACTCAGGCTCAGTAGTCATGTTATCATGAACTCAATTACAGTTATTATGTATTCATGCATGCATTCTCACGTTCATGATATCCAGTTAGTTAGTATAGTTCATGCATATGAACCCTTTGAATTCAACCTACCTCACATACATACCAGTATATTCAATCATACTGATGTATTTACGCTATGGTATTTGATACCATAGGTTCAGAAGCACGAGATCTAGAGTATCAGTACCATTCCAGTCTTAGCAGTCAGAGTTAGTAGTGAATCCTCATCCTTCGAGGACATGACCATTACTTTATTATCTTATTAATTAATTTATTTCAGTAATTGGAGTTAGTTGGGGACATATCCCATCAACTCCTTATTCAGACATTTCAGTTAGTTAGAGGCTTTTCAGACTATCATGTTCAGATAGTTATTTTTGTTTCTTTGGATATATTATACCCCACACAGATGTTATATTTTATTAGATATTATCTCTAAGTTTTGAACCTTATGGCCTTACAGCCCTTATTTTCATATTTATATAGTATATTATACAATGTTCAGATATAGATATCAGTCATAGGTAAGCTTGTGGTCCTTCGGGGTAATCAGCACCGTGTTATATTTCGAGTACCAGATTTAGGGTGTTATAAATTTGGTATCAAAGCCTAAGGTTCAATAAAGTCCTAGGAAGTCTGAAAGTTACATCTAGTAGAATCTTGTGCATGGGTGTGTTGCGCACCACATTTATGTGTAGGAGGCTATAAGATGTTTAGGAATAGTTTCCCATTTTTTAGTATTCATGTCGTGCCAGTGAAAATAATCTCAAGTTAATCTCTCATTTTAATCCCTTTCTCTTCCATTTACAGAACATGCCTCCTAAGAAGAGAACTGGAAATCAAAAAACCCCTCAGCCCGAAGATCTTTTAGGTGAGCATGTCTCTCATACAGAGTTTAGAGATGCATTCACTACTCTTGCTCAATCAGTTATTGCTCAGAGTAAATGACCATCTATTGTTTTGGCCCATCTAGTGGCCAATTCAGCTGCAGCCAGGATTCGAGACTTCACTCGAATGAATTCTCCATCCTATTTTGGGTCTAACTTAGATGAGGACCCTCGAGAATTTTTTGATCAAACTCAGAAGGTTACATACATCATGGGGGTGTTAGCTATTGAGATTGTTGATCTAGTTCTATATCAGTTGCAGGATATTGCTAACACTTGGTTTAAACAGTGGAAGTCAGAAAGGCCAGATGATGTAGGGCCTATTGAGTGGGAAGAGTTTGTCACCACATTCTTAGATAGAATTTTTCCCCAAGAGCTGAGAGAGGCTAAGGAGTTTGAATTTATCAACCTCAGGCAGGGCAACATGATAGTGAAAGAGTATTCTCTTAAGTTTACTCAGCTAGCTAGATATGCTCCGTATTTAGTGGCAGACAACAGGGCTAAGATGAATAAGTTTGTTTCTAGGGTGAATTATAGTGTGGTAAATGAGTGTAGGTCTACGATGTTGAATAGTGACATAACTCTAGCTAGGCTTATGATGCATGATCAATAGATAGGAGAGCAGAAGATTAAGATGAGGGAGAAGCAGAATAAGAGAGCAAGGACAGGTAATTTTAACTCTGCTCGGCCCAAACAGAAGGAGGAAACCGTTCTTAGTTTTTTCCTAAGTCATTAGTTCCAGCTACTTCTTCAGCTAGCACTCCAGCTCCTAAGTTCAGGGATGGTAACAGAGATAGAATGCCAGGCTCTAAGTCTCAGGACAGTCTTATCAGTGCCCGTACCTATCCTCTTTGCCCAACTTATGGCAAGCACCATCAGGGTATTTGTAGAGCTTGTAGTGGTATTTGTTTTAGATATGGCAAGCCAGGCCACTGAGTCAGAGACTGTCCTCAAGTTCAGCAAAACCATTCCTCAGCTCAGTTAAGTTACCCAAACCAGCAGGGTGCCACCTCCAATGCTACTAGTGGGCAATACCCAAATCAACTTTATGCTCTTCAGTCCCGACAAGATCATTAAAATTCTCCTGATGTGGTTACTAGTATGTTACAGATCTTTTATATGCATGTTTATGCTTTGCTAGATCCAGGAGCTTTTTTGTCTTTTGTTACTCCCTATATATAAGGCAATTTCAGAACCAGTCTTGAAATTCTAGCAGAGCCCTTTTTATTCTCTATCCCAATGGGTAAAACTATCATAGCCCAGTGAGTATACAGGAACTACCTGGTTAGGATATTTTAGAAAGTCACTTCAGCAGACTTTGTTGAATTAAAGATGACTGATTTTGATGTCATTGTCGGCATAGATTTGCTTCATTACTGCTATTCCACAATTGACTGCAAAAATAGAGTTGTCTAGTTTTAGTTCCCGAATAAACCCATCCTAGAGTGGAAGGATAGTACTTCAGTTTTTAGAGGTCATCTTATTTCCTACCTTCGGGCATAGAAAATGATATCTAAGGGTTATGCCTATCATCTTGTTTGAGTTAAGGACACTAGTTCCAAAACTACAATTCTTGAATCAGTCCTAGTAGTGAATTAATATTCAGATGTCTTTCCCGAAGAACTTTCAGGAATTCCTCCTAAAAGGGAAATAGACTTCGGCATTGATCTCCTTTCAGATACTCTACCTATATCTATTTTGCCACATAGAATGGAACCAGTAGAACTCAGAGAGTTGAAAGAATAGTTGAAGGATCTCCTAGATAACGGATTCTTTAGACCCAATGTGTCCCTGTGGGGCACACCAGTCTTATTCGTGTGCAAGAAAGATGGTTCTCTCAGAATATGTATTGACTACCATCAGCTTAATAAAGTCACCCTCAAGAACAAGTATCTACTTTACAAAATTGATGATTTTTTTGATAAATCTTAGGGTGCCAGTTATTTCTCTAAGATTGTCCTCAGATCCAGCTATCATCAGCTCAAAGTCAGAGAATATGACATTCCAAAGATAGCTTTTCATACTCGGTATGGTCACTTCAAGTTTTCGGTCATGTTTTTTATTCTTACCAATGCCCCAGCAGCTTTCATGGACTTGATAAAATGTGTGCTTAAGAAGTACTTGGACATTTTCATCATAGTCTTCATAGATGACATCCTTGATTATTCCTACAGTGAGCATGATCATGCAGACCATCTCAGAATAGTATTGTAAACTCTCAAAAATCATCAATTGTTCATGAAATTTAGTAATTGCTAGTTTTGGTTATTGTCAGCAGTATTCCTTGGCCATATCATTTCCGGTAATAGCATTAGAGTAGATCATCAAAAGATCAAAATGGTAAGAAACTAGCCCAGACCTATCTCACCATCTGATATCAGAAGTTTCTTAGGTTTGGTTGGCAATTACAGATGGTTTTTTGAGGGATTTTTATCTATTGCATCCCCTATGTCCAGATTGACTCAGAAAGAAAGTCAAGTTTTAGTGGTCAGATCCTTCAGAGAAGTGTTTTAAGGAGTTAAAGACTTGACTCACCTCACCTCTAGTCTTAGCTCTTCCAGATGGTCCAGATGGGTTTATGGTGTATTGTGATGCATCCAGAGTAGGTTTGGGTTGTGTCCTCATGCAGAATAGTAAGGTCATAGCCTATTTCTCCAGACATCTTAAGCCCCATGAGAATAATTATCTTACTCATGATCTTGAGTTAGTAGCCGTAGTTTTTTCCTTGAAGATTTGGAGGCATTATCTATACAGGGTTCATGCAGATGTGTTCACGGATAATAAGAGCGGTCAGAATGTCTTTTTTCAGAAAAATCTCAATCTTCTCAGAGAAGATGGTTAGAGCTCTTGAAAGATTATAACATGAGTGTCCTTTATCTTCCTGGCAAGGCCAACGTAGTAATCGATGCTCTCAGTAGACTGTATATGGGTAGTGTTGCTCATGTTGAGGATATTAAGAAGTTATCTTAGAAAATCTATCAGCTTACCAGAGTAGGCATTCACTTAGTCGATTCAGAGAAGGGTGACATATGGGTTAAGAGTAGTTCAAAATCATCTCTAGTTTTCGAGGTGAAAGAAAAGCAAGATAGAGATCCCAGTCTAGTCAAGTTGAAAGAGTCAGTCAAGGATTAGAAAGTAGATATTTGCTCCTAAGTTTGAGATGGTGTTCTGCGTCAGAGTCGTCTGTGTGTTCTAGGTGTAGATGACATAAGGCAGAAAATTCTTGTAGAAACGCATAGTGCGTGCTACTCCATTCATCCAGGGGCAACAAAGATATACCGTGACATGCGAGAGATCTTTTGGTGGAGTGGTATAAAGAGAGATATTACAGAGTTTGTGGCTAAGTGCTCTACATATCAGTAGGTTAAGATAGAGCATCAGAACCCTAGTAGGTCTATGCTGAAGTTCAGTATTCCTACTTGGAAGTGGGAAGAAGTGAACATGGACTTTGTGATGGGCTTGCCTCGTACTCGTCGCCAACATGACTCAGTTTGGGTCATTGTGGATATGATGACTAAATCTATTTATTTCCTTCTAGTCCATAGCTCTAATTCAGTTGAGGATTACGCCAAACACTAAATCAGAGAGTTGATCAGATTGCACGGTGTTCCATTATCTATTATCGCAAACATAAGTACCCAATTCACCTCTTACTTCTAGAAAGTATTCTAAAAGGGTCTTAATACCCAATTTTACCTCTGTACGACCTTTTATCCTCAGACAGATGGTCAAGCAAAAAGTACCATTCAGACCTTAGAAGATATGTTGCGAGCATGTGCAATTGAATTCAAGGGTAGTTGGGATGACCATTTATCTTTGATTGAGTTTGCATACAACAACAACTATTATTCTAGTAATAGGATGGCTCCATTCAAAGCTCTCTACTGTAGAAGATATAGATCTCTAGTTGGTTCATTCGAAGTTAGTGAGGCCTTAGTCATAGGGCCTAACTTAGTATTCGATGCCTTAGAGAAAGTCCAATTAATCAGAGAAAGATTTTGGGCTGCTCAAAGACGATAGAAGTCTTAAGAATATGTCGTAGAATGGAACTCGAGTTTGAGGTTGTTAAATATGTCTATCTAAAGATCTCTCCCATGAAAGGAGTGAACAGATTTGGAAAGAAGGGAAAGCTCAGTCCTCGATATATCGGTCTCTTCAAAATTCTCTGTCAATTTGGCAAGGTGGCTTATGATCTAGAATTACCTTCAGATCTAGCCTCAGTTCATCCAGTCTTCCATGTATCTTTGATCAAGAAGTGCATAGGTGACCGAATAGTTGTGGTCCCTATTCAGAGCATAGATGTTCAAAACAGCCTCTCTTATGAAGAGATTCCAGTAGAAATCCTAGACTATCAGACTCGTAGACTAAGGAACAAAGAATTTCCTCTAGTCAAAGTTCTTTTGAGAAATCAGTCCATCGAGGGTCCTACTTTGGAAGAAGAAGAATATATGTGTACCAAGTATCCTCACCTCTTCTCCACCTACTTAGATCAAGCTCAAAGTAATAGTTCTCCTTAAGCTTTCCAGTTTTATGTTCAGATTTTAGTTACAAGCTTGGTATCCATTTGATGTTCAGAATTCCATTATAAACTTGGTATTAAATACCATTGCATACTCATTCATGCATTCATGAATTAGCTACACATGCATTAAATATGCGTGTTCAGTATGATATAATTAGTTATCAGTCATGTCAGTCATGAAATCATGTTCCAGTCATTCATGTTCAGTATGTATGTCAGTTTATCTTTCTCCTCTCTCGCTCAGTATTATTTAAGGAAGAATGTTCTCAAGGGGGAGATATTGTAATACCCCGTACTTCTACCTAGCTTGAAATCATCTCAAGAATATTAGAAACTTACTTTGACAGATGAATCCACTTTTTTACACGTGGAATTTTTTAAGAATTTCCCTTTTGTTTAGTAGGAAATTGAATAATCTTTCCATCGATACCCATTTCATCAAAATCCGGTATTGGGGTAAAAAGTTATGGTCGAAATACAAAAAATAGTCAAAACTGCCCAAGTGCAATGATGAGAGCCGACGAACCATTGAGCTAGCAACGGACCATCGCCCAAGACATTACAGTGGAGATAGTCAGACTATATTCTTCCTAAGGGTGATGGCTAAGGCCGATGGACCATTGAGCTAGCGACGGACCATTGCCCAAGCCATCGTAGGAGAGGCAGTGAACCCCTATTCTGCCCAGGTGCGACGGTCAGGACCAACGGACCGTCGACCCAGGGAATGACCGTCGTACCCACAGTCACATATTTCATTTGGTGATTACATGTCATTTTTTAAAAGGGATTTTTGGTCTTTTCCCGCCCTTTTAGTATTCTGATAAAAGCCAAAAGCAAAGCACATAGCTTTATACTCTTCAATGACATCAAAAATTAGGGGTTTCTCTCAAAAATAATCCCAAAGAACAAGATCCAAATCCTTCTTCAAGAAACTAAGATATTAAAGTTCTTCAAGTCCAAGGACTTCAAAAAACTCATAATCAAGGTATGTCATGTTTTGATTCATGGGTCCCTTTCACCCATGAAGCTCAAGAATCTCTTTTCAAAATCCAAGATTTGTGTATTTATGAATGTTCAAGATTTAAATTGAATTGAAATTCATGTACATGATGTTGTGAGCTTTTGATTTATGTTTTAAATTACATATTCGAATGATTGACCCTAGTATATGAAGATTTGCAGAATAATCATGATAACTTCTTCAAATTAGCAAATTTATTTATGCAACCATGACAATTAGATGCATTGATGATGGTATAACCAAAGTATGCTCCCCATGTGTTTGATTAAATGCCTATGTGAAGGAAAAGTGCCATAGTAGTGTGATAATCTGAAATCCCTATTCATGTACAAGTTTATGCATGTCAAATGTTTGATAAAATGTCTTAGTCAGTGAATTATGGATACATGTGTAGCTTTTTGGTGCTTTTGAACTTGTACTTCATGAAATCTCCAACTTATTATATTATGGATTGTTGATGTTGGTCATGTCTTCAAGAAAGTCATGTTTTGTCATTTTCTTTCCATCGAGTACTGGAGGTACTTGTACCCAAAAAATATAGTTGTGTGCCTAGAGCCAGTGTCATGTTTTCACGATATCCTCAGTCAAGCCATGATCCATAGAACTCAGTCAGTTATGTGACTCCAGAAAGCTCAGTATTTTAGTAATCTCAGTAGTATTCCATCAGTTAACTGAACACAGTGAATTCAGTCTAGTCCAGTTTAGCTAATAATGTTCAATATCTATCCAGATGGGAGTAGAAATTAGCACCGAGTAAACCCAAGGATGGGAACTCAGCTGTTATATGATAGTGTGATTCTTAGAAGCAATTTTTACATTCCAAAACTATGTAGCCAGCGTGGGTTAAGACATCATAGCCTGTTAAATGAGGGTAGTTAAGGTGGCTTAACCTGTTATATGAGGGTTCCTAGAATTCTCACAAGATTTACTTTTTATATGAGGGTTACTCACAGATTGACCTTACCAGTGGCGTAGTATTGACGCCCTTCCAATTGGGGTTACAGATTAGACCCCAACTCAACTATATTGCATTATTTGGGGCATGTCGGTTAGATGACTACTTCCCACAGTTTCAGTTATAGAATTCAGGACTATTAGATACAGTCTAATCAGAATATCACAGAACTCAACTAGTTTCATCATAACCTAGACTCTCTGATACAGTGGCTCAGTATTAGTTATTTCAATTATACAGTTATCAGTATCTCATGTTATCAGTACGCAGGATCTGTAATCATGTTATCATGAACTCAGTTACAGTTATTATGTATTCATGCATGCATTCTCACATTCATATTATCCATTCAGTTAGTATAGTTTATGCATGTGAACCCCTTGCATTCATCCTACCTCACTTGCATACCAGTACATTTAATCGTACTGACACATTTGCGCTATGGTGTTTTATACTATAGGTTCACAAGCACGAGCTCCAAAGAATCAGTAGCATTCCAATCTCAGCAGTCAGAGGCAGTAGTGAGTCCTCATCCTTCGAGGACAAAACTATTACTTTATTATCTCATTAATTAATTTATTTCACTAGTTGGAGTTAGTTGGGGACATGTCTCATCAACTTCTTATTCAGACAGTTCAGTTAGTTAGAGGCTTTTCAGACTATCATGTTCATATAGTTATGTCAGTTGTTATGTTATATTTTATCAGATATTATGCCTAAGTTTTGAACCTTATATCCTTACAATCTTTATTTTTTCATTTATACAGCATATTATGCAGTGTTTAGGTACAAATATCAGTCATGGATTATCTTGTGGTCCTTTGGAGTCATGAGCATCGTGTAGAGTTCTGGGTACCAGATTTGGGGTGTTACACAAGAAGTCCTTAAAACAAGACTAAATAAGCTCAGATAACAACACCGAGGTGTACAATTTAACCTCAGATCAAAAAATACCCCAAAAAGGACAAAATAGATAATACAACTCATAAATAACCTGGAAAAGTCAGTACAAGAGGTACTATAACACACCATAAGTTCTAAAATAGTTAATACAATGTCTTGAAACAAAATACTAGACATGGATAACAAAAAGAAAAAGGGGAAACTCCGGCTCCTAGAGCTTACCCTATCTCCGAAATCTAACACAACATGATTGTCGAATCAGCAACGGTAACTAGTACTTGGATTTACACCTAAAAGGTATAGAAGTGTAGTATGAGTACCAAAACTATGGGTACTTAGTCGACATCATCGGCTGACTGAGTTAAATCATGATATGAATACAATAAGATGTAAGATAACATAACTAAGTCAAATGACAACAAACCTGAGTACAACTCCAACATCATTGTACATAATTAAATAAATAAAATAGAATAATAACATAAGGAACATGGAGATTACAACTACAAGATTGGCCTCCATAAACCATTAAGTGCGAAAAAGTAAATAATCCAACACAGGCCCCATAAGACTGGGGGGTACAATCAAAGAAATTACGACTGACCAACCACAACTCACCCACCCTTCAAGATATCACTAGGAACCCATCTGTATGGTGACACACTAAGAACCACTCCCCAAACCAAACTCAAACCGATAGTCATATCATCAATTTCAAATCAATTTCCATATTCTTACCAGTATTTATATCATCCTTATAATAAATAGCCAAACTCAAACCGATATAAGTATTATCAATGTCATAATCAATAGTTAGACTTGAACTGATATATATAATATCAACATCATAACTACCAGGTTTTACTGTAATTAGCATCAACACCAAATATCAAACCATCATGACTACTAAGTATTTAGCCTCATCAAGCCTCATAATAAGTATTTCAAAACATATCACAAGCATATAAAGATCTAACAAAAACTAGCTCAAGTATTGGCCTAAGGCAGGGTGAAGGGGCCCACTTCTAATCCCTGAAATACATTATAAGGCAGACTCTACCCCGAACTAGGATAATATATGTAGATCAATTTTTAGATGTTAAGAAATTCTTAATTAGCCCTAAGATAGAAATTCTACTAAGGACCTAAGAAACTAAGCCAACTACACCTAACTAATAATTTTCGGATAGCCTAAATAGTCAAACTAACCCAAGTATTTTCAATCGTATCGCCAACGCATGAAACCCATCCCAAATCTAACATTTTATCATAAACTATGAAATAGCTCAATCTATGATGGGTGAAAACATAGGCTACCTGGATGCTGAAGAAAGGTCAAAGAATATATTAAATCACTAATTTTCTCTTCTGAAGAGCTTTTGCAAGGTGCCACACTATCAAAATCATAATCTACTCAGGTAATCAATGATAATGATACCTATATTGTATAATCGTGTTTCGGGTCCAAAAGCATGCAAAAATCCCATGCAATCCCATTTAGGAAAATTGCATTTCCAAAACCACCAAATGCTCCCCATAGGAGTATTTACCCTTAAAGTTGGTAAAATTCGAGCTATATTGGAGCTATAATCAAGCATCAAACTTTTAGGGATTTAAAGTAGAAAGTGGAAAATCAACAATGAAAATAAAAGAATCTTACCTCAATTTTGAAAAAGAATTGCGTAATTATTCTTTATCCAAGCTTCCAAAATCACCCACAAAGGCTATTCCTAAGCTTTCCCAATTTTAGGGTCACAAATATCTTAGGGATTAATGAGAAATGGTGAAAAATAGACTAAAAAGGGTATTTATACCCTTCCCAATTATACGGGTATTACATACTTGATACCTAACCAAATATCTAAAATTCACTTGTGTCACAGTATTACTATAAATATGATACCTGGACTTCATCCAGGGATTTTGCCTAATGTGTCTACAAATATCTCTTATGCGATAGTTACTGGTGTCTTTCAGATCGCGTACTCAATTAATGGCTCGTGAACATAGGTGCACCAGCACTAGATGAGACTTAGATATTGCCAAGTCTCTGCTAATGCCTTCGTATTTATTCAGAGTCCCATATAAGCAAACGAACAATGTTTCCCTATCAAATCTGATGCTCCAGACTTAATAGCATAGTTAAAATTTTCATCCGAGGTTGTTTCAATTAAAAGTGGGTCCCATATTCAACATACCATTTTCTTAATTTCCAACCATTAACTTAAAATGAGCTTGGATATCTCGGGACCCAAACCAAAGGTCCACCTAGCCTAAAAGTAACATTTTAGAGCTGTTAGAATAGTCAAATTTAGTATATGGTATCTTCTGAGTAACGTTTTCACTTGGTTGCTATTTTAAACTAGCGAAGACTTCAAAATATGGAATTGGATCTAAAAACCAAACAAACTTCTTGATAACCAAACTATCAATCCCAAACAATCATAAAAGACTTGGGATAGCTATAGGAAAGCTCTAGTGGTAAATATTAATGGAAATACAAAAAATAACCTAAAAGGGTCATTTCAATGTCCACTACTAAAAGAACTGCACCCTCATCTCACTCTTGGTCTCCCAAAAAGTCTTCTCCATTTCTTAGGTCCTCCATTGAACCATAACTATAGAAATCTCCCTAGTGCTCAATTGTAACATCCGACATTTTTGGCCTAGAATTCAACTCGTTGTTCCAATGCATATAGACCTGAACACAATTATTCTATGTATATATGTGTGTGTGATTACAAAATATATGGTGTATAAATATCTTGATATATTAATTGAGGTCATAATACCCTCCTAACTCAAAGACGAGTTGAGGACTTTTCTATCGATAGAGTTTTGATGTATGCTCTAGCAAGAGACCACTTTAGATGAGTGTATCTCCTAGAATATTGATTTAAGTGTCCTACTATATATCTAATAAGAGGTATTTGAGTTGTTTTTCAACGCATCTGGTTTCACCTTAATTTGATATTTGAGTGGACATTTATGATCATTTTTCCTCAGCATATCCGTCTGTCAACAAAGTGATGACTTGGGTTGACAATCCAACAACTAAGTGACAAGATGACAACCTCGTCATTAGCTTTGACCAAAATATGATTAAATCTAACTACAAAGTTATGAGTTGGGTTAATAATCCGTCAACTAGTTGATAAGTTGTCAACCTCAATATCAACCTTAAACAACAAGAGTTCAAATCTAATAATAAGGTAACAACTTGGGTTGAGAAGCCATCAACTAGTTGACAAGATGTCAAACTCATCGTCACCCTTAAACATCAAGGGTCCAAGTCCATCGATGGGTTGATGACTTAGTTTATAAGCCATCAACTAGTTGACAAGCTATCAACTAAGTCATCAACTAAAGATTTCTACAATTTTTACTTAGTTCCACTAGGGGTATTTTGGTCTTTACCTCCCCTTAAAACCTACCCCCACTACTTAAAAATATAGGATGAAATTATTCTTCCCCTATCCTCAATCACTTAACACATTATTTCTTCTTCCTCTCTCAAGAATAATAAAATTAGGGTTTCTTCCCAAGAACAAGAAATTTAAGTTTTCTTTCCCTAAGAATCCAAAAATTCAATCTTTCAAGTTCAAGAAAATCTTCAAGAAATATCAAGAATAGGGTTTTCTTCACAAGTTCATCATTCAATTCCGAAGATTCAATCTTTCTTCCCAAGTCAACAAAAAATAAGGCATATGGGGTTATGAACAAGGGTACCCTTCCACCCTTGCGCCCAAATTGCATAATTTTAAGATTCAATTTACTTGTTTTGAATTAGGGTTCATACCCAAGTTTTGATATTCTTGAAGAATCTGATCGCCATAAGATTTAAAGATTTAAGTATATCAAGAATTTCTTACATTTATGTTTTAACTTATAATCTTCATATTATAAATGAGATTGAACTATCTTGACAAATATTGTTGAAGATTCAAGATTTATATTAAGCATGAAGTTCATTATGAATTACCATGAATTTAAAGCATGAATTTTTAATCCCTAAGTTACGTTTTGAGATTTCAATAAGATTATTCTCTAAAGTATTCTTTGACAAGCCTATACCAAGATTTAAAGCAAGAATTAATCCTTTGATCCTAAGAAAAGATATGGAATCCACATTTGTTCATCTTGAGTTTGAATTATAGAAAAGAGAAGCATAACTGGTTTTAATTCTATAAATCCTTATGCTATTTTAAGGTGGATTTCCAAAAGCATGATCAGATATGTAATATAGGAGTAGTAGTTAGCACCGAGTTGAGTATGAGTCCAAGGTCATATGCCCCAGAACTATGTTCCACCATAGGTTTAAGTGCCCACAGTAGGTTAAGTAAAGTTATCACTTAAGTTAAGGTTCTATTCTGATGGAAAGAGTAGAAAACACTCTCCAACGTGGGTAAGACATTGGAATCCATGATAGCTCACATGGTTTATATAGGTTAGAAGAACTTCCCCAACAAAGAATAAAGATGAAGCGTTTAGAACTAAGTGTTATGGCTCACAAAGTTGATCATTATACTTTATTATCTATGTTTATTATTGCACAATTTGGGTTTTATTCAAGCGCAGGTGAGTCATTTACACTTAGCATGAATTATTTAAAAGTCTATATGAATATTAAGTTATTATTTTACCTATGCATTCACCCCCACATACTCGGTACATTCCAGAAGTACTGACCTTCATATATTTCTAGGTGCTACATTTTCTCTTAATGTCGGTACCAGTTGAAGTATACAAAACATAATCAAATAGTTCGCAGCTTCCAGTTAGCAGGTGAAGAGTTTTTTTCATTCAAGGACTCAAGTCAACTCTAGTTCTAATAGCATTATTTTATTTAGTCATATTGATTAGAGATAGCTGAGTGTCATGTCCCAGGTACCTATAGTCAATATTAGTAGAGGCTTCATAGTCAGTCAGTAGAGTTGTTGTATTTGATTTCAGTTTTGTTTTGTATAGCCAGAGTTGAAATTGTTTTACACAGTTTTGCATTGAACATACTTAGCAAAGACTTCTCTTCCATTTATTTCTTTCAGATTTATGTAACATATTTAGTTGCTCATGAGTTATACAAGTATCATGGGTTAGATTAGGATTACTTGTGGTTCTAAGAACTGTGTGATGTCTAGGGGGTAGTCTCAGAGTGTTACAAACTTGGTATCAGAGCACAAATTTCAAGTGTTCTAGTGTGCCTATGAATCTAGTAGAGTCTTGTGGAACAGTATAGTGACATTCGTACTTTTCTTCGAGAGGCTACATGGCATTTAAGAAATGTCTGCTTTCTTTCACTCTTTAGATCGTGCAATAAAGTTGTTCTTTTAGAATCTTTTGTTGATTCATTAGTTACTCTATAATTCTCAATGTAGGACTTTCCGAGATAACATGAGTAATAGATTCCAATTTCTCCTAAGATGATACTCTCAAATTTTCTATCAGTAACTTCAGAAGTCACACAAAGGGCTTGAGAGGAGCTCACTAGTGTGTTATAAGTGCCTTAAGTTTAAAGATTATGTCCTCATCCATATGAGTTGTGTAGTTAATAAAGAATATATTATGTATTCAGATTCCTCATTAAACCCTTTTATTCAAATAGTGCTCATGAGAGGAGATAGTATAAACCTAAATTGTTAAATACAGTTTGCATTTGAGAGATACTATGACCTTGAGTGTTATGATTCATAAGTAGTAGAACCTTCTTATAATTGGGTGTATAGGTTTAGAAGTGTAGTGAAAAGAAAGGTGGTGATGGAGATTGATCAAATGTACATAGATGAATTTTTGCATACAATCGAGTTAGTAGTGAAATGATATGTCCTTGTGTGTTAGTTTAGGGGTAATGAATGTGTGACAGGTTCCTTGGTGAAAGGTAGAGAAGGATTTATTAGTTGAGGTGAATTGTTGTTTGTTTGAAGTAGGAAAGGAGTAATTTATTGTATTTATTGTGTTAGAAAAGTATAGGTTATTAATGAAAGTGTTTGGTGGTTAAGTAATGTTAATTTAGGCTTCCTGTGAGGTTAGAAAAGAAAGAGTAGTTTAGTTGAAACTTATAGAGCTGTGAAAGTAATTTTGGGGTATATATAGGTATATAGTAATGTGTAGAAGGAGGATGTACTAGCGTATTTTAACAAGATGTATCATATGATTATGTTTGATTATTGTTGTTATGAGGTTCTGATGGACTAGTATTTCTTGATGTTTTATTTTATAGCTTTTAAGAAAGAATAGTATGTGAGGTTGGATTATCATTAAGGTGGAAATAATGATTACTTGGTTAGTGATTCTAGTTATATGGAAGTGATCTAGTGATAACGCTCAACTTATACGTCAATTTAGTGCAAGGCGATCGCCGTTAATATATTTACCCAACTTTGGAGTCGGGATCGAATCCACGAGGAACAATGTGAGTGGACATTAAACTAATTTGAAACTATATCTATAAATTGAATTCAAAAAAATGATACAAAAAAGATAAAATGGGGGTTTTCAATGATCAAACAGTTGTTAAAGTTTTAACTTGCTTCAGAGCAGAAAACTAAAATTTCAATGGTTCAAATCAATGATAGAGAGGAACTAGGGTTGTGATCACCATTATTATCAATCCCCATTAAATAATAACTGCAGTATTGGGTTCTACCTTAGGCTGACGATGATACTCTGACGGCTTATGAGGAGTCTGACAACTTATCTGAATTTTCATCATGTCCTCTTCCACTTTCATGATTTCTGTCTTGGGATGACAGTATTCTTGATGGATTATTAGACACTTGACGGCTTATCAGGGAATGTCGTCACACTTCTGTTCCTACTACCTCACACTGTCTACAGTTAACGATGAAGCATGACAGCTTATCAGACATTTGATAACTTATCAGAATTGTCGTCGCTTCTTCACTTCAAGTTCTCAAGCACTGGCCAAGCCTGACGGCTTATCACAGCTCTGACGGCCTATCACAGGTTGTCGTCACTTCTTCCAGCTTAATCTCATTCTCTTTCTAAGGCTGACATCAACTCTGATAGCTTATCACAAGGCTGATGACCTATCAGATAAGTCGTCAACTATACTTCCCTCTCTACTTGCTTAGAAATCAACTCTTTTACTTCCATTATTGTTGGTTCTCTTGTATCTTGACTTTTACTGCAATATCAAAGAGAAAACAATCAAAAACGATAAGAGTTGCTTAAGACTTTGCAATTATTCTCCGTTAAAATCCTCAAATGTGTTAGCATCTACTCACATATCAACACCCTTAGCATAAAACAATTTATTTTCCTCAAGCAACTAAAACACAACTAAGAGGATACAAAGCACATTCGGTAGTCAATCATCCATTTTATCTCAAAACATTATCACCATCTCCAAGGTTAATTAATTTTAAAAAAACAACTGTGCATATTATTGAAGAACCACAATACAACACACAGGAATCAAGATATGGCATCAATTCAGCAACAACCATGCATGTACCAAGATTACACTATCCAAACAAGTTAGCAATTAGCAACGTAACCAGTGTGCCCTTACAACAAAGGGGTGCCTCCTCACTCATATGTGAACTCAAGCATGTCAATGCGAGGACGGTAAAGAGACACTCACTATCAGAACGAAGTTCCAATCAATGTATGCCAAATACCATAGGCCTGCCCTTATTTTCATTACCAAGATTTTTAGACAAGTCAGCTAAGATCACTATAGGTCTTCTCTTTGATTTGTAATGTAGGCTAGGGGCTGGTATGATACTCAATGATATTTAAAGTGACTAAGCCTCCTTGACACTACACTAGCTTCTGGGGTCTCACTTATCAAACTTTTTTAATTCTTTTATTTTCTTGATCACACATATTCAGTATGGGTGCGGTCTTTTCTACAATCACTTTTTTTCATAACTTTTCTTTTCTTGTTCTTTTCCACCGCACCTAGATTTTTATTCTTTTCTTTTATTCTACCTTTCTCCTTACTCATTTTAAATCATGCACCCCTATGATAGCCACCCTCAACTTAGGCCATTTGACTAAGTCAAGGTGCACAGTGTCTAAGGAGGACCAGGGCCAAAACAGGTTCATTAGGATATAAATGGGATGGTGATAGATATAATAAAAAGAAATAGGCTATTAAGGCTCAAAATAGGGATCAAGGGATATTATGCATACAGAGAAGGTCATTTAGGATAAAATTAGACTAATCTCAAAATGGCCTATGATCCTTTCCTAACCTTTATCCTACAACCAAGGCAAGAAAAACCGAGAAAGTTCTAGATT
The DNA here is from genome assembly GCF_002878395.1 of Capsicum annuum. Taxonomy (NCBI): domain Eukaryota; kingdom Viridiplantae; phylum Streptophyta; class Magnoliopsida; order Solanales; family Solanaceae; genus Capsicum; species Capsicum annuum. The sequence continues at coordinate 91,778,375 of NC_061120.1, read as the reverse complement.
TAACACATAATGGGAACTAGGTAGTATCTCACACACACGGCATAAGGGTACATCACAAGCTACTACACATTCGGTTCATCCAATTATTTAGCAATGGTTATCATATCACTAGTACTAATGCCATAACAATATACACAGTGGTGATGCATAAATGCATATCGCACAGTTATAAAATAGACCATTAGAGAGGTGTTCAGAAATCAACAAAAACATCTTAACTGCCTAAAGTACTTGTATTTCTCCTAGTCAACTATAATATTTTACAACAAATCATAATACACCTAACCATGTTAGCTCTACTAGGAACAAGACTCTGGGGAAAAGAGGCATGACAAGAAAAACAATAAGAGGACATCAATACCCATAAGTAGCCCCAGTCTCAACTTAAAATCATGCAATGTCCCTAATGTATCAAACAAAAACAAAAGAGTTAGAAACATATATGTGGAACCATGGGTGCAAAGATATAATGTCAATCATATAATATGAATATAAACAATAAATTACCTTGGGTTGCCTCACAAGTAGCACCTGATTTAATGTCGCGGCACGACTAGGTTATCTTGACTACTCAGAATTCATCAAGATACCTTAAAAGTTCTTCATCCTTTATCCCTCGAATTAGATGATTTGAATCACAAACCCATCTTTTGATCTTTATATCTTTAGGTGCGTTGGGAAAATGTGAGAGCATGATAAGGAAAGTTCTATCACGCCACTTCGAAGACTTGAACCACTTGCCCAATTTTGCACCAAACTTTCATGTGGGATCATTTGGAAAGGATGAGACTCTTAAAAAGTCACTAAATAGACATCGATCTTTAAGTTTCTTGGCCTTCAAAATTAGGGTTGTATTATACCCTTTTGGCATGACAAACTCCAAAATGTAGGAATTTTTCTCTTTATTTCCAAAATCTATCATTTGCTTGGTGATTCGACTTTCATCACATCCACCAAGCATAATATTGAAAAGTGATTCGAGTGAGGTCTTCTCCCTAATTTTGGAGTTGCATCCTTCTAGACCTCTTTACCCCGAATTGGGATAGAGTTTTATAAGAGATTGACTTAGTTTCTTCTTTTGCCTTTAGCACTATTTCCTTAATATTGGCATCATCTTTCATGGTTGGTTCGATTGTTTGGGAAATCACCAAGGGTTGCTCATCATCAAGATCAATATCAATATAGGGTTCTTTCTCCTCATCTTCGCACTCTTCTATTATTTTAAATAATTCAACAGACAAGATATCATCTAAATATAATATAGAAGAATACTTTGAATAATTTACCTCTATATCTATCTTCTCATGAATGATTGGCTTCATTTCTTGATGTATATCACATACGATATCATATGTTTCTTTCTGGAGATCCAACATTCATTGAAATATAGCTTCAATGCCACTCTTCCTAGTGCTTCGTTCTTCCTTTTCTTGATCATAAGGCCTATCAAACTCTTAAGAAGAACTAGAATTTGGGTTAGCGCAATAGGGGGAGGGGGAATTTGGGAAATCACTCTAATATTCATCTTGACCACCACATAAAGAACAATCATACTCTCGGTAGAATGGAGATGGTACACACATCTCTCTCCGGGGATCATATCTACAATCTTGCTAAAAGTGAGGTCCATCACAATATAGATAGGGATTATAAAGATAAGATTTCCAACCACCAAGCTCATGTTCATTCCACGATGCAATAGTAATAAGTAAACTAAAATAAAATCTACCTAACATAAGAAATAAAAGAAAACTAAAAACAAATATTTACAAGTTTGAATTCAAGAAAGTAGGCTAAAATTCCAAACCAACTCAATACGCCAAATTGTTCCCTAGCAACGGCGCCATTTTTTATAACACTCAACTTACATGTCAATTTAGTGCAAGGCGATCGTCGTCAATATATTTACCCAACTTTAGAGTCAGGATCGAATCCACGAGAAACAGTGTGAGTAAAGATTAAATTAATTTGAAACTATAGCTATAATTTTAATTCAAATAAATGATATGAGAAGATAAAATGAGGGTTTTCAATGATCAAACAATTGCTAAAGTTTTAACTTTCTTCAGAGCTCAAAACTAAAATTTCAATGGTTCAAATCAATGATAGAGAGGAACTGGGTTGTGATCACTATGATTATTAATTTCTATTAAATAATAACTATAGTATTTTGTTCTCATGACTAGTGGGAAACCCCAAATTATCAATTTCAACAATCTATCTAAGTTTTTCTCAACCTGCCTATATGTTTAACTCCTTAATTCTCTCGAACTTAGGAAATCATTCTATTCATATTGATTTTATCTTGAGTTGATCAATCTTGTTACAACATTAATCATTAGATGGGAGCTTAACCTTCCCAAATCCTTGTTGATAATTCACTACCTTTAGTTTATTTCTCAGTTTGAGCAAATCAACATAAGGTGGGATCTATTATTTGCAATCGACAAATAACAATCATAACAAAGGAAGTATCAAGATGTCCCCACAATCACTCAAACCCTAAGAAACTATTAAATCCATGGAGGAATAATCATATCTCCCATAACCCTAGTTGTGAGTTTTAGTTCCACAAGAGAAAGAAAGAGATAGCAATAATATAATTATCATTCAAAGTAATTAAACTTACAAAAGGTGAGGTATGAAGTTGATTTTCTTCTAAGTTCAAGAGAAAATTCCCACAACCAAATAAAAGAGTTGAAATTGAATTCTAAGTTAAGAGAGCCAAAAATAAAAGTAAACTCGCTTGGAATAAGTTCCAGATGTTCCGCCCCCTCTGATTAGAAAACCCTAACATATGATTTATATACTTCAGCCTAATTATAGAAACAAATCACATATTACAGATCTTTTCTCACATAGGTAACGATGAAGTGTGATTCCTCCTCAGGAGTCTGACGACTTATTAGAAATGTCGTCAGCTTCTTCTCCAAGTTTGATGATATCTGACATAGGCTGATGATTACACTCTGATGGCTTATGAGGAGTATGACGACTTATCAGAATTATCGGTAGGTCCTTTTCAACTTTCATGATTTCTGCCTTGGGAAGACAGAATTCTTGATGGCTTATTAGGGAATATCGTCACACTTCTACTCCCACTACCTCACACTATCTACAACTAACGATGAAGCCTGATGGCTTATCAGACATATGATAACTTATCAGAATTGTCGTCTCTTCTTCACTTTAAGTTCTCAAGCAGTACCTAAGCCTGACTATAAGCCTAATGGCTTATCATAACTCTGATGGCCTAACACAGGTTGTTGACACTTCTTCTAGCTAAATCTCATTCTCTCTCTAAGGTTTACGGTCACTATGATAGCTTATCACACGGCTGACGACTTATCAGATAAGTCGTCAGCTATACTTCCCTCCCTACTTGCTTAGAAATCAACTCTTTTACTTCCATTATTTCTGGCTCTCTTGCATTTTGACTTTTACCGCAATATCAAAGAGAAAATAATCAAAAATGACAAAAATTACTTAAGACTTTGCAATTATTCTCAGTTAAAAGCCTCAAATGTGTTAGCATCTGCTCATACATCATTTAGTAGGCTTAAAGTTGTGCATGCAATAATTTAATTTTATTGATTTAAAATTAATTATGATGTTGTAAATATGATTTAGATGAGTACCCAAGGTGATAAGAGGGGTTGCATTATTTTCTAAGACTATTAATGGTTGTGTGTGGTTAGTAATACTCTGGAGTTTCTAGATGAGAAGAAGGCTAGTTATATAGTATATGTTGTTCTTAATAGCTAAGTTAAGAAGCTATGGATAAGTGATGTTGAGTCTTTTGGGTTTGATTTTGGTTCTCGTGGTTTAGGAAAAAAAAATAAAATCTTAGAAATGTGATACAGGTTAGGTGTTTAAGTGAGATGGTTATGTTTGTGGGGGTGCGTGTAACTCTATGGCGATGATTATTAAAGATATAAAAAGTTAAGGATGTTATATGTGAAGGGGATTTCTAAAGAATAAAGTTAGTATGTTTTAAATAAAGTTCATTCATGTGAGTTTAGTATTTCTCTGTATAATATAAGAGTGAAGAAATTATGGCTCAGTCCTAGGGATATGAAATATTTCCATATGTTTAGAAGGATGGCTTTAATCTAAGGGGGATATAATAGTGTTGATGAAAGTTTGTTTAGATGGGAGTGAGAAAATATTTCTTTTTGAGAAAAGATTGTTGTATGCATGATTTATCTAAGGCTATAAGTGTGAAGTAAGATTGAGGCCAAGTTTTTGGTAGACACCCCGGTTAGTTGAGATTTCATGTGTCTTCTTAAGAATAGTGCAAGAAAGTTGTTAAAGATAGAGGTTTAAAGAATATGAGAAAGAGGATTTTATGGATGTTTTCCTAGATGTTCATTTGTGGTTATAGTAATAGGCTTGAATGCCATGTTGGTATATAAGTAGAGAAGTGCACTATGCACTAGTGAAGTTCTAGTAAAAGGTTGAATTTAGTTGTTGAAGTGGTAAGAACAATTATTCTTAAGAGGAGAGCTATGAACAAATATAGGGTATTGAATTCATGGTTTAGACTAGTATTCTGGTGTTACGTGTTGTACTTCATGACTTTTAGTAGGCTTAAACATGGTGAGATAATTTAGTTCAGATCAAACTTTAGTATGTGGAGCTTTCAGTGGCCATGTGAGAATTATATGTTGAATCAAATGAGCATGATATTTAGGGGAAAAGTATAGTTGAGAGAGTATTTGAGAAGTGTGTCTAAGCTTAAAAAATTAGTAGTTGCATTGCATAAGTTCTAGTAATTCTATCATAGCTTATGTTCTACAGGCCTACATTCCATGTCATAAAGTTATAGCCATGTTTCGATTCCTTATTCTGATATCTTATTCAGATCATGCCTAAGATTCTTTGCTCCCTAATGTTATTATAACTTCTTGCAAAGAGTGTTGAAGAAACACTGTAATTGAGTATGACCTCTTAGTATGTTCAGTTCAGTTCAGGCATCATGTTTCAAATTTAGCTATGTAGCCATAATTCAGTTCATAAGTGTTTAGTGAATGCTCTAAGTTTTCCAAAAATTCCATCTCAGATAGTTTAATATCCATTTTCAACCCAAGTCTAGTTATCTCATGATTCGTGCTTACATAATGCACTTGGTGATGCCATGAAGCCCTTTTTTCCTTTGATTCTTATACGTGCTTTGTTGACGAATAATCCTTAATGAGAAATTACATACTTTATTCCATCCTTAGTAACTCTTGGAATTTTATTGTATCATTTATCACTTCACAATTCTATATGTATTATTGTATCATCAATATTTCAAGTGAGTTCTAAACTTTCAGCATGAATTAGGCAGCTCCTTATAGTCAATAAAACGAGTCAGCTCAGAAATTAGTTTTATGATAAAAGTTATAATCTTTTAGATCATATATATCATTCATTACTAGACATTTCATGTGTACAATATTCCATACTTCTAAGACGTCAACAAGTTCCTATCCATCATTCGAGGATGATTGATTCCAAGGGAGAGATAATGTAATACCCATAATTTTTGGGCTAGATTCAAACCGTTGTTCCTATGCATACAGACTTGAACCTAATTATTATATGTATATATATGTGTGTGATTACAAAATCTATGGTGTGGGAATATCTTTGTCTATGAATCGAGGTCATAATACCCTCCTAACTCAAGGATGAGTTGAGGACTTTTCTATCGATAGAGTTTTGATGTATGCTCCAGCTAGAGTCCATTTTAGATGTATGTATATCCTAGCATATATTGATTCAGGTGTCCTACTTTATATCTAATTAAAGGTCTTTGAGATTTATTCCAATGTATCTGGTTTCACTTTAATCCGATATCGGAGGAGAAAGTTATGATCATTTTTCTTCAGCATGCCCGTCTGTCAACAAAGTAACGACTTGGGTTAACAAGTCGCCAACTAAGTGATGAGCTGTCAACCTTGTCGTCAGCCTTGACCAAAATATTATTAAATCTAGCTACAAGGTGATGACTTGGGTTTACAAGCCATTAACTAGTTGACAATCTGTCAACCTCGACGACAACTTTAAACAACAAGAGTTCAAATCCAGCAATAAGGTGACGACTTGGGATGAGAAGTTATCAACTAGTTGACAAGATGTTAACCTCGAAATCAACCTTAAAAAGAAAGGGTACAAGTCTATTGATGGGTGGATGACTTAGTTGTTAAGCCATCAACTAGTTGACAAGCTATCAACTAAGTCATCAACTGAAAATTTCTGCAATTTTTACATAGTTCAACTAGGGGTATTTTGGTCTTTTCCTCACCTCAAACCCTACCCCCACGACTTAAAAACATAGGATGGCATTATTATTCCCCTATCCTCAATCACGTAACACATTATTCTTCTCTCACTCTAAAGAACAATAAGATTAGGGTTTCTTCTCAAGAACAAGAAATTCACGTTTTCTTTCCCTAAGAATCCAAGAATTTAATCTTCCAAATTCAAGAAAATCTTCAAGAAACATCAAGAATAGGGTTTCCTTCACAAGTTAATCATTCAATTCCCAAGATTCAAGATTTCTTCACAAGTCAAGAAAAATTAAGGTATGTGGGGCTATGAACAAGGGTATCCTTCCACCCTTGTGCCCAAATTGCATGATTTTAAGATTCAATTTACTTGTGTTGGTTTAAGGTTCATACCCAAGTTTTGATATTCTTGAAGAATATGATTATCATGAGATTTAAAGCTATAAGTATATCAAGAATTGCTTATGTTTATATTTTAACTTATAAGAGTTATATTATGAATGAAATTGCACTATCTTGACTGATATTGTTGAGGTATTTCAAAATTTATATTGAGCATGAAGTTTTGTTAGGAATTACCATGAATTTAAAGCATGAATTTCTAAGCCCTAAGTTAAGTGTTGATACTTCAAGAAGATTATTCTCTTTAGTATTCAATGACAAGTCTATTCCAAGATTTAAAGCAATCCTAAGCTAAGATATGATATCCACATTTGTTCATCTAGAGTTTGAATTAAATAAAAGAGAAGCATAACCGATTTTCATTCTATAAACCCTTATGCTATTTTAAGGTGAATTTCCTATAGTATGAGTATATAAGTAAAATAGGACTAGTATTTAGTACCGAGTTAGGTATGATTCCAAGGTTACATGCCCCAGAACTACGTGCCACCAAAGGTTTAAGTGCCCATAGTGGGTTAAGTATAGTTATCACTTAAGTTAAGGTTCTATTCTGATGGCAAGGGTAGAACAACTCTCCCCAACATGGGTAAGACATTGGACTCCATAATAGCTTACATGGTTTATGTAGCTATTAAAAAAGTGTAAAAGTATAAAAGTAAAGCTTTTAGAACTAAGTGTTATGGATAACAAATTTTATCATTATACTTTATTACCCATGTTTATTATTACACAATTTTGACTTTATTCAAGCCCAAGGTGAGTCATTTGCACTTAGAATGCATTATTTGATAGTATAAATGAATCTTAAGTTATTGTTTTACTTATGCATCACCCCCACATACTCAGTACATTCCCGAAGTACTAACCTTCATATATTTCTATGTGCTACATTGTCTCTTAATGTAGGTACCAGTTGAAGTATACACAACATAATCAAACAGTTCGCAGCTTCCAATTAGCAGGTGAAGAGTTCTTTTGATTCAAGAACTCTAGTCAACTCTAGTTCTAGTAACATTCTTTTTTTCAATCATATTGATTAGAGATAGCTGGGAGTCATGTCCCGACTACCTATAGTCAATATTTGTAGAGGCTTCATAGATAGTTAGTAGAGTTGATGTATTTGATTTCAGTTTTTCTTGGTATAACCAGAGTTGAATTGTTTTACACAGTTTTGTATTGAACATACTTAGTAAAGACTTCTTTTCCGTTTATTTCTCTCAGATTTATGTAACATATTTAGTTGCTCATGAGTTATACAAGTATCATGGGTTAGTTTGGATCACTTATGGTTCTAAGCACCGTGTGACATCCAGGGGGTAGTCTCGGGGCATTACAGCAACCGCCTGACATTACTAGCCAAAATGAGCACAGGCTCCTCCACGAACGTCAACCACTCATCTAATTGGATAGATTCCTATCTAAGCACATGAGATAGATCAGGAATATATCACTGCAACTTGGAAACATGGAAAACTGGATAGACAACAGTAAAATATGGGGTTAAGGCTAACTTTCAAGCCACCACACCTACTATATGAAGAATCTCAAAAGGTCCAATAATCTATTGCTAAGCTTTCCCTTTCTCCCAAACCTCATCAAACTCTTCATGGGCGATACACGGAGGAATAACCGATCACCAACTACAAATCTTGGGGCATAAAGCCTACAGTCTATATAAGCCTTCTAACTACTTTGATCTGATCTCAACCTGTCTGAAATCACCCTGACTCTATCAAACAACTACTAAAGCAAGTCAATACCACAGGGTCTAACCTAGGATGTCTTAAACTATAAAATTGGGGAACGACATCGCCTACCCTATAAATCCTCAAAATGTGCCATCTCAATATTCGAATGATAATTGTTATTATAAATGAACTTTACTAAGTCTAAGTTCTGCTCCTACTGGCCTCTAAAATCCATCACACAGGCTCGAAGCATACCCTTAAGAATCTAAATAGTTCGCTCCAAGTGGCAATTGATCTGCGGATGGAAGGTTGTACTAAGGCCCACCTGTGTACCCAACTCCTCCTAGAAATCTCTCCAAAAATTATAAGTGAACATGGAGCCTTGGTCCAAAATGATAGATATAGGCACACCATGCAAACAAACTATCTCACGCATATAGATACAAGTTAACCTCTCGGTTATGAAGGACGTCTGGATAGGAATGAAATGTGCTGACTTGGTCCCTGATCCATAGTGACTCAAATACCAATGAAACCATGGGAAGTTCGAGGCACACCACTAACAAAGTCTATAGTAATCCACTCCTATTTCCACTCGAGAATGGACAACCTATGAATCAATCCACCAGGTTGTTAATGTTTGGCCTTCACCTGCTAAGAACATAGGCAATGAGTTACAAAGTTTGACACATCTCTTTTCATGCCACATCACAAATAATGATTTATCAAGTCTCTATATATCATAGATGTACCCGAATAAATAGAATACCTAGAGCAGTGAGCCTTGTGCAACATCAACTAAATGAAATCATCAATCCTCAAAACACAAGTACGACTATCAAATCTTAAGACAGCCTCAAAATCGATGGTAACCCTCTTGGACTCACCACTAATGACCTAATCATAGAGGAATCAAATTCTTTTATCTTAAAATTGGTGATCCTGAATCAGCTCAAATAGTAATGACCTCACCTCAACACTATCAAGAATCCTTCTAGGATTTGAAATATTAAGTCATACAAGTTGTCCATGAACTGAATGGTCCATCCCAACGGCCTTTGACAAACTAAATACAATCCAAGCTACCCATTCTCACTGCCTTTCGGCTTAAAATGCCCGAATAAAACAAGATGGAGATATCTTTTTCCTTAAGCAACTCTATCCATCTACGATGCCTAGAATTTAGCTCTCTCTGGGTCATAAGATTCTGAAGACTATGATGATCTGTGAAAATTGCACAGTGCACCCAATAAAGATAATGCCTCAAAATCTTAAGCGCGAAAAATACCGTCGCCAACTCTAAATATGACTTAGATAGTTACGTTCGTGCACCTTAAGCTACCTTGAAGCATAAGCAATAACATAACATTCTGCATCAATACACAACCCAAACCTACACCAAAAGAATCACAATACATGATGAATCCCTTATTCACAACAGGAAGAGCCAAAATAGGAGCCAAACTACGGAACTCCTTGAGCTTCCCAAATCTTTACTCACACTCCTTGGACCAAGTAAATATGGTCATAGGTAGCAAAACCCTTAATGAATCATTGATAATAATTGGCCGAGTTTATAAAATATGAAGCTTAGTCAGAGACGTAGGCCTAGTCCAATCACAAATAGCTTTAATCTTTGCTAGGTCTACCATAATCCCATCCTTAGATACCACCTTCCCAAGGAATGTCACTGACTCAAGCCAAAACTTACACATAGAGAACATGACCAAGAGCATATGATCTCTCAATGTTTGGAGCACTACCCTCAAATGTTACACGTGCTCCTCTCTATTTCTCAAATACCCAAAGATGTCATTGATTAACACAATCATGAAGGAATCCAGATAAGGTTTGAACACCCGATTCATAAAATCCATGTGCACGGCTTGGGAGTTAGTCAACCCAAAGGACATCACCAAGAATTCATAATGAACTTACGTGTCCTAAAGGTCATCTTTGCGATATTCTCAGCCTAAATCCTCAATTGACGGTAACCTGACGTCCAATCAATCTTAGAATACACCATTGCACCCTGAAACTAGTCAAGTAAGCCATTAATACGAGGCATAGGATAATGATTTTTTATCATCACCTTATAAAGCTACCTATAATCAATATACATGTATGGAGCCATGTTTTTTATTTACAGAAAAAACACAGGATTCCCTAAGGTGACACACTCGGTCTAATGAAATCTTTGCCAAGAAAATCCTGAAGTTGTCAATTTAGTTCATTAAGCTTGACAAAAGCTATACAGTAAGGTATCATAGGAATAGGTCGGGTTCCTGACTCACGATCATTAACAAAATCTATCTCATGAGCAAGAGGAATACTAGGTAGATTAATAGGGAGAGCATCAAGAAACTCAGGGATGATGGGGACAAAGTCGAGGGATAGACCCTCCATACTAAAATCATGAATATAAGAAAATAAGACTAGCAACCCCTCGAGACAAGTCTCCTAGAATGAATATAAGAACTAATCCCTATTGGCTTACGGCTAAAATATCCCTACCATAGGATCGGAGGTATGCCGAGCGTGGCTAAGTTAACAGTCTTGAAAAAATAATCCATAACTGCATGATAGTAGGATAACCAGTCCATACCCAAAATCATATCAGATCTACCATATCCAATATAGTAAGATTGGCATGAGTATTAATGTCACTATCAATCACAATACATATTCTAAAAACCCAATCGATTACTAAAAAATCACCCACGAGAGTAGATACATATAAAGGCATAAATAAGGAATCCTAAGATAACTCTAACCAAAGGGAATAAAATGTAGAAACATAAGAGTAAGTGGATCTCGAATAAAATAAGGGGAAGGCCGACTAACGACATACAAAAATCATACTTGAGATAGCAACGTCCAAAGACTCAGCCTCGAGCCTAGTAAGACTGCATACAAATGACCACGCTCTCCACCTGGCTGGGCCCCTCTGGCTCTACATTCTTGAGAACCTCTATGAGCACTCTAGGGACCACCCGTACGACCATGCTTACTATCTCTAGCTAAGGGATAAACTACTTAATAAGGGGAAAACTCTGAGCTGCAATAATAATCGCTCCATGACTAGGGCACTTCAAGAGTAATGACCAAAAGATCCATAACCATAATATGCCCTGTGAGCTGTACTAGAACCAAAAGATCCAACACCCAGAATAACCACCTTGACTAGAATAACTTGATAACGAGCCCTCAAAGACTAATCGCTACCCTGACCAGGGTGACCACTAACACAAGACTGACCTTTATCAGTAATCTAAGGCACTACCTAAAAAGGTCTACTAGGCTAACTTTGATTCTGATATGGTGGCCGCAGAGAGTATCTACCCCAAGGACTACTATCTCAAAATCAAGAGCTAGTATAGGTCTTACTAAAATTTTATTAATACCAAGTCCTCTTATCGATACTCCCTAAGGCTTTACGATGCATCACTTCCATCACCTGAGAATAGTCAAACTCCTCGACAAAAGATCTACACATAACAACCAGACCTTGAGTGGATATGCAAAAGGGAAGTCTCAATCCCCAAACAAAGAAACAAACCCTCTCATACTCAGACGTTAGAATAGAAGTGTCATGCCTAACCATCTTGTGAATAAGAGCCTCATACTCTACAATAGACCTCTATCCCAACTCCAACCTTTAGAATTGATCTCTCAAATGATCCCTTAAACTGTGTGGCATGTACTTCTCTAAGAAAATCTTAGAAAACTGAGTCCATGTCAAATGAGAATATCCAACTATCCTAGAATCAAAATGACCTCCCCACTAATGTCGAGCTTCCAAGTGCAGCTGAAGGTAGTGTAATCCATACCATGAGTCTGAACTAGGCCCAAATTACAGAGTTAATACTCACAAGCAATCTAAAACTTATAAGCATCCTCGCTCGGTGCACCAGAAAACCTAGGCAAAGCCAATCTTAGGAATATATACAACATCTTTTGCTTCTCAATAGACATAGCAGGCTAGGAAACCACTGGCTGAGCAACTAATGGTGTAGAAGGGAACAAAACTTTAGGAGTTATAACTATAGGCTGCGTCCTGCCATAGAACCACTTTGACCAATTGGATGTACACCATCAAATGGTGCATCACAAACCAACCCTAAAAGCTAAACCAAAGAATCCCTAAGCACTGTAGAAGAAAAAAATCCTGGTGCATCTTAGGCAGGTCCCCAGCCTACCGCTGGCTAGGGTAGTAGAATCCCTTCTTCAAGAGTAGGATTAGGGTCAAGTGAAGGCCACCTATCCCAACACTTAACTGGGAACACATCTCAAGGTTGTACACAACCTCTAGGTTATCCATGAACAATGACAAGATCCTTAGGCTCGGTCTCGACACCCTTATATCGTGTAGCGAGAGCACATGTCCTACCATATAAAAAGAGTAAAACTAAAGGAATGCTTTAGAAACCAACTTATACATATAGCATGAAATAGGTGAAAAAGGTGAAAAACTCCTAAGAATGTCCTGCATCCTGGAAAGACAAGAAATGAACATCATCATTCTAATCCACAAGACTTTACTAGACACTTGCTCTTGTACCAATAATGCTAGTGAAACCTAGGCCCTATACCAATTTGTCATGACTCAATTTATGAGTCATAATGGTACCTACACTATCCCACCAGTAGGTAAGATAAACCGTATCCCAAACTTGTTTGCAATGGGCCAACTTGGTGGAAAATGACCCTAAAAGGGCAAAATAGATAATGCAACTGGTAAATGAGCAAGAAAATAAAAATAGTTTGATAGGTAGGCATATCATAGATAACCATCCCACGACTTGGTAGAGGCAGTACACGAGCTACTCTAACTCAGAATAAGACCTAAAATAGTCAGTATAATCTGTAACGAGTACTCAAATTTCTGAACCAAAAGGGTATGGAAGTGTAGAATGAATACCAAACTAACATTTTATCGTAAACTTACTATGAAATAGCTCAATCTATGAAGGGTTAAACCTAGCCAACCTGGATGCCAAAGAAATTTCAAAGGATTCGCTAAATTATCAATTTTCCCTTTTGAGAAGCTTCCGCAAGGTGCCATACTATAAAAATCACAATCTACATATCCAAATGAAGACAATGATACACATATTGCATTATTGTGATTTAGGTCCAAAATCATGTAAAAATCCAATTGGAGCCACAGAAATCGTGTCTCCAAAACCACCCCAATGCTCCCCTATGCACAAGGAGTATTTACCCATAAAGTTGGGTAAAATCTGAGCTATATTTGGTGTAGAATCAAGTCATCAAGCTTTGAAGGATCAAAGGTAGAAAGGAGGAAATTAATCATGAAAATGAAGGAATTTACCTCAAATTTAAAGGAGAACTGGATAATTAATCTTTATCAAAGCTCAAAAAATTATCCACGAAGGTTATCCTTAAGCTTTCCCAATTTTTAGGGTTCAAATATCATGGGGATGGATGAGAAATAGTTAAAAATAAGCTAAAGGGGATATTTATGCCCTTCCTAGGTATATGGGTATCCCATGCGCGATACCTGACCAAATATGTGAAAGTCACTTATGCGACATTATTATGGCAAATGTGATACCTGACCTTCTACAACAGATATCACTTACGTGACTACAAACATGGATTATATGACACTTACTAGTATTTGCCAGATCACGTACGCGATTAATGGCTTTCAAATATGGTGCACCAACACCAACTGAAACTTGGAAATTTCCAAGTCTTTGCCAATTCCTTGAGATTTATTTGGAGTCCCGTATAACCAAATAAACTATGCTAACCTATCATATTCAACAATTCAGAATCAATGGTGCAGTCAAAATTTCCATCTGAGGTCATTTTGATGAAAATTAAGTTCCACACCCAACTTATCATTTTCTTTATTTCTGACCAATAGCTCAAAATATCCCTGAGTGTCTCGGGACTAGAACAGAAGGTCCACCTAGCCTAAAATCAATATAAGGGAAATTTAGGAATAGTTAGATTTAGTATATGAGATTGTTTGACTGAAGTTTTCACCTGATTGCTAATTTGAACAAGTGAAGACTTCAAAATAGAGAATTGGCTCTAAAAACCAAATGAATTGCCCGGTAATGTTAGTCCCAGTAAGTCATAAATTACTTGGGGAAAGCTAGAGGAAAGCTATAATAGAAAAAATTAGAAATAATACAAAAAAATAACCTGAAGGGTCATTATAATATCCACTACTAAAATACCTTTTATCTGCAAAAGTGAAGGATTAGGATGTACCTGATGTCTCAAATAGGTGAGAATATTGTGTCCACATCTCTCTCTAGATCTCCCATGTATCCTCCTCCACTAGGAAGCCTCCACTAAACCATAACTATAGAAATATCCCTAGTGCACAATAGCTTGACATCACTAGCCAAAATAAGCACAGGCTTCTATAGGAAGATCAACCACTCATCCAATTAGACTAAATTTCATCTAAGCACATGAGATGGATAAGGAATGTATTTTTGCAACATAGAAACATGGAAAACTAAATGGACAAAAACAAAATCTAGGAATAAGGCTAACTTACAAGCCTCCTCACCTACCATTCAAAAAATCTCAAAGGGTACAATATATCTTGGGCTAAGCTTTCCTTTTATCCCAAACCTCATCACACCCTTCATCAGCGATACATGGAGGAATACCCAATCACCAACTCCAACTATTAAGGCATGAAGCCTACAGTCTTCATAAGACTTCTACATACTCTGTGCTACTCTTAGCCTATCCTAAATCACCTTAACACAATCCAATAACTCCCGACACAAGTCAGTACCAAAAAGCTTCAAAAGTCATCATCTCAATACTCGAATGATAATTGTTATTATATGCAAACTCTGCCAAGTATAAGTATTTCTCCCAGTAACCTCAAAAGTCCATACCACATGTTATGAGCATACCCTTAAGAACCTAAATAGTTTACTTTGACTAGCCAACAGTCTATGGATAGAAGGAATACTAAGGTCTATCAGAGTAAACAACTCATCCTAGAAATCTATCTGAAAGCTAAAAGTAAACATGGATCCTCATTCTGAAATGATTGATATAGGAACACGATGCAGATGGACTATCTCACACACATTGATACGAGTTAACCTATCAGCACTGAAAGGCACTTAGATAGGAATTAAATGTGTTGACTTGGTCAACCAATTCCCAATGACCCAAATACCATCAAAACCCAAGAAGTGCAAGGAAAGAAACTAACAGAGTCCATGGTAATCAGCTCCCTATTTCACTTGGGAATAGTCAACTTATGAATCAATCCATCAGGTTGGTGATGCTCGGCCTTTCCCTGCTGACAACACAGGTAATAAGCTACAAAGTCTGCTATATCTCTATTTATGCCACTCCACCAATAATATTGTCTCCAGTTTCTATACATCTGAGTTATACATGGATAAATTGAATACTTAGAGTTATGAGCCTCATGAAAGATCAATTGAATCAAGTCATCAATCCTTGGAACATAAATATTGCTATCAAATCTTAAGATACCATCAAAGTCTATGGTAGACCTCTTTGACTCACCACTCAACACCTAATCACAGAGGATCCAAAGTCTCTTATTCTCAAATTGGTGATACAAAATCTACTCAAACAGTGAGGAACTCACCTTAACACTAGCAAAAATCCTCCTATGGTCTAAAATCTCAAGTTGTACAAGTTGTCCAAGGACCTCATGTCCCATACCAATGGCCTCTAAGAAACTGAAATACAAGCCAAGCTACCCATACCTACTACCTTTAGGCTCAAGGAATTTGCTACAACATTCACCTTTCCCTCATGTCCCATGTGCTGAAGACTGTGATGATCTATGAAAATATCACAATGCACACCATAAAGATAATGCCTTCTAATCTTAAGCGCAAAAACTACTTCTGCTAACTCTGAATCATGAGTAGGGTACTTACGCTCGTGCACCTTAATCTTTCTTGATGCATAAGTAATAACATGACCCTGCTAAATCAATAACAATCAAAACCTACACCAGAAGTATCACAGTACATAGTGAATCTCTCACCCTCAACAAAAAAAGCCTTTATAGGAATCAAAGTAACTAACTCCTTAAGCTTCCTAAATTTCAATTCACACTTCTTAAACCATAGAAATAAACCTCCTTCTGAGTTAATCTGGTCATAGGTGCTAAAATAGTAGCAAAACCCTCAATGAATCATCGATAATAATAAACCAAGCTGATAAAGTTGTGAACCTCAGTTGGAGATGTGGGCCTAGCCTTACCACTAATAGCCTCAATATCTGTCTGGTCTACCATAATCTTATCCTTAGACATCACATTCCCAATGAATGTCGCTGACTCAAGCAAAAAATCACACTTAGAGAATTTGGAAAAAAGCATATGATTTCTCAAAGTCTAGAGCACTGCCCTCAGATGTTACGCGTGCTTCTTTATACTCCTCAAATACACAAGGTTTTCATCGATGTACATAATCATGAAGCAATCCAGATAATGTAAGAACACCCAGTTCATCAAATTCATAACTGTGGATGGAGCATTAGTTAACCCAAAGGACATCACCAAGAACTTATAATGTCCATAACATTTCCTAAAGGGTGTTTTAATATATCCTAGGACCGAATCCTCAACTTATGGTAATCAGACCTCAAATCAATCTTAAAACACTGATGCACCCTGAAGCTGGTTAAATGAGTGATCAATAAGACACAAAGGATAACAGTTCTTCACTGTTACCTTATTAATCTGCCTATAATTAATACATATATACATAGAGCCATCTTTATTCTTTAAATAAAATTTAGGATCCCCCTAAGAGGGCATACTTGATCTAATGAAACCCTTGTCAAGAAAATCATAAAGCTGACAGCTCCTTAAGCTCGGCAAGAGCCATATGGTAAGGTGTCATAGAAATAGGTCAGGTGCCAAGATTAAGGTCAATAGTAACTCAATCTCACAAATTAGAGGACTTCTAGGTAGATGATAGGAAAACATTTGAAAACTCATAGAAAATTGGGATAGAATTGAGTAACGAACCTTTCATACTAACATCATGAATATAAATGAGATAAGACTTACAATCTCTCATAATAAGTCTCCTAGCATAAAGATAAGAAATAATCCATGTCGGCTTATGGCTAAAATTTCCCTGCCATATAATCAAAGATATTTTGGGCAGGGCTAAGGTTATGGACTTGGAAAAACAATCCATGACCACATGATATTAGGATAACCAATCTATGGCCAAAATCACATCAAAATCTACCATGTCCAATATAATGAGATCAACATGAGTATTAATGTCTCTAATATTTACAACACATAATCTAAAAACCTAATCCACTATTAAAAAATCATCCATGGAAGTAGATACACACAAAGGCATAGATAACAAGTTCAAAGATAACTCTAACCATAGGGCATAATAAGTAGACACATAAGGGCATAGTAAATAAAAGGCTGACTAGCGACTGATAAGTGGTAATTCATTACTCATTTACACCAAAATGTATGCACACTACTATGATTCAACGGTATGAATATGACAACATTGGTATTTGAATCCACTAGTTCCCATATTTTATAGGTATACAGGTGATGAGAAAAAAAAGTGAAGTGAGCTAAAAAGTGATCAAAAAGGGAAGAGAAGAGCAAAAGCTATAAAATAAGAGCAGGATCTTACCTTAGTTACCAAAATCACGGTCTGATGGGCACAATCATGGACAGTCAAGATTAGTTAGAACCAGTGATCGTGAAGGGCCCATGGTAATTGAAAGAGCCAAAATCGCAATTAAGTTGGGGCAATTGCCGCAATGCGGGTTTATGCCAAGAGGCACATTTGTAATTTGTAAAATCAACCCCAAATCCCATATAGAGAAAAAAAAACCTTTCACTTTGGGTATCGTCCCAACTAGAATTGAACTTTGAAAATTTTGAAACCCTACCAAATTGGGGAAAATTTATTTTGGCTAATTTGTCAAGTAATTTTGGTTGTAATTGAAGTTGGATATTTGATTAATCTTAGTTTCAATTTCCATGAAAGCAATGAATGATCCTTTTGTATATTTCTTTCCTTCAACTTCATGTGTAGCTAAATATTTATCTTAGGATTAGGTTGAAATAGGGTGAAAATATGTGTGGGTTATGATTGATTAGTGGAGATTCTTGCTTATTGGTGATGGTTTTAACCAATGCTTGCTTGATTGAGTTGGGATTTGTGGATGAAAACCCTAAATTCTCAAAATGGATTTGTGGGTGAAAACCCCAAATTTCAAAAATCTCACATCATCCTTGAAAGAGGGATGTGCGTATACTTTTGGATCCTATATCATCCTTGAATAAGAGATATGGGTGATAAGGCATTAGTGAACAATAATTAGATGTAGCTTATTCCCTTTTCATTATCTTAAAAATAAGGGTGGATTGAGAATTAGCTAGGTGTTAGGCATCTTCCGAGAAATAGGGATGCCCAATTGAGATATTAGATGTATTTGCTTGCAATATCCATGAGGTATCCGAAAGGGTCCATGGGCGATAGTCTTGATATTGGGTTTACAAACTAGCATCAAGAACCCCTAACCTAGCCTACACATGTAGTCATTATTTAGAATTTGCATTCTATTATCATGAACCTATGCATTATTTTCCCCTAGAAAGACATAATCCCAAGACTTGTCTCATATTGAAATATTAACCACATTTGTTGCCTTGAATTGGTAGTTTGAATATATTTTGGTGAAATAACTTTACAAACCAAGCCCCCCCATTTTAATTCATGTATTTTATTTTTTTACGTTACGAGTATCTCTTAAGTTGTTATTAACACCCATAGAATTAGAAGACTAATTCCACTCCTCGAGGATTTGACCCCAACTTTTGTTGGGTTAATATACTTGACAATGATCACATTGACTATAAATCAAGGAGTGAGTTGAGCATTATCAAAATAGCACCATTTCCGTGGCGTGAAACTTAGTTTTTTCTTGTGTGGTGTTGATAATAGGTTTGGATTTACCCGTAGTGGTTGTTATTTATTGTGGTTGTTGTTTTTGTTACTTTTTAGGTGATTTTAATAGTGTCCATAACACCATAAGTGACCATGCAAGTAATTCCTGGACTATTGATGAGCCCCATATTGACAAAGAGCAACTCTATGATGTTCGACATATGAGTACTATCTGTATCCCAATGCATCCAGGGCTATGATGAACAAGAGACCAAAAGGCTAAATAAAGAAATTTGGCATTTAGATAACTATCCGGTGGGTTCCCGACTAGCCTATAAAAGTTAAGGTGGGAACCAAGGTTGGATCAATCGTGAAAGAGAATGAAATTAGCATGATAGGGATAAAGATTGGATTGAAGGGACAAGAAAAGGGAGTATGATTGTTATGTGCCTCCCCATGATCGAGTAAGGGGCAAAAAGTCTGATTTCGTTGATCCTAAAAAAAATCAAGATTGAGGATGTGTTAGCAAGGATCTTGATGAGAGTGGAGGGATAAGAAAAGATGGTCTAAGAATTAAAAGGTTACTTTTCAAAAATCAACCAAACAATTGTATCACACTCTAACTCAATCAATCAATTGAAAACATAAATTGGACAAATCTCCACTCAACTTAATGCTAGATAAAAAGGAGGCCTTTCTAGTGATGCCATTATAAATCCAAAAACTAAAGCTCAAGTATTGGCCATAGTCACTAGGAGTGGAAAAACCCTTGGTGATCTTGTGGATGAAGTTAAGAAAGAGACAAATATTGAACAAACAAATGTGAAGAAGAGGCATGTGGTTGATTCAAATAAAGAGACACCAAATTCTTAAGAAGGGGATAAAAAAGAACCAATGACAAGTGAAGAAGTGGTTGGTGGAGAGGGATATCCTAACAAAGTTGATAATGATGAACTGCAAAGTGATATGTTGCCTACCATGAAGGTCCCCCCTCTATTTCCTCAAAAGCATAAAAAGAAGGAGGATAATGCTAATTCAATATATTCCTTGCTAATCTTAGAAATTTATGAATTAATATCCCATTGCTAGAGGCCATTTAAGATATTTGGGGATATATTAAGCTTATGAAAATGTTGATGTCAAAGAAATATCTTATTAATAGTAAAATCATTGAAGTTACTCATGGGTGTAGCGCTATCTTGAATAGCACTATAGCGGAAAAGAAGGAGGATCCTGGGGCTTTTACAATCTCTTTCACCATAGGGACACACAAGTTTGAAAAATCTTTGTGTGACCTTAGTGCAAGAATAAAAATCATGCCCTATGTAATCTATCAAAAATTTGGTTTGGGCACTCCTAATCCAACAACAATGAGGATATTAATGAAAGATTGGTCTATCAAGAGATCGGTTGGATATATGTTTGATGTTTTGGTGAAGGTGGAATGCTTCATTATTTTGATGGACTTCATTGTTCTTGATTGTGAAATTGACCATGAGATACCTATTATTCTATGTTGACCTTTCCTTGCAATTGGAAGAGTTATTTTTGATATGGAGTTAGGAAAAATGAGATTTCAGATAAAAAATGATAAAGTGTCCTTTCAAGTATGTAAGACCAAGAAATAACCCATGGAACAACAAGTGGTGTAAGTCATTAATTTAGTGGACATAGAGGAGAATGTTGGGTCCATTGAGGATCCAACTTGAAAAGATGAAGAATTTCATACTGCGATGATAAATTAGGATCTAGGTGGGAGGCAACCCACTAATGCCACAAAAGTTGCTTGTGTCCTTTATTTTTTATTAAGTAGAGTAGGTTTTATTTTTGTTTGTCATTGATCCATGAAATTAGGGTTCTATAAGGTGTTTTGAATAAGGTTAAATAGGGGAGAAACATTTGTGTAGTCGACTGAGTAGGGGAAAATAGAAGACCAAAAATGGCCTTAATTAACGCGATCACGGAGCCTTGCTATTATGATTGCGGTAGCTGTGTGACTGCGATCATAGAAATTGGACCGCGATTGCAGTTAGGACTATATTATATGGCTAGTCAACTACCCTTTTTCCCCCACACTCTCTTTTCAAATTTCTTACAAATTACTCCCTATGTGTGTGAATATTGGGCATCCCAAAAGTGTTTAGCATCCACCTTGCATCATTAATTCGGCATATGCTCTAAATTTTTATCATTGTGTGTAGATGTAGGCCTTAGAACTCATGTTGTGGTAATGGCCTAGAATTGTGCTTTATATGTTAATTCTTTGTTGAATTATGCTTATCTGGTTTGGTCCACTATTGAAATTGGTGTGCATGCATTTGGGGAAGCCTTGAGTACCCAAATTAGCTTAATTTTGATTGAAATAGATGTGCACACCAAGTGCTCGATTAAATGCCCAAATAAATTCAATATTATTTTTTTATGTGCTAAGGGCATGATCGAGTACCTGGGAACCATGTTCTTTACTCTTAATGTATGTTTTTGCTTTGAAAAATAACTTGGCATTGAAATTGGATGTTTTGAGTTTTAAAAATTTTGGTCTTTCCTTGCCTCAAATACCATTATTGTGGTCATTGGATCGCGATTGTGGCAGTAGGATGGTGATACAGTGGCCCATGATCGCTATATCTGAGAGTGGTGTTCAGCTGAGATCAAAAATCAAGCAGTTCCATTTCTTGCCCATAGCATATCATAGCACCATCTCATGAGCTTAAATTAATAATATAGCATAGTTTTCACATGTAGATATTGATAATTAATGTTGTTGTGTGATTTTTAGATTTTCAAGGATTGATATGGAAGAATATGATCAAACTCGGTTCATGGCCCCCAAATGCCACAATTAATACTTTATCGACCTCCCCAAAACCAAATTACTACTTAAGAGAGAAATTTTTTTGGATAGGGTGTTGTAGAAGCTCCCAGTATTTTATGCCTGCTTGGTAGCCACTGAGTGGAGTTATTTTGCCTTGGATGCTTACTTGGAAAACAAGCATTGGGTAAGGAAATTCTATGCTAATCTTAGTATATTATGTTTTTCCAAACCAATTGTGCAGATCTGAATGTTCATTTTGGGGCCAATCAGATTAATGATTTGTATGGGTTAGTAGATGAGGACATGAGCCCAGTTGAGGCAAAGGGGTGTGAACTAGGGAGTTGGAATGTTGAAAAGTTGTGTCCTAGCAAGTTGGTCCCTTGGGTGGCCACCAAGAGGAGCATATCGATGAATGATTTCACAACAAAAGCAAGGATATAGCTGAACATTATTTGTATCCAGGTTTCTCCATGCATGCACATGACTGCTGTTCCAAATATATGAGCTCGGATGGTTGCGTGTATACTAGATAACATTTCTTTGAATGTTAGTTGGATTGTGATTTCATACATAAAGTATTTAAAGATCCACGGTGGTACGCTCCTCTTATTTCCCTTTTTGATTACTGAGTTATGTAGGAGAGCCGGGGTTCAGAAGTATCCCAGAGACACTTGGGTGCACCCAAACACCCCCATTCATCCTCTCAAGATACAGGATAAAGGACCATCAAGAAAGGTCAAGAAGAGGATGGTCGACTTAGGTAAGTCGATAGGTGAGGACACTGAATCCTATTGTCCATCCATAGTAGGGCCTTTTAAGGATATCTCGATAGAGATAAAGGCGATAAAAGAGCTTGTAGCAGGGTTGATTAGGGTCTGGGAGAGTCTTCTACCACTCGTCATTCCTATATGGCTCATTCCAATTATGAGATATATATGAAGGATCAAAAGAAGTAGGGGGCAATTTTCCTTGGCTAGAGAAAGCCTACACATCTTTAGCATACTTATACAAAGAGCTCAAGGACTCTCATGAAAAGATATAGAAGAGGGATAAAAAGAGAGACATGTTCTTCACAAAGATGTGGAAGGGGGTGAAGCTCCTTTAGAAGGTCCTGAAACCCAGAGACAAACTTTCTTCTCCCAAAGCAGATAGTGATAAAGAGGCCCCAGCCGAGTGGCCAAACTCAGATAGTGCTAGAGGTTATGCTGAGATAGATGATGATAAAAACTCTTAATACGGTTATAGGGAGCACCTTTTTACTATCTTTATGCTTTATTAATTATACAGTGAGGTAATTGCAAGCTTCTTAGTTGGGGTTTCTTGTCTCTATATTCATTCATTTGGTTTGTATTACTGAGATATTTGTTGATGTTTTATGTTATTTTTGATGATTTTTATTTCTATTCTGCGTTGTAATATTTGGGCACTCTGGTGGTGCCCACATTTCATGGATTAGTTGCTTATTTCATTTTATATTTTTGTTATTTTTTCGTTATCATGTTTATGATGATGTTGGATGAGCCTTTTCTATGATAAATTGAGTGACGACATTCATAAAGAAAAATCATCGTGATTTGGTTTTGACTCATGGATATAAGGAAAGTATGAATACCCGTAGCATCGAAGCTATAAATACAAGGGAAATCCAAGTACCTATGGTATCTTGGATTTGGGATCATTCTTATACCAATGGTGAAGTGTAACGCCCCAAATCTGGTACCCAGGATGCTACACGATGCCCATGACCCCGAAGGACCACAAGCTAACCCATAACTGATATCTATAAACTGAGCACTAAATAATAGTAAAAATATCGCAAATGCGAAAACATGTACTGATAGGCCATAAGGTTCAATACTAGTACATAACTGAAAAATATGGTATAGTAATACCAAAACAACTAAGATAATTGTCTAAACATACTGTAGTCTGAAAGCCTCTAAACTGTTTGAATAAAGAGTTGATGGGACATATCCCCAACTAAGTCCAACTACTGAAATAAACTAAAAACTAAAATTGTAATGTGATCATCATGTCCTCAAAGGATGAGGACTCACTGCTAACTCTGATCGCTTAACTGGGATGCTATTGGTTCTACGGAGCTCATGCTTCTAAACCTATGGTATAAGACACCATAGCGCAAATGCATCACTACTCTGAATGTACTGGTATACAAGTGAGGTAGGCTGAATGCAATAGATACATATGCATAAATAATACTAACTGACAAACTAACATAAACGTGAGAATACATGCATGTATACGTAACTATAACTGAGATCATGATAGGACTAAATACTGAGTTCTGACTACTGAGACTACTGAAATTAACATCTGAGTCACTAATGAGTGAGAAACTGATATTGTATTACTAAATACTAAGGGACTGATACTCTGTTACTGATACATGGATACTTGAGTCTAACAGTTTTGATTATGAAAAACTGTCTAGTTGATTGTATCTGACAGTCCTAAAACTGAATGCTAATAACATAAGTTCTGATAACTGATATAACTAATAATATGAGTGACTGTATCTGATGGTCCTGAATCTGATAGAACTAGCTGAGTTCCATACTATACCTAAGTAATTGAATCTGAGATCAATCTTATCTAGCGGGTGATCTTTAAATCTGATGATACCATTACTGATTGACCATAGTTGAGAGTAGTCTTGTCTAGTGGGTGATCCCAGAGTCTATTTATAATAATAATGAGTGACTGTATCTAACAGTCCTAAATCTATACTACTGAGCTATATTAATTGTATTTGACAGTCCAGATTCTGTAACTAAAACTGTGGGATGTATTCATCTAACCGACATACCCCATACTAAGCTAAGTAGGGTCCAACCTGTAATCCTAGCAAGAAGGGTGTCAGTACCACACCACTGGTAAAGACAACTGTTGTGGAGTCAGTCCTAATCTAGCGGGTGACCCCTGAGATCAGTCCTATACATTTGAATGCGCTAACGAGTGATCCCTGAGTATGTTAGTCCTATCTAATGGGTGACATCTCGTACCTATGCTAGCTATGTGGTTATAGAACTTAGGGATTGCTTCTAAGGATCTCAATCCTATCTAGCGAGTGAGTCCCCATCCCTAGGATCGCTCGTTTCTGAATTCTACTCCCAACTGAAAGACACTGAACTGATTAACTGAACTAAGCTTATTAACTGAACTGGACTGATACCAGTGGTATTTTCTAGTGGATCTAAACTAAATTTACTGAGTTTTATTAAGCGATGGAATGTACTGAGTTCTGAGGACTAACTGAGAGTACTGAAGTTACTTAGATTGATTGGGAATACTGAGGTTACTGAGATTACTAAGCTACTGAAATTACTGAGATTTTTGAGTTTTCCTAAGTCACATGATTAACTAAGTTCTATGGATCATAGCTTGACTGAAGAGATCATGAAAACATGACATAGCTCGAGGTACACAGCTAAATGGTCAGGTACAAGTACCCCAGGACTCTATGAGAAGAAACTGACATAACATGGCTTACTTTAACACATGATCAACAACAAAATTCATTATTCATATGTTGAAGCACTCCATCAAACATGTGATATGCATAAACTTGTACATACATGGGGATTTCATGATATCATACTAGTTGGGCATTGTTCCTTTATCTAGGCATTTAATAATACACATGGTAGGCATAGCACATGTAGACAACATTATACAACAATTAATCATCATGATTCATCTCTAATTTCATCATCCTAGGGTTTATTTATAGGTTCACATGAATATACATCTATACAAATCAATTCCCTATAAAATTAATCACCTAACATGGATTTGAATTCAATTGATCATTCTCTGCATAAACAAAACAAACCCAACATGAGATTCATAAAGAAATCCTTAAACTTAAACTTAAAAAAGAGATTCTCGGGCCTCATGGATGAAAGGAGCCCATGAATAAACACTACACATACCTTAGTTCATGATTTCATGAAGATTGACGATGGAACCTTTTGAATTTGAATCCCCAATAGAAACCCTAGCTTGTTCTTGAGAGAAACTTGAAAGAAACTAGTATATTTTGGGTGAAGAATGGCTAAATCACATGTTATTGGGTTTAAATAGGGGTAGGAAATTGACCCTTTTAACCATTGGACACGCCTTTAATTTTTGAGAAAATTTCCCAATTTTTATCCTTAGCAGGATGCGCAACTATCACGCCAAGTCACTGGAAAGTGCAAAATGGGAAACTGAATGGTGGCGCAATGCGGAGCTATCATATTACCACTTTGTCTGTGACCTGCAATTTTGGCGTGATGCGCCACTATCATGGAGCAACACTGGAAATTGACAATTTCCATTTGAGTTATCTCCATGATACGCTGAAGGCTCAGGTGATACACTGTCTCACTAAAAAGTCTCTAACTCTTCACCCAGGTGTCGGATTTGGGCGAATTTTATATCGATGGAAAGATTTTTTGATTCCCCACATGATAAAAAGTGAAAATCTTGAAAATAACATGTTTACCAAACTGTAGTCATCTTTCAAAGAAAACTTCTAACATTCTTGGGAAACTTTTCAACCTAGGAAAAGTATGAGGTATTACAATATCTCCCCCTTGAGAACATTCATCCTCGAATGAGACTGAGTAAGAGGGAACGAATACAAAATGTTGTACATGCTGAACATGACTAGCTGGAACATAATTTCATACTGACATGACTGATGGCTAAATATAACATACTGAACATGCTTATCTAATTCATGACTAATAAGTTGAATTCATGCATATTTGATGCATGACTAATAATTGACTTATGAGAACATGACTGAATATTCTAATGAACTAAATTTATCACAGTGAGAATGCATATCTAGTGCATAATTACATGCCTGAACTGATATATGAATGCATGGTTGAATATGCATGGGTACTTAGTACCAAGTTTGTGATGAACACTGAACAAGAAACTGAGTAAGACTAAGGAGAACTATTATCCTAACCAAAAATGCTAATGAATATGAGATCGTCTTACTAAACATGCATGAGCGAAAATATGAGAACCTAACTGAGCCTGGTCTGATACGTGACACACGAACTGAACATCATGAACGGAACTGAGCCTATGAATACTTGGCCCAAAGATGAGGTTGGGACTTTGAGGGTCAACTTATAAATACCCTCTACTCTAAACTAGATTCTTTATTCGAAGAGAAACTTTATTTAAGGCATGAGAACGTTGAGGAAATAATGGGGAATCTCTGCCTTAGGACACAATGTCCTTCTAAGAATGCTCACCCTACAGAGATACTGGGGTGATGCAGAGGGCATCCACAGACTGATTCATGACTAAATAACTCATGCTAAAAATCTTAAGCTAAAATGAGAGCAATAGGTCTAGCAATATATATCATGAGTATGAAGGGCCTATAACATACCTGATCTATGCAGGGGGAATTTTCTTGATCATGGTGAGTCTGAAGAGCATAAAATCTGTTCTGATGCTGGCCATTAGGGGTACTGGAAGTGACGCCATGCTAGCGCAAATCTTTTCCCTTCTGATCTCTTACTATACATTCCCACAGCTTGTGGGCTGGCTTACTATATCCATAACATACCTCACTGCCTGCTCTATATACACCTAGGTGATTCCTACCATACTCTTTGCAAAGTGGATAGGCAAGACTCCTGTTCTCACTACCCTGGGCCTCGGATCCTGGCGACCCATCATGACTGTCATTCCCGAACTTAGGTACTGGTGCACTAGCTGAAGATGGAGTTGGGACTAAAATCTTATGACTATACTAAGAACAGATACCACCCCTTGACTTAGGCTAAGCAAAGATAAAACTACCTATCCTCTCCCTCTTATTCTGTTTTTCCTTTATCTTAATCTTTTGCTCTTCTATCTGCTGCGCATGGGTCATAAGTCTGGCTAAAGTTATGTCACTATTCAGCATGGTAGATCTACACCCACTAACCACACTATCATTCACCCCTGACACAAACTTACTCATCTTGGCCCTATTGTCTGCAACCACATGAGGGGCATATCTGGATAATTAAGTAAACTTAAGAGAATACTCTTTCACTATCATATTTCCCTGCCTGAGGTTGATGAACTCTAGCACCTTGTCTTCTCTAAGCTCTAGGGGAAAGAATCTATCAAGGAATGTGAAAGCAAACTCTTCCCACTCAAATGACCCTGGATCATCTGCCCTCTCTGACTTTCATTGCTTAAACCAAGTATGAGCAATACCCTGTAACTTGTATACCGCTAGCTCTGCAGTCTCAAGAGTAGTTACCCCCATGATGTCGGTCACCTTCTGAACCTGATCTAGGAATTCCTAAGGGTCCTCATCTGACTTAGACCCTAGAAAGGATTTAGGGTTCATTCAGGTGAAGTCCCAAATCCTCGGTGCAGATGAATTGGCCATTGGGTTGGCCGAAATAACAGCTGGTCATTCATTATGAGTAGCAACTAACTGATCAAGAGTAGTGAATATGGCCCTGAACTCCACATGAGAAATATGTTCTCCCAAAGGTTCTTCGGGCTGAGGGGCTAAATGATTCCCATTTCTTCTTTTAGGAGGCATGCTCTGTAGAAAAAAGGGAGAAATCAATTTGACTAAGAGTTTAACTTTGAGCCTTTGATCACTGACACGACATGAATACTGAAAGAAGGGAAACTGTTCCTAAAACATCTCATAGCCTCCTGCACATAAGTGTGGTGCACAACACACGCATGTACAAGACTCTACTAGATGCAGCTTTTCAGACTTCCTAGGACACTGTAGAACCTTAGGCTCTGATACCAAGTTTGTAACACCCCAAATCTGGTACCCAAAATGCTACATGGTGCCTATGACCCCGAAGAACCATAAGCTTACCCATGACTGATATCTATAAACTGAGCACTGAATAATAGTAAGAATATCATAAATGCGGAAACATGAACTGAAAGTCCATAAGGTTCAATACTAGTACATAACTAAAAAATATGGTATGACAATATCAAAACAACTAAGATAATTATCTAAATATACTATAGTCTGAAAGCCTCTAAACTGTCTAAATAAGGAGTTGATGGGACATGTTCCCAACTAAGTCCAACTACTGAAATAAATTAAAAACTTAAATAGTAATATGATTATCATATCCTCAAAGGATGAGGACTCACTGCTAAATCTGATCACTGAACTGGGATACTACTTGTTCTCTGGACCTTGTGTTTCTAAAACTATGGTATAAGACACCATAGCGCAAATGCGTCAGTACTTTGAATGTACTGGTATGCAACTAAGGTAGGATAAATGTAATAGGCTCATATGCATGAACAATACTAACTGACTGACTAACATGAACATGAGAATAGATACGTGCATACATAACTGTAACTGAGATCATGATAGGACTAAATACTGAGTTCTAACTACTGAGTCTACTGACATTGACATCTGAGTCACTGATAAGTGAGAAACTGATACTGTATTACAGAATACGAAGGGACTAATACTATGTTACTGATACATGGATAACTGTGTCTAAATAGTTTTATTATAAAAAACTGTCTGGTTGACTGTATCTTGCAGTCCTGAAACATAATGCTAATAACATAAGTTTTGATAACTGATATAACTAATAACATGAGTGATTGTATCTTACAGTCCTAAATCTGATGGAACTAGCTAAGTTCTATACTGTATCTAAGTAACTGAATCTGAGATCAGTCCTATCTAGTGGGTAATCTCTAAATCTGATGATACCGTTACTGATTGACGATAGTTGAGATCAGTCCTGTCTAGTAGGTGATCCCGAAGTCTATTTATAAATGATAAGGAGTGACTGTATCTGATAGTCCTAAATCTATACTACTGAGTTGAATTAACTGTATCTGACAGTCCTAATTCTATAACTGAAACTGTGGGATTATTTATCTCACCGACGTACCCCATACTAAGCTAACTGGGGTCCAACCTATAACCCTATCTGGAAATGTGTCAGTACCACACCACTTATAAAGACAACTACTATAGAGTCAGTCCTAATCTAGTAGGCAACCCCTGGGATCAGTCTTATTCATTTAAATGTGCTAACGGGTGATCCCTGTATATGTCAGTCCTATCTAATGGGTGACATCTCGTACATACGCTAGCAATGTAGTTCTGGAACTTAGGGATTACTTCTAGGGATCTCAGACCTATCTAGCAGGTGAGTCCCCATCCCTAGGCTCGCTCAGTGTTGAATCCTACTTCCATATAAAAGACACTGAACTGATTAACTGAACTGAGCTGATTAACTGAACTGGACTGATACCAGTGGTATTTTCTAGCCGAGCTAAATTGAATTTACTAAGTTTCACTGACTGATGGAATGTACTGATTTCTAAGGACTAACTGAGAGTATTGAAGTTGCTTATATTGGTTAGGAATACTATGGTTACTGAGATTACTAAGCTACTGAAATTACTGAGATTTCTGAGATTTCCTAAGTCACATGACAGACTAAGTTCTATGGATCATAGCTTGACTGAGGAGATCGTGTAAACATGACATGACTCTAGGCACACAGCTAAATATTTGGGTAAAAGTACCCTAGGACTCGATGAGAAGATACTAACATAGCATGTTTTACTTGAATACATGACCAACAACACAATTCATAATTCATAAATTGAAGCACTTCATCAAACATGTGATATGCATAAGCTTGTACATACATGGGGATTTCATGATATTCTACTAGTTGGGTATTGTTCCTTCATCTTGGCATTTAATTATACACATGGTAGGCATAGCACATGTAGACAATATTATACAATAATTAATCATCATGATTAATCTCTAATTTCATCATCCTAGGGTTTATTTATTGGTTCACATGAATGTACATCTATACAAATCAATTTCATATAAAAATTTTCACCCAACATGGATTTGAATTCAATTCATCATTCTAAGCAAAAACAAAACAAACCCAACATGAAATTCATAAAGAAATCCATAACATTAAACTTATAAAAGAGATTTTTGGGCTTTATGGATGAAAGGAGTTAATGAATGAACACTACACATACCTTAGTTCATGATTTCATGAAGATTGACGGTGAAACCTTCTTGAATTTGAATCCCCAATAGAAACCCTAGCTTGTTTTGAGAGAAACTTGAGAGAAACTAGTATATTTTGGGTGAAGAATGGATAAATCATGTGTTATTGGGTTTCAAAGGGGTAGGAAATTAACCCTTTTAACCCTTGGACACGTCTTTAATTTCTGAGAAAATTTCCTAATTTTCATCCTTAGCGTGACGCGCCACTATCGCGCCAAGCCACAGGAAAGTTTCAAATAGGAAATTGCACGGTGGCGCGACCCAGAGCTATTGCGTTACAACTTTTTCTGCGACCTGGAAGTTTGGCGCGACGCACCACTATCTTGGAGCAACACTGGAAATTGACAATTGCCATTTGAGTTATCTCTGCGATGCGCTAAAGGGTCAGGTGATACACTATCTCACTAAAAAGGCTCTAACTCTTCACCTGGGAGTCGGATTTAGGAGAATTTGGTATCAATGAAAAGCTTAGTCGATTCCCCACATGATAAAAATTGAAAATCTTGACAATACGATGTGTACAAAAGTGGATTCATCTTTCAAAGAAAGATTCTAATATTCTTGGGAAACTTTTCAAGTTAGGAAAATTATAGGGTATTACATGAAGTCTAAATAGCCATATAGTTTGCCCTTATTAAAGACAAAATATGAGACAGCGACTTGGTTTGGCACCATAAATAGCAAATTTTGTATGGTGTAGATGCGAAGCACACCCTCCCCCCCCCCCCCCCCCCCCCCCCCCCCCTCCCTCCATCCAAAAAATTTTAAAAACCAAGGGCATGGATGTGAATAATTTTGTAATAATACTTTACCTCTTTTTGTGACTCTGAAGTCTTTGTCTTGTAGAAATTGTTAAATACTCCCTTTTGTCTCTAGTAAAAAGCCCAATCGCGCCCCCTTGAAAAGTATGCATGCCATGTGTAAGGTATTTTCCCAAATCTCATACATTCTTGTACCATCTATAACTTGACTTGTTAGTCTATTAAGGCTAATTGTGATTATACTTAGTTGGTGAAATGATCTTAGGCATTCTTGGTGATCATATGAGCCAACTATAGCCAAAATATCCTACCCATATGTAGAATAGTATCCGCAGTTATACATTTTGAGCGTTCAAGCATTTCTTCGGTAACCACATTAATAGCCTTGAACCATTCAAAGTTTTTTCCTCTTTTGAACCCTACCCTCCTTGAACTTAAAAGATGAAACTATAGCATAAATGACTAAGTTGGGGGTGGTAAGTTTGGAAGAGATGACTTAGATCATGGTAATATAATTGGATGCCTTTGATGCTAAGAAAAGAAAGAAATGTAAGAAGTGAAAACTAAATGATTCATCAAATGAAGGAATAGCATGAGATAAAAAAAAGAATTATTCAAAAAGAAAATGCTTTCAAGGAATTGGGTAGTCACTACTAGAAATTAGATCTATGGTGAAGGTTGCAAAACTGTTGAAATAGATCAAAAAACCATTTCCGTAGACCTATTGTAATAGTTCTTCAACCGTCCCATAGGTGGGCGTCGCAATAGGTCTATGGCAATAGTTTGTGCGACGGTTGTCTGAACCGTCTCCATAGGTGAAGCTATGGTGACAATTTCTGACAATCGTCGCCATAGATAGACCTATTACGATGGTTATCTTTTGACTTATTTTGATGCCTATTTTCATCTGTTGCAATGGTTACGAACCATCGCAATAGATGCTATTGCAATGGTTACTAACAGTTGCAATAGCATCTATTGTGATGCTTTTGTTATTCTATTGCTACGCATTTTGACTATCTATTACAACTATTTCATTACTTATTGCAACGCCTAATTTCATCTATTGCAATAGTTCATAACCGTTGCAATAGAATCTATTGAAACAATATTAAACCATTACAATAGCATCTATTGCGACTATATTAAACCATTGCAATAACATCTATTGCGACGTTTTTTGACTACCTATTATTGCAATGGTATATTGATCTATTGCAACAACGATTGCCACATGTTATTAAATTGAAACTATTTATATAAATAGTATATTAGTATTAATTTTTATTTACATACATAATAAATTATAAAACAATATATACACATCACAAAACAAAATCATTAATTAATAATCTCATAATTCAATATATGCATCAAGCTAGTAATTTAAATCCAAAAGTAAAATGTAATCAAGTCCAAATGATTAATTAAGTTTTTACATACTAGAAAGTTCAAGTCGCGATAAGTTTCAAAAAATTCAACACAAAACTGTTGATATTAGAGCATTTATCCACAACCCAAAAATCTTCTCAAGTAAGGTCAATGTCTTCATCAGTTTCTTCATCTCTTTCTTCATTTTGGACACCTATAAAATGAGAACAAATAATATAAATTAGAAATTAAAGAGAAAAATAGGAGCAATTTGAATTCTTGAAAACCAGATCTTTTCTTATTCATCAAAGAATTGACCTCTCAAAGAAGAAACATCCAATTTTTACCATGCATATGACAACAAAAAAACACAGATACATGTAATGTTCAACATTAAAGCTATACAAAATCCATCACACCTATAAATACAACCATAAATCAAAAAACCTGAGAAACAAATATAGGTAATGTTAGGCATACCACAGACCCTAACAGGGGCTGAGAAAGGAAAATCTTTCGAGCATTGACACAAAGCTGTCAGATCTCAGCTTTAGATAGTTTAACTTGCTTCCCTCCCTTCTCTTCTAAAAACAACAAAAACATAAAAAAAAAAAAAAAAAGACACAAAAAATTGGGATCTAATGGGAAATCAAGAATCTGGTCCTAACCTAAGATGATAAGGAAAGATTCAAGAAGAAATACAAGATTAAAAGGCTGGAATGCATTAACAGAAAGTTATGGAAAGACTCAAGCAAGCAAGGAGTTTTAAGGGTGTTCCCAGACAAACAAAGAAATGGTTAACTAAATGTCTAATTTATTATTAGAGATGTCTCCTCAAGATGAGGTTTAAGTACTAGATTACCCAAACAATTGAAAAATAAAACTGCTACTACTACCCATGGTCACTTTGGCTTAGCATGTCTGATTTTAAGAAAGCTAATGCATGGACAATTGACGTTAGTGTAGCTATTTAATAATGGTAGTTTATTTTTATGTACACTAGACCCTTTTGGTTATAAAAGTTTTATTTACCAAAAAGAATCACACGGCCTCGAGGGGTTGCATGTAGCATAGGGGAGTATATGCATGGACATTTACCAAAAATCCTAATCTACTCTAATTCAACAATAACAAAAACACAAAAAAAAAAAAAAAAATCTCAACCACCTCACACAAACAATAAAAAAGGGTATGGCAGAATCTTAAGCTCAACCACCTCACACAAAAAATCACTTGGAAAGCTTAAGTAGCTGATAAAGACTATATTTTGAAGTCTTCATTGTAACGAATCTTAAGCAGTGGCAGAATCCTATTTTTTAGAGGATTAAGAGAATTTATCGAGTCTGCAATTGCATAATCTACCATTTCTTCTATAAGAGAATGCTTTGTCCCATAAAGCATTTAAAATCTGCTTTTTAGTTTTGGTGCAGTTGCAGGTCTGTCTTTTTAAGATAAAATAACACTAATGTTATTGCACACAAGGTGGCATATAATAGCATACTCAAGAAATAGCTTACCAGATTAGTCTAAGCGAGTTTTTTATATTTCTGGCAACATGAAGATTTATACTTTGATGCTTCTGAATGGTGAAATTAACCAATTCTTGACAGTTGAAACACATAAGAGAATGTATTTATATGCAAGTGAATAAAGGATTAAATTCCACCATCCACTAAACATTTTTTTCAAAGGAATATAATGCCTCTTTTTTCATGAATTGAACAACAAAAATAGAATCCTTATTATGAATATATTTTAGTAAAAAAAATTACAAAAGGCAAGACAAAATCAATGATATTTTTGTAGTTACACCTGAATTAAACCGTGAATTGACAGAACCAATGCATTTCAGTAAAATTTACAAAATCAATAATGTTTTTGTGGTTATACCTGAATATAACCGTGGATTGACAATAGATATAACAAAAATGAAGGATAATCTGAAAGATATAATCTTTATCTTTTTTAGGGTACAATACCAAACTAATAATACAAGACCATAATATCAAACTTTCAGTAGCTAATCAGCAGCAGGCACAGACTAAAAGCAAGAGAAGTTCTACAACAGATTTGTAATACCAACAGATCAAGAAATAGAAACTGACCTTGTTTGTTACTACCAACAGATGGACGGCTTATTGGTTGATTAGCAAGCGCTTCTCCTGACGAATGAACATTGAATCCTAGCATATTAGGATCAAGTGTTAATCTTAGATTTAGACGCTAAATCTGTGCAATGATGTTCATTATAACTTCTTTCTCAATGACATCTCCTTGAGCATTCATTATTTGTTGCATCCTTTCTTCTAACTCATCTAATCTCTTCTCCACCTGTTCATCAGCTTTTGAAGAGAATCTAAAATCACTTGTTTTTTATTTCAAAAGAGTCTTTGTAACACCGTGTCTGAGTAGTCTTACTCGACTAGGATGATCAGACCCCATAATTATTGTGAATGCATCAGTTGATTGAGTATCATCTTTACTTTCTTAAGTCTCTATTCTCTCCATTTCAACCTGCTCATTGGATTCAAGAGCAAGTAAATTTAGTTGATTCAATATTTAAGATAACAATGATCTTGATCAATTTTGAAATAGAAAATTTCATACTATTTTGCCTGTAATCTCTTTAGATGTGTCCTTATATACTCGATCAAGTTTCGTTTTTCTAGTAGCTATAAAGAATTCCTTATATGACAAAGCAACAAAATTTTCCTTCTTTTTATCCTACTTATAGGCAAGTCAGAATTAAAATATTATCAAGTAAACTCAACAAATTTCATAGTAATAATATGAGAAAACACCAAACCTCGCGGATTAAAGCAAAACTTATTTTGCCCATAGTGTGCGGATACTTAAACTTTTTCCTGTTTTCTTTGTTAGTCTTAGAAGTATCCTATAAGTCAATATTAATGAACAAGTTTTTAATAAAAAGATAGAGGCAATGAAGGTTTAAATGCATGCTAACAATAATATAATAGTTTTCCATATTGATGTCATACCTCAGCTTCTTCAGAATTCCAATACTTAAGGAGATCCTTAAATACAGGTTCTGGAATAGAGGTAAGCCTTTTTACCATTTGAATTTCATCACTGATATAGGCATAAAAGTGATCTTTCTTGTATCTTGACTTATATCCTCTAAACACAGCATTAATTGATCTTATAGCCCAATCTTTCCTGTTGCTGGGAATGTCATATTTCTCCTATAATTTAGTTAAATTGGGTTAGTGTAAAAACTGTGAAAAGCATTCAAGTAGAAATCAAAATATTGAGAACTTAGAAACTGAATGTATCTCCATATATCATCGTGTGTCTTCAACTTTGTCCAACTGAGATTAAGAGGACAAAATGTCTCATTCCTTGGCAATGTGCCAAGAAAGCTGAAAAATTCAGTGATCACGGCTTTAGTTGGACTAATAGGCTGGTTCAACGCATTTAGCACTATCAGTTGATGGTCAGTCCATCCATGTACTGCTTGCATTTATGTAGCGCCTCATTTTCTTTTGTTAGTTGAACGGCATATAATAATATCAACAACAAAATTATTGAAATGTAGACAATTTTTGAAATAGTATGAATTAAAATATATTTATTCTTGCCTTCTCCAGATTGTTCATTTGCTTGTAAATTAGGAAGTTGTGACTGATCTTTCTGCACTTGTTCAACTGTGGATTGTGATGCACAAATGGTGGAGTTTGGCAATTGTTGTCGCACTTGCTCCTCTACAAGTGTTGCAAGAGAGGTGGAATCCAAACACACCTGTTGCACTTGTTCTGATACTTGAGGTATAGCTGGCACCTATTACACTTGTTCTGGAACTTGAGATATAGGTGGAATGTTGTTTGACTTCTCCTTCTACTTTTGATTCTTTTCCTTTAGATTTATGTAGCCTGTGTTCTTTTTCTTCTTCTTTTGTTCTAGTATTTGTTTGTTTCTTAGAGCTGCTAATGATCCAGCTGAAAGAAATTTTTTAGCTTTCGGATGATTTCTAGAACACCTTTGTTGATTCATGATTCTTTAAGTCTCTGTAAGATCAAGAGCAAAAATTTAATAGAATAAGAGGAAACTGATGCACATGGAGAAAACTGTAATGGAGTATCAACAGATGTGAGAATAAAATAAGAGAAACTCAAGACTTGAGTCTTCTGCAATAGTGGATTGAATGACATATGATGTATTTGATACAAATGATGAGGAGCTACAACAAACTGAATATTTATAAGAAATACAAATTTAGCGCATAAAAGATGAATTAAAATGAAGTGAACCCAATTCAGATGACTAGATCAAAAAATTACTGGGAAGTTCCGAAAGAGCAAAGGTGTGCCAAGAGAAATGGAGAAATAATCTGACTGTCTATGGGCAAATATTGTTTGAATGATACAGAAATCACACTCTCCAATCAGGAAGGGAGCAAGGGTGTAATTGTTTGTCTTGATGTGAACCAACTATGCACATTTAGTTGATGCTATTACACTTAAGCTAGAACCACTATTTGTCGAGACTCGGGTTATAATAGTAATTGATATTTAGCACTCCTAAAGTTACCTTGAAAGACAACATTTTGTGCTTAAAGGGAATAGACTAGTCAAACAAAGTTACTCAGCTAGTATTGGAAAAACAGATTGTAGAACAATTGATGGACAATGATGAGGCACATGTGTGGTAGAAGATCTGGTAAAAGAGAAAGAGTTATGTTCTAAAGACATTAAAGCCGCATTGTACAGAAGGTGAAACATTATTTTGATTTTCCTGGGGATTATTACTCCTATGATCTATTGCACTACTATCAATTCTTAAGTTCTTCTACTCAACAACATATCAAAAAACAGTATTGAGTCTATGTAACCTTAGCCCTACCTCTGAAGATAGGGAGAGGCTGTTTCCAATAGACAGTCAGCTTACACAAAGTCCGCCAAATAGTTTACAAATAGGGGAACTAACACCTAACCTTCGACCCTAATCCACTAACTCCAACCTCTCATATCCAAAGTAATGTCCCCAGCAAGAACAAAGGGAGACAGTTTATCTATTTCTAATTAAAAATAGTACAGAAAGTGTGCAACACAAAAAGATATCAGGGCAGTAAAATAGATATAGCAGCTCCTAATTAACAACTGTCAAATAGATAAATCTCAACTATATAGAAATATCAAGAAACTCAAACATCAGATTAACTGAACTGTAGAAAAAGCAAGAAATTATCCATCAATTGAAATAACGTCACATCAAAAACAGCCTAATAATATCTTGATAGCAAATTGAATTCATTTCATTAAATAAATAGTTTTCCTTGTACTTATGAGGATGTCCTAGTGGTTGCACTGGCGAGGCATGGGAGTAACAACTTGAAGATTCCAGGTATGTATCCAGCTGTTGTTTAGTAAAGTTGTTCTCACAATACCCACCCAAGGGAACTGTGATGTATGTAAATCTAGTTAACAGCATATTCCCTTATGGAACTGTAGTGCATATGAATCTAAATAATGGCATATTACCTTTAGAGATTATCACAGAATGGCACTTCACATTTTTTATCTATTTACTGAGAGATAACTGAATGAAGACGGTTTTGAGACCCATAAACACAGGTTTTACACCTAAAAAGGGAGGCTTGAATAAGGTCTTTGTCTCTAATTTTTATAGTATTGGAGGGTCTTTTCCTATTACTTTTGACACATCAAAGAATCTGAGAAGTTCGCACTCAGTTCATGGTCAAAAGTTTGAATCGCTCTCAACTCGTCGTCCTAAGTTTGTTGCTTGCAAAAATGATAAATATCACGAGACAAGACCCTGGGGGTTGACCTTTCTCCTACATACCTCTCAAGTCAAACTACTCTATTCGGAAAGGGAAGTAATTATATTTCAGGCCAAAGGCTTGCATATGTTAGTAGCAGCACTCGAAAGAAAGAGACTTTGACATGAAGTCTTAAGTAATAACCTAGAACAAAATAGCAAGAGCCGGAGCAGATCTAAGCAACTCCAATTCCAAATAACTGAATTTTGGACTTCTAGTCCAAATATTTAGCTTACTAATTTGTTAGTTTATTTGCTCATTATTTATTATGAATATTAAAATTTATTTTAGCTAACTTAAATGGGGAAAAAACTGAATCAGGATTGTGAAACACAACACAAGAATCATTTCTTAGGATCAATAAAATAAAATAAATAGTTTATAAGGCATGACATATGAATAATTCACAAGGCATGACATATTTCGATGGACACTCATGAACTACCAGACCTAGATGGCCAAGTTCCATATTAGTTTCCATACCAGATTACCATCAACCATGACAGAGCAACAAATAAAGATAGTCATGACAAAATATTATCGACAACCTGAAAAACCATCCTAAACAGTAGCCATAAAATGATACAGTGCTAATCAAAGTGTAAAAGATACAGTGATATACTTAAGGTGCCATTTTCTTGCTCAAACATAGGGTTCCTCTAACCTATTTTGCTTGGACATCTAAAAACTGTACCAAAAGTAGTGCACATTTTTAGAGGATCA
This sequence comes from Capsicum annuum, assembly GCF_002878395.1. NCBI lineage: Eukaryota > Viridiplantae > Streptophyta > Magnoliopsida > Solanales > Solanaceae > Capsicum > Capsicum annuum. The sequence continues at coordinate 91,738,518 of NC_061120.1, read as the reverse complement.
AACACAGATACAACAATATTTTTAAAGAGTGCGATTCCAAAAAAACATTCAATAAAAACCTTTTTTACATTATCTACCGTACCAATGCTAATAACAACGCTTTCCGTTGTTAACATAGTTTTATACAACCACATAAAACAGAGAAGTCAAAGCAATATCAAGCATAGTCAGCTCCAAAAGACTCAACTTTATCACTAATACCAAATATTTAACAAAAAAAGAATCAAAGCAACAGCAAAATCCCAAAAAATCAGTAACATCTACAGGAAAATCCCCAAAATTAGTAACATCTACAGCAAAATCCCAAAAAATTAGTAACATCTACAGAAAAATCTCAAAAAATCAGTAACATCTACAGCAAAATCCTCAAATATCAATAACATCTAATTCGACCAACTATCACAGGCCCTTTTGAAAGAAGAAAAAGCAATAGGGTGAGTACTTACTGATATAATAAGCGTCGTTTAGTTACATCAATAGCAAAATCTCAAAAATTGCACAGAATTATAGTAAAATCTTTTAAATTTGTCGGCAACCGATCTCCCACAGAGTTACGCAAATCTTCTTCCACAGAACCTTTAGCGATTAGGGTAATCCTTTAACGATTTACCTTTAAAGTTTAGGGAAAAAAAATTGATAAATGATTAGGAGATATTCCAGCTAAGTTTGGCCAAATGAAGAAGCTGAAATTGTAGTTTCTTTTCCAGAACTATCTCAAAAGGAGTTATACCAGATGAACTTACTACGTTAAAGAACCATTTTATTCAATTTTTATCTCAAAGGGTCTTGATCTGTCGATTTAAAGAAGAAGTGTTTTGGCGAACAATTGTGATTTAAAGAAGAAGTGTTTAGAGAAGAAGTGTGTGATAATGATTTAGAGAAAAATTTAGTGATTTAGGGATTTTGGAGTCGGTTTAAGCTTAAGTTTTTGTTTTGGCGGACTTAATAAAATATTTTTTGATCTTGGAGGGAAAAAAAATAAGTGTTGCTATAGCTTATTTTATATATCTATTGCAATGATTAATGTCAAATGTGACGGTTATAATGTTAAATTAGACCTAATAGAACAATTATTTATGGAAATGCTTGAAATCGTTGCAATAGACCACATATTGCAACACTTTGTTAGCCTTCGCCAACAAGTTTGTTTCCATAGGGGTGATTTCCAGTAGTGAATCCAAGGTAGCAAAAGTAGGCATGTTTGAATTTTTGAAACAAATGAAGTGGTCTATGATCCAAAGTTTGGTTAGAATAGTATGATATAGATTTTCAAAGCGGGTGTAGCCACTTTGTTCCTAAATGATATCATACCCTTTCCCCACACCTATATTAAAAGCTTAAAAAATCCTTCAAGATTTTCAACAAAGTGTATTCATTATAGTAGTGATTGAAAATAAAGGCAAGCCTATGGTATGGTACTTGTTAGCATTGAGAGAATCTTTGTGAGAGAGAGTGTTTTGCACTAAAATCCCTTTTTGCATAATATATAATTTTGTGTAGGGGGATTTCCTTCTTGTGAAGAGGCATGTAGAAAAATTGAGGAAGGTGAAATTGTCATTTTCTAGAAAATAAGGCAAGGGAGTATAGTTAAGTTGATATCGATAGGAAGTCACCTCTAGAGAGTTGGTGAATATTACATTATTGTTCTTTAAAGTCTTTTGCATCTTTGGAATTGTGTTCCATATTGAGGGGAGTTGTGAGAATAGTGTTGCCCAAGTTTGAGAGCTACTTGTTGTTGTTAATCAAGCTCAACATCATTGTAATCATTTGGTTGCATAAAGAGGATAACAATTGCATTGTCGCATTAAGTAAGAAGCAGTGTTGCTTGAAGACAAGCAAAGGTTTAAGTTGGGGGCGTTGATGAGTTGTAAATTTACCACTCATTTACACCCAAATACATACACACTACTATAATTTAATGGTATGATTAAGAAAACTTTGGTATTTTAATGCACTAATTTCCATATTTTGTAGGTATACGAGTGATTAGAAGAAAAAAAGTAAAGTGAGCTAAAAAGAGATCAAAAAGGGAAGAGAAGTACAAAAGATGGAAAAGTTGGAGCGGTATCTAACTTCAGTTATTGCGATCACGGTGTGAGGTCCATGATCACTACCAGTTAGGATTAGTTAGAACCAACAATCATGAAGGACTCACCTAGATTGCAAGAGTCACGATAGCAATCAAGGTGGGCCGATCGCAGCAGCGTGGGTTTATGCCAAGGGGTAGATTTGTAATTTTATAAAACTAACCCCAATTCCCATATAGAGAAAAAACTCTTTGACTTTTCGGTATCTTCCTACAACGTGGGGTATGGGGAGGGTAAATGTACACATTCCATACCCTATAATTAAACTTTGAACAAATTAAAACCTACCAAATTAGGGAAATTTAATGTGGCTAATTTCTTAAGAAGTTTTGGTCGTAACTGAAGTTTGATATTGGATTGATCTTACTTTAAATTTTGTAGAAAGCATTGAATAATCCTTTCCTTTTGGATATGGTTTGTGAGTTATTAGTTTCACTAATGCTTACTTGATTGATTTGGGGTTTGTGGGTGAAAACCCCAAATTTCCAAAATTGATTTGTGGGTGAGAAATCCAAATTTGAAAAATCTCACATCATCCTTGAAAAAGGGATGTGAGTATACTTTTGAATCCTATATCTTCCTTGAAAAGGGGGTATGGGTGACAAGGAATTAGTGAACAATAGTTAAATTTAGCTTATTCCTTTTTTATTATCTTAGAAATAAGAGTGGATTGAGAATTTGCTAGGTCTTGGGCATTTTCCTAGAAATAGGGATGCCCAATTAAGGTAATGGGTGGATTTACTTTCCATATCCATGAGGTATCCAAAAGGGTCTGTGGGTGATAGTCTTGAGGTTTGGTTGACAAACTAGAATCAAGAATCCCTAACCTAGCATACCCATGTAGTCATTAACTAGAATTTGCATTCAATTGTCATGAACCCATACATTATTTGCCCCTAGGAAGACATAATCCCAAGACTTGTCTCATATTGAAATCTTAGCCACATTTGTAGCCTTGAATTGGTAGTTTGATTAGATTTTGGTAAAATAACTTTCCAAACCAATCACTCCTATTTTAATTCATGTATTTTCTTTTGCTTACATTACAGGTATCTTCTTAGTAGCTACTAACACCCGTATGATTAGAAGACTAATTCTATTCCTCGAGGATTTGACCCCAACTCACAATGGATTATTATACTTTACAATCATCACCTTGCCCATAAATCATGGAGTGAGTTGAGCATTATCAACAACACAGTAAAATTGTACTTGAGATAAAGCATCTGAAGGCTCAGACTCGGGCCTAGCAAGTCCTGCATATAACTTACCATGGCTGCCACCTGGTGGGGCTCCTGATCGATCTCTTACCTTAACTGCCTAAAAACCTCCACAAACACCCTGGGGACCACCCTTTTGACCATGCATACTGCCTCTAGCTGAGGTATGAACTGCATGAATTGAAGGAACACTCTAATCTACAATAGTAATTGCTCTACGACTTAGGCACTATCGGGATTAATGAATAAATATTGACAACCATAACATGTCCCGTGAGCTGTACGAAAACCAAAAGATCTGGCTGACCCAAAATAACCACCTCGAGAATAATAACAAGAATATTATCCCTTTAATATTGACCACTACCTTAACAAGGGTGGCCACAGATACAAGACTGACCTTCGCTAGTAATCTAAAGTGCTGCCTGAATGGGTCTACTAGGATTACTCTGAGATAGATATAGCAGCCACAGAGAGTATCTACCCTGAAGACTGCTACCTCAGAATAAGGAGCTACTACAGTTCCCACAGAAATTGCTATGATACTGAGTCCTCTTATCACTACCCCTTAAGGCCTCATGATGCATCTCCTCCATCAACTGAGCATGGTCAGACATCTCAACAAAAGACCTACTCGCAACTACCAGACTGTCTAGACATGCAAAGGGAAAGTCTCAATCCCCTAACAAAGAAACAACCTTTCTCATATGCAAAAGTCAAAATGGAAGTGGTATGCCTAGACAACTCATGAAAAAGGGCCTCATACTCCACCACAGACTTAGAGCCTTTATCCAACCTCAAGAATTGATCTTCCAAATGATCCCTAAAACTGTGAGGCATGTACTTCACTTAGAAATTCTCAGAGAATTGAGTCCATGTCAAAAGAAGAAGATCCAGCTAACCTGGAATCAATATAACCTCTCTACTAATGTCGATATTCCAAGTCCAACTTAAAGGTAGTGTAATCCACATCACCAATCTCAACTAGTCTTGTATTATGGAGTCGATCCACACAAGTAATCAACAACTTATAAGCATCCTCGCCCAATGTACCAAAAACCCTAGGCAGAGCTAATCTCAAGAATATGCCAACATCATCTACTCCTTAATAGCCATAGTACGCTAGGTAACCACTGGCTAAGAAACTACTAATGTAGCACGGACCTCAACTCTGGGAGCTACAGCTACAGGTTAAGCCCCTACCTCAGTACCACTCTGATCTATAGACTGCATACCATCAAACGATGTATTACCAACCAACCCTAAAAGCTAAACCAAAACATCACTAACAACTTAAGAAAAAATAAATCTCGATGGATCCTGGGCCGGTCCCAATCCTATCTGGGGTAGAAGAATCTCTGGCTAACGATTGGGAATAAGGTTTGGTAAAGGCCCCCTATCCTGGACCCTAGCTGGGGACATATCTTAAGGCTATCCATGAATTTTGGGTTATCCATGAACAGCGACAGGATCCCTAGACTCGATCTCAGGATTCTCATCTCGTGTAGCAGTAGCACGTGTCCTAGCAATTTGTGAAAGAATGAAACTAAAGGAATGCTTTAGAAACCAACTCAGACACTTAGAATGATATGGGTGAAAGAAGTAATGAACTCTTAAGAATGTCCTATAGCCTCCCAATGATAAGAAATAGATGTCATCATTCTGATCCACGAGACTTTACTAGACACTTGCTCTTGTACCAACCATACCAGTGAAACCTAGGCTTCGACACCAATTTGTCATGACCTGATTTACGAGTCATGATAGCACCTACTCTATCCCACTAGTAGGTAAGTCAAACCATATGCCGGAGATATTTGGAAAGGGCTAACTTAGTCGAAAATGCCCCAGAAAGGGAAAAATAGACAAATCCAACTCATAATTAAGCAAGGCAATAGAAATAGTGTGAAAGGTAGACATAACATAGAAAACCATCGCATGACTTGGTAGAGTCAGTAAAGGAGCTACTATAATACACCATAAGTCCTAAATAGTTGATATATTCTATCTTAGAACAATTGACTAGACATAGATAAACAGAAAGAAAAAGGGAAAACTCCAACTCCAAGAGCTCACCCTATCTCTAAAATCTTACACAACATGATTGTTGAATCAACAGAGGCAACTAGTACTCAGACAAGTACCAAAATAGTACAAAGTGTAGTATGTGTACCAAAACTATGGGTAATCAGTAAGCATCATCGACCGGTTGAGTTAAATCATGATAAGGATATGATCACATAAAAGATAACATAACTAAGTAAAAGAAAAGGTAAAATTTAAGCATAACTCCAACATCGATGTACATAATTAAATAAATAAACCAAAATGATAACATAAGAAGCATGGGACTATATCTACAAGATTGGCCCCTATAGGCGAATAAGTGCGGAAAAGTAAATAACCCAATGCAGGACCCCATAATCCTAGAGCGTACAAATAAGAAAATTTCAAATGAGAAACCATAAATTGCCTACCATTCAAGCTATCACTGGTAACCCATCCATATCATATCACACTAAAAACCACTCCTCTACCAGACTCAACTCGATATTGATATCATTAATATCAAATCAATTCCCATACTCAAATCAGCATTTATATCATCATAATAATCAATCATAGAACTCAAATTGATATAAGTATTATCGAAATCATAATCAATAATCGAACTAGAATCGGTACATATATCATCAATATCATAACAATTGGGTTTTATCAAAATTAGCATCAACTCCCAATATCAAACCATCATAACCATTAAGTAATTATCCTCATCAAGACTCATAATAAGCAATTAAAAATATATTATATGAGTATAAATATCTAACCAAAACTAGCTAAAGTCTTGGACTAATATGGATCGAAGGGACCCACTTCTAATCTCTGAAATCCATTATAAGTCAAACTCTACCCCGGACTAGGCTAAGGAATTCAGATCCACTTTTAGATGTTAAGAAAGTCTAAATTAGCCCTAAGATCAAAATTCTACTAATAATCAAAGCAACTAAGCCAACTACACCTGAATCACTGTTTTCGGATAAACTAAATGGTCCAACTAACTCAAGTGTTTTCAATCATATCACCAACACCAAAAGCCCATCCAAAATCTAACATTTTATTATAAACATAAAATGAAATATCTAAAACTATGAAGGGTGAAAACCTAGCCTATCTAGATGCCTAAAAGAGCTCGAAGAATCAGCTAAATCATCGATTTTCCCTTTTGAGAAGCTTCTGCAATGTATCACGCTGTTAAAAGTACAATCTACTCATCCAAATGAGAATAATAATGCTTATATTACACTAATATGCTTTGAATCCAAAATCACGTAAAAATTCAATGGGGGCCTATTTACGAAAATCGCATTACCGAAACCACCCCAATGTTTTCTTGTGCTCAAGGTGTATTTACCCTCAAAGTTGAGTAAAATATGAGTTATATTGGGGATAGAATCAAGTAATAAATATTCTAGGGATTTAAGGTAGAAAGACGAAAATCAACCATAAAAATGAAGGAATCTTACCTCAAATCTGAAGGTGAATTACGTAATTAATCTTTATCCAAGCTCCAAAAATCACACACAAAGGTTATCCCTAAACTTTTAGAATTTTTTGGATCCACATATCTTAGGGATGGATGAGAAATGGTAAAAAATAGGCTAAAGGGGGTATTTATAACCTTCTCAGGTAGACGGGTATCACATACGCGATGTAGCATTCGCATATGCGATACTCGACCAAATATGCGAAAGTCACTTTCGAGAAATTATTATCGTGAATGCGATACATAGCCTTATACCAATAATGTCGCTGATGTGACTATAAATATCACTTACGTGATACTTATGGGCATCTGCCAAATCGCGTACGCGATCAATAGTTCGCGAACGTGGGTACACTAGCATCAGCTAAGACTTGGAAATTTCTAAGTCTTTACTAACCCCTCGGTATTCATCCGAAGTCTCGTATACAGAAATGGACTATGCTATCCTATTAAATTTGATAATTTTGACTCAATGCCATAGTGGAAATTTTCATTCGAGGTCATTTTGATAAAAAATGGGTCCCATACCCGACTTACCATTTTATTAACTTCAGATCAATATTTCCAAATGAGCTTGAGTGTTTCAAAATCAAAACCAAAGGTCCACCTAACCTAAAATCATCATTCCAAAGTTGTTGGAACATTCATATTTAATATACGATATTTTTTGACTAAATTTTTCACCTAGTTGTTATTTTGAACGAGCTAAGACTTCAAAGTGGAAAATTGACTCTAACTGCCCAGTAACTAAAATGTCAGTCCCAGCAAGTCATAAATTATTTGGGAAATCTATAGGAAAGCTCTAACAATGAAAGTATGTGGAAATACAGAAAAAGACCAAAAGGTTCATTATAGAGTCCCAACTAGAATCTTGCTGACGACGCGTATGAAGCAACTCTATAATGAAGTCTATATTTACCAGTTCCAACTTCCAAGTAAGGATACTAAAGTGTACCACTAGGTATATGGTGCTCAACCTTAACCTTTTGATAATTAGAATACTTAGCCATGAAATTTGCAATATCTTACTTCATACCATTCCACCAACAGATTTATCGCAAGTTATGGTACATGTTAGTGGATCCTAGGTGAATAAAGTATCAATAATCGTGGGCCTCTTCTAGTATCCGTTATCTCAAATCATCCACATCTGGAACACTAAACATATCCTGATAATGAATAACATCATCTCCCCCTTAAGAGAAAACCTCAACTTCCTGATTTCAAACTGCCCCCTTTAAATTAATAAAAATAGGATCTCTATCTTTCTTTTTCTTCACTTTGGCAACCAACAAATATTCTAAGCCATTCTGAATCCATATACTACCTTTGGACTAATAAACCAACCGAACCCCTAATCTAGCAAGCTGATGAACCTTACGAACTAACTCCTTCTTATCATCCTCAACATGGGCAACACTTTCCATAGATAATCTACTAAGTGCATCAGTCACTACATTGGCTTTTTCTGGGTGATACAAGACAGTTATATCTTAAACTTTCAACAGTTCTAACCACCTTCTCTGACCAAGATTTAGATCTTTTTGAGTGAACACATACTAAAGGCTCTTGTGATCAGTAAACACATTTATGTGAACCCCATAATGGTAATTCCTCTAAATATTTCGAGTAAAAATAATTATTTCTTGTCACACCCAGTTTTTGTTCCAAGGGTTGAAGGGTTTTCCAATTAAAGTGACAGTTTTGAATAGGGATTATTTTATTTACACAGTTGCCACTTGGAATTGAGTTATGGTGTTCCAAGTCACTTTTTGAATCCCTAATCAAAAGGAAATGACTCTTTATTGGTATACAAAAATAAAAGATAGGGTAAGGAATTTTGTTAATTTAGGAGAAGGTGAAAGGCACTCCTCAAGTCTTGTGGTTTTAGAACGGTCATTTTTATTAACTTATCTTAACTTAAACTATTTTGATAAATTATGTTAAGGCCTAGATTCGCTCATTTAAAAAAAATAATCTAAAATCTGTCTATATATCGTGTATTAAACCGAAGAAAGTTGATTTCAAAAAATATTTGACAAAGTGCATTATTGCATCCTTTAATTATTTTTAAAATGTCTCAAAAATATGCGTGCTCTGCATTCTTAATTGAAACAAAAAATTTTAAACATGTCTAAAATTTTCCTAGCGTTAAACACATTGATTCGTAACTTGTAAACTCGTAACCATTTTATCTATTCAAAACACTACTTACTCTTACTAGTAAACTAAAGCAATATTCATTTAAAGAGATTAATTAATTTAAGAAACAAAATTATCAAGCTTTATTAAATAAAATAACAGAATTATAAAATAACTAAAAATACACAAATCTACTCATATTATGCTAAATTTAATATTATCCTCAAAATTTATTCTCCTTAAATTAACTCTAATATGAAACCTCTAAAATCTGATAAATAAATAAATTCAGTAACCGAAAATAAAGAAACTATAAAGTAAGAGACCATCGGTGTTGCTTCAACAGTGTTTCATCGGAGCAACGCTGAAAATACAACAACCATACATATGTACAAAGAAAAGTAATTTTTAAAAATTATTAGGGGTAAAAAAAAAATGATCCAGCGGTGGTTTTTTGGGAGGTATATCATCGGAGTAGCGTTGATGTTACTGGTTTGTGGTATATCAGAAGTGGCGACAGTGCAATTTGCTAGTGGGTCAGGTATTTTCAATGAGACAACAGGGAGAGGGAAAATAGGTTGGCAAAAGTGGTGTTTCTTGTTCGAAACTCGCCCGTCAGTGATCAAATTCGGTGAGGCAGTGGCGGAAGAGATAGGGCAAAACTGGTATGGTGGTGGTCGAATTTCTTGATGGGGTGGTGATTCCAGCAAAACTTAGCCAGAAAAACTCAGTCGGTGCTTATTTTCTCCCTTTTCATTCACTCTCTCATTGTTTCCAATGCATACGTGTGTGTATGTTTTGTGGCTGTGTATGGACTATTCTTCCTTTTTTTTTTTCAATTTTCTATCCCCATTTTTTTAACTTAACAGTATTAACACCAGAGTTCTAATTCACAACACATCTACTAAACTAATATATATACACTCGGTAAATTAATAATATAATGTGTGGTAACAAAAGGTATACATAATCAAATATACATACTCAATAATGCATTGAGACCATTCAAACATTTTTATTTATACTTTTCATGATAAAACTCATAACATAAATGATAAAGGATTAAATCTGAACATGTGATGATTTAAACTGAGTAATGATGCAAGAAAATCGTCACCGAAAACTTCAAAAGGAACCAGAATCCATTTCTCCAAACCCAAAGAAATCACCTTCTTTTTCTTTGACTTTTTTATTGTGTGTCTTTCTTCCTCTATTTTTTTTTGTCTGATGTTCACTCTTCTATCTCTTTTTCTTATAATGTATGTATATCCTGGGGGTTTGAGGGGGTTACCATAAAAAAATCAATATGGGGCAAGGGTTGAGGGGATGTGGGATGTCAGATGGGTGTGGGTAGTTATATTAGGATAATTATTTTTTTAATTTAAAATAAATAATAATAATAATAATAATAAAAGAATATTTACTAATTAATTTTTATATTTAAGAAAATAATATAATGAAAGTTTATAAATAGCCTAAAATAATATAATTAAGAGAATACTAAAACTACTAACTTATTGATTAAAATTAAAAGAGAAATATAATTTTTTTTTGAAACTTTGTGTATTATTTTAAAAATAAACATAACAATAAAATAAAAATAAAATATCCAAAAAATATATCTTTATTTATTCATTTTTAGATAAAATCTATTAAAAATGAAATAAGAGATAAAATAAATATTGGACAAAATATAAATATTTAATGTCAAAAAATAGGTTAAAACTCGAGGTGGGTCAAAATGCACTTGCCTACATTTTTCCCTCTTTATTTGAAATCTCGAAGATTTTTCATACAAAGAAGTAGACAACGAGATGAATTTTGACCCTTCGATTATTCGAAAAGGTAGGATATAGAAAATGCAATCGAGTCCTAGTTTTGGAAAGCTTACATATCCAAGGTTATAAGGAAATCAGGTTACATGTAGTTCAAAGAGATAAAATGATGAGACAATAAGTTAGAGGTCGAGTCTCTAGTTCATGACATTCTGCTTTTACATTCAAATGAATAACAAAAAATAAAATGAAGATACAAAAAATATTCATGACTTCTTAAGTGGTGAGAATTCGTTATATTGAGTTGAATCTTGAAAAAAGAAATGTTCCTCCCTTTTTATTCTTGGTATTAGAGAGAAACTTGAAAATTGATTTGTTCTTCACACTTTCTTTTGACTTTAATTTGAAAATCTTCACCCTATACTTCAAGCGGGCTCCTGTATTTGAAACTGATAATATTCACTCTATTCTCCAGGCGATCTCCTGATTTGCTATTTCTTCACCCACTTCTCTAGGCGGGCTCCTGAGCTTGCACCTTCTTCACCTTGTTCTTCAGGTGGGCTCCTGAGATTGATATTTCTTCACCCTATTCTCTAAATGTGTTCTTGAACTTAAAGTAAATAGTGAAATATAAAAATATAAGCTCATTTTTCAGGAGGGTCCTAGCCAAAAAGTAAATTCCCATTTTCTAGAAGGGTCCTGAGCAGAAAGTAAATTCCAATTATTTAGGAGGGTCCTGAGCAGAAAGTAAATTTGCATTATGCAGGAGGGGCCTGAGCAGAAAGTAAATTTCCATTATCCAGGAGGATTATGAGCAAAAAATAAATTCTTATTATCCGGGAGGGTCGTGAGCAAAAAGTAAATTCCCTTTATCCAGGAGAGTCCTGAGCTGAAATAAATTCTCATAATCCAGAAGAGTCCTAAGTAAAAATAAATTCTCATTATCCAGGAGGGTTCTGAGCTGAAAGTAAATTTCTATTATCCAGGATGTTCCTAAAAAAAACATTATCCGGGAGGGTCCTGAACAGAAAGTAAATTTCCATCATCCAGGAGGGTCCTGAGCAGAAAGTAAATTCCCTTTATCTAAGAGGGTTCTAAACCTAAAATAAAGTCCCATTATCTAGGAGGGTCCTGAGCTGAAATAAATTCCCTCCATGAGGGTCCTGAGAAGAAAGTAAATTCCCATTATCCAGGAGGGTCTTGAGCTGAACGCAAATTCCAATTATCCAGGAGGATCCTAAGCTAAATAAATTTCCATTATCCAGGAGGGTCCTGAGCTGAAATAAATTTCCATTATACAGAATAGTATGGAGCATAAAGTAAATTCCCATTATCTAAGAGGATCCTGAGCATAAAGTAAAGTCCCATTATCCAGGAGGGTCCTGAGAAGAAAATAAATCTCATTATCGAGGCGGTTCCTGAGTAGTAAAATCTCATACAACACAATCTTCTTACCCCGGTTTGTACTAGGAAAAGTGGTGAGTATCAACAGAACTTGAATTTAAAAAAAAATACAGCAAAGAGGATGAATCAAAGTCTTGATAAAGAAATGCATCTCTTTAGAGTAAAATCGGTACAAAAATTAAGAAGTGTATTTCCTAAGAGTTAATGTGGAGGACTCTAATTAGAAAGTGCATATCTTAGGAGTAAAGATTCAAGTTAGGAAGTGTGTCACCTGACAAGTGAATTAAATTACCCAAACAAGAAAATTCATCTCCTAGGGCTAAATAGAATTACTGACTAGAAAATGTGTCTTCTAGGAGTGAAGGTTCAAGTTAGGAAGTGTGTCGCCTAACAAATGAAAACTAAAATAACCAAACAATTAAGTGTTTCTCCTAAGGGTCAAATGGAAGAACTCGACTAGAAAGGGCATCGTCACCTAACACATGAAACTTAAATTACCAAGACAAAGAAGTGCGTCTCCTAGGGGTTAAATTAAATCACTGCACTAGAAAGTGCATCTTCTGGGAGTGAAGATTCAAGTTAGGAAGTTCTTTACCTAACAAATGAAACCTGAAATACCCAGACAAGGAAGTGTGTCTCCTAGGGATTAAATAAAAGAACTTAACTAGAAAGTCCATTTTCAAGGAGTGAAAGTTCAAGTTAGGAAGTGTGTCACCTAACAAATGAAACTGGAATTATCCAGACTAGGAACTGTGTCTCCTAGGGGTTAAATAAAAATAACTTGACTAGAATGTGCATCTTCTAGGAGTAAAAGTTCAAGTTAGAAAGTGTGTCACCTAACAAATGAAATTTAAATTACCCAAACAAGGAAGTGTGCCTCCTAGGGGTTAGATGGAATGAATTAACTAGAAACTGTATCTTCTAGGAGTTAAGGTTCAATTTAGAAACTGCTTTACTTAACAACTGAGACCTGAAATACCCAAACAAGGAAGTGTGTTACCTAGGGGTTAAATGGAATGACTCGACTAGAAAGTGCATCTTCTAGAAGTGAATGTTCAAGTTAGGAAATGCGTAACCTAACAAATGAAACTTTAATTGCCCAGGCTAGGAAGTGAATCTCCTAGGGGTTAAATGAAATGGCTCGACTAGAAAGTGCATCTTATAGGATTGAAGGTTCAAGTTAGGAAGTGTGTCACCTAAAAAATAAGACCTAAAATACCTAGACAAGGAAGTGCATCTCCTAGGGTATATGATGATAAGTTTTTAACCATGATTTTGATTCCTAACCTGCATAGAAATATTTTCTTTTGCATTTGTATAAGTAAGAAATTTCACTTTTTGATATTTAGTATTTGAAGCCCTTGATTTCAAAGTAACATGCATCTCTATTTCAAGAGCCGGGGGTCTATCAAAAATAGTCTCTCTACTTCTTTAGAGGTAGTGGTATGGACTGCGTACACTCTACCCTCTCCAGAACCCACAAAGTGGGAAAATACTGGGTTTGTTGTTGTTTTTGTTATGCATCTCTATTTCAAACAAATAAAAATTGTGAATTTTAAAATATGGTGGTTGGTTTGTGTCACTTTACATTTCAGGTGGCCACTCTTGCATTTTTCATGCTCAACTCCATTCAGATCGTTGATAGGTATCATTGACTTATCATACTTTTAATCCCCCAAATTCTGGCTATTGAAAGTATTTTACTCAAATCATATTTTCTGTATTTAACTTCTAATGCAACTTTTATATTTCCATGAGTCCAAAAACTATTGGATGACAGGCATTCCTGAATACCTTACTTTATTTTGAAATATGTTACCTTTGTGCGTCTACTCTTTGTCTTGCTTTGTGCAATTGAAAGAGTTGGTAGCAAGTTTTGAAATCCTTTTTCACTTGACTTAACATGAACTTGACTCAAAATACATGAAATATGAAGATAGTGATTTTTAATTTGACGATAAAGACACAAAAATCAAAAATAAAAATGTAGAAAGAAAATAAAAGGACAGTAGACATCTCTTTTTCAAAGACATCAAAAATAAAAACTTATTTGGGTGTGGAAGTTAATTCAAGTGATTAATGACAACCTGATCTTTCTGTCCCAATAATTTATCAACTTTTGCCAACTTATTAAGTTTGAAATTGAGTCACTCTTGAACTTATTGCCTCTAGATTTAAAAAAAAAAACCTCCTTAGGCTAGTGGCACCTCAATGGATTTTCCCCAGCGAGCCTCTCTTGTTTTCATTTTCTCTCAACTTACTGTCACCTTTATGGTGCCCATGAGGGTTTCACCAATAAGACTCTTTTATATTTTTTCATATCTCACTTTCGCCTTATGATGCCCAAGAGGGTTTTCACCAATAAGACTCTCTCATTTTATTGAAGGAAAATGACGCCCAAAATATGAAACATTATGCACCCATAACATGTTTAACCTTGACATTCTCAAAGATTGATCTAAAGTTCTTTCTTTGCTTGTAACTTAGATTTTTGATAGGGTTAGAAAGAAAGGGTGGCATAAGACTCAAAATTTACATAACATAGGGTGAGACTTACAACTTTTGGAATTGACTCATAAAGAAAATAACTTTTGCCCCAGTTTTATTTTATACTGGGTAACTTGAATTTTTACTTGGTTTGACCGAACCCCACAGTAGGACTGCTACGTATCTTGTCATAGCAAGAATCAGGTCAAACTTAGTTCAGACATCTTGTTATTTTATTTATTTTTTAATCTAACTTTGGCTCTCTTTTTTCCTTTTTCTTTTACTTTGTTTTTCTTTTTTAGAATTTTTTTCTAATTCTACTTCTATTTCTTGACACTTTCTTATTAGATTTTTTTTTAACTCTATTTTGAATCCAATAGAGGGGTAGGAAAGAATAAAACTAAAGCTCAAAAGAGGTAACAAAGGATGACGCAATATTTGGATAGCAGAATGAAATCTCTTCGTCATATCAATCCTTACGAATGGAAGAACAAAACATGCAATCTGAGAGTGAAACATGAAGATCATATGCATATTTTTCAACATTGACCTTGACAAAGCACATGCATATTTGTCATTTCTTTTAGGTTTGTGAAACATAAAGGTCCACTTGTGTTGTACTTTCCTTACAACAGATGACTAATGTCTCTTTCTTTTTGTTTTGGAGCTAACTTCTTTTTGCTTTTCCTGACAGTAGAAACTATATATCCTCTAATTGATCTCATTCAAGATACTTGAGATGGACCATTTTATTGAAGATCAAGTCATTTTTATTTGCAAAGTAATTGCCTTAATATATTCAAGTGAGGCTATAACTAGGTCCCTAAACACCTCAACACTTTACTTATTTTCTTATATGCTTATTTTTCAATTAAACTTCTTGGCTCAATATTTCAGGATTAGATTGGATTTAAAGATCAATCTATGAATTCAGCATGCATATCATATCATTAAAATCACCATAAAAAAGAACTATATAAAGAATAGGAAGACAAATAAACAATATATATTGAAAAAATAAAAATAAAAATAAAATGGATACACATTTTGTTGACATAAAGATAGAAGGGTTTGAATAGAGAAAATAAGAAAACAAGACAAGATAAATCACGAACAACAATTCTAAAACAATTTGGATAACTGAAAGAAAAAACAAAACAAACTACCAAAAATTTCTCTTCGTGGAGAGTGTAGTGACTTCTGAATTGCCGAGCTTGACAATTTATCCACTAATTTGCATGTTGGTGTTAATGGAGTCTCCATAATAATTGTCATGTCATCTGTTTTTTTCTTTTCGGACCTAACCATTCTGAATTTATCACCGACAAACTCTCTCCAAAGTAAGTCGCCAGCAGTTTCTCTTTCCCCCCACTCTTCTTAGTTGATTACAAAACATTTTTAGATGATCCAAAGGACCACTATGGACCTCGTACATATCCAAGTTTGTGTTGTTGACTCTAGAGGAAAGTGAACATTGTTAAACATGTACAAATTCTTGTAAGGAACTCTATTTTTCTCTCTCAGTACTTCCATGTTTCTCGTATTTTTCTCCAAATTTCTCACCTTCCTAGCCATTTCTTATTATTCCTTAATTTTAACAGTCTACACCTCCTCATCTCAGACCCTATACCATTTTTTATGGGTTATTTAAACGTATCTAAAAATTTTCTAGCATTAAAGACATTGATTTGCTACTTGTAAATTCGTAACAATTTTATCTATATGAAATACTACTTACTCTTAACAGTAAACTAAAGCAATATTCATTTAAAGCGATCAATTAATTTAATAAATAAAATTATCGAGCTTTATTAAATAAAATAATGAAATAATAAAATAACTAAAAATATACAAATACAACAACAACAAACCCAGTGTACTCCCACATAGTGGGTTCTGGGGAGGGTAAGATGTACGTAGTCCATACCACTAAAAATATACAAAGCTACCCATATTATACTAAATTTAATATTATCCTCAAAATTTAATCTCTTTTAATTAACTCTAATACAAAACCTCTAAAATTTGATAAAAAATAAACTCAGTAACCAAAAATAAAGAAACTATAAATTAAGAGATCATCGGCGTTGCTTCAACGGTCTTTCAGTGGAGCAACACCAGAAATACAACAACCATATATATCTACAAAAAAAAAGTAATTTTTAGAAATTATTAGGGATAAAAACAAAGACGATCCAGCGTTGTTTTTTTCTGAAGTATTTCGCCAGAGTAGCGTTGATACTACTGGTTTGTGGTTCACTGGCAGTGGCGGTGGTACAGTTCAACGGTGGGTCGGGTATCTCCGACGAGGCAACAGGGAGAGGGAAAATGGAGTGGCAGCTATGGTGTTTCTTGATCAAAACTCTCCCGTCGGTGGTCAAATTCGGCGAGGCAGCGAAAGAGATGGGGCGGCACTGGTATGGTGGTGGCTGGATTTCATGATGGGGCCACGATTCCAATGAAACTCCGCTGGAAAAACTAGTCCGGGGCTGATTTTTGCCCTTTCCGTTCACTCTATCATTATTTTCGATGCGTGCATGTGTGTGTTTTACGGCTGTGTATGGCCTATTCTTACCTTTCTTTTATTTTTATTTTTTGTCCCCATTTTTTTAACTGAATATATTAACACACAAAGTTCTAATTCACAACACATCTATTGAACAAATATATATGCACTCAGTAAATTAATAGTATAATGTGTGGTAACAAAATATTTACATAATCAAATATACATATTAAATAATGCATTGAGATTATTCAAATATTTTCGTACATGATTTTCATGATAAAACTCATAACATAAATGATATAGAATCAAATAAGAACCTGTGATGATTTAAACTGAGTAATGATGCGAGAAAATCATCACCGAAAACTTCAAACGGAACCCAAATTCAATTCTCCAAACCCAAAGAAATCCTCTTCTTTTTATTATTTCTGCTTTTTTGTTGTTTGTCTTTCTCCCTCTATTTTTTCTCTCTGATGTTCACTCTATCTGTCTCTTTTTCTGACAATGTACATATATCCTGGGGAATGAGGGGGTTACCTTAATTAAAGGGTGTGGGTAGTTGTATTCGGTTAAACTTTTTAAATTTAAAATAAATAATAATAATAATAATAATAATAAAAGAATATTTACTTATTAATTTTTATATTTAAGAAAAAAAATATAATGAAAGTTCATAAATAGCCTAAAATAATATACTTAAGAGATTACTAAAACTACTAAATTATTTATCAAAAATTAAAAGAGAAATATAATTGTTTTAAAATTTTTCGTATTATTTTTAAAATAAACATAACAACAAAATAAAAATAAAATATCTCAAGATGTAACTTTAGTTATTTATTTTCAAATAAAACCTATTAAAACTAAAATAAGAGCTAAAATAAATATTAAAAAAATATAAATATTTAATGTTGAAAAAAGGTTAAAACTAGGGGAGGGTCAAAAATAACATGTCTATATTGCCAACTCGAGATCATGGGTCAGGTAGTTCCTCATAGGTTTTGAGCTGTGTAGAGGCATAGGATATTACCTTGCCTCACTGCATCAACACACAACCAAGACCAACTCAGGAAGCATTATAATAAATCACGAAACCATTTGAACCCTCTAGTATAGTCAAAACTAGGAAAAAAGTGAGTTAATTCTTCAACTCCTGGAAACTCTTCTCGAAAGAACCGGACCACTAAAATTTGGCTTTTTCCTTGGCCATCCTAGACATGAGAGAGTCAATTGAGGAAAATCCTTCAACAAATCATCTATAGTAATCGGCTAAACCCAAGAAACTCCTGATATCTTATAGAGATATAGGTCTAGAACAGTTCCTTGTTGCTTTGGTCTTTGAGGATCAACCCGAATGCCTTTAATAGAAATAATATGACCAATGAAAGTTATTGATTTCAACCAGAATTCACACTTTCTGAACTTGGTGAATAATTGATAATTCTTAAGGGTATATAGTACAACCTTGAAATGGTCTGCATGCTCATCTTCGCTACAAAAATAAGCGAGGATGTTATCTATGAAGACTATGAAAAACATGTCCAAGTACTTCCTGAACACTTTGTTCATCAAGTCCATAAAAATTTTAGGAGCATCCGTTAGTCCAACAGACATAACTATAAACTTAAAAGAACTATAGCGAGTTCTGAAGGTCGTCTTAAGAATATCACTTTATCTGTCTCTAAGATGACGATAGATGTATCTGAGAACTATCTTAGAGAAACAAGTTGTACCCTAGATCTGGTCGAACAAGAAATCAATACTATGGATGGGAAGCTTATTCTTGATTGTGACTTTGTTCAATTGACGGTAGTCGCTGAGAGAACCATCTTTTTTGCGTACAAATACAACAGGAGCACCCTATGGAGAGATACTAGGTCTGATAAAACCCTTATCTAAGAGATCCTTCAAATATTCCTTCATATCTTTGAGCTCAGCTGGAGCCATTCTATAAGGTGGAATTAAAATAGGCTGGGTATCTGGAAGGAGTTCTATTTCAAAGTTGATTTCTTGATAGGGAGGAACTCTGGGAAGATCTTCAGGAAATACCTTTAGAAATTTATTCACTATTAGGACTGACTCAAGACTCATGATTTCAAAACTTTATTCCTTGACCCAAATGAGATGATACACACACCCCTTGTAAATTATTTTCCTCACCTGAAGGAAAGAGATAAACCGACTCATAGTTACTAAGGTACTACCCTTCCACTCTACGACTAGCTCATTTGGAAACTAAAATTAAACTATTTTATTTCTAAAGTGAACTAAGGCATAGAAGAAGTATAGCTAATCTATACCAAGAATGACATTAAAATTGGTCATCTCTAATTCTACAAGATCAACTAAGGTGACTTTTTGAGATATTGTGACTAGGAAATTTCTATATACCCATCTAGCTATAATGGAACTACAGTTGAGGGAACACTAAGAAGGTTCTGCAAGAATTTTTAGACTGACACCAAAATCCACTACTATATAGGGAGTCACAAAGAAAAGTGTGGCTCTAGGATCTAATAATGCATACACTTAAAGGTGAAAGACTTATAATGTACTAGTGACCATATCAAGAATACCCTCTTTATCCTGACAGTTCTGAAGGGCATACAATTAATTTTGATGCTATCCACTAGTGGCATTAGAGGTGGCGCCTTACTGAGTCGGGAGACCTAGTAGAGAAGATAAGGAATTAGTTTGGAACTGTTGACGATTATTCCTGCCCTTCCACATACTTTTTGGGCGGTCCCTTATCCTGTGGCCTGACTTTCCCCACCCAAAACATGCATCACTATCATCCATGCACTCACCTTTATAGTTCTTACCAGACCTCTTGCAGATTGGGATGATGCAACAACTATTCACACTACTCTAGAACTTAGATCATGGTGCTTTATCACAAGTATCCTATCAAAACTTAGGCACTGGGGCACTGGCAGAATATGGGTCTAGGGATGAAAACTTTTGGCAGAACTGAGAATGATTCCCACTATCTAACCTTGGCTGAGAGAATTTAAAACTATCAATCCTAGCCCTCTTATTTTCTTTGTTTTTTAATTTTTTTGGTCTTCTTCTTCTTAATTTGATGAGCATCAACCATCAACCTAGAAAGGTCCATCTCTTTAATCAACATTTCAGTCCTACACTCTTTGACTATATCCTGCGACACACCAGATATGAACTTGCTAATTTGGGCACAAGAATCAGCCACCATATTAGTTAAAAACCTCGCCAACTAAGTAAACTTTAGAGAATATTCCTTAACAGGCATACTACCTTACTTCAGGTTACTTAACTCCTGTGCCTTGGCTTACATCAGCTCAAGTGGGAAAAACCTATCCAAAAAAGTAGCAGCAAACTCATCCCACTCTATAAGCCCTACATCACTGCCTCTATCCTCATTCCACTACTTAAACCAAGTATGAACCATCGCTTGTAATAGGTAAGAAGCTAAGTCAGCACTCTTATATGGAGAATACCCATAATAACAGTCACCTTCTACACACAATCTAGAAATTCTTATGGATCTTCCTCATATATATATCCATAGAGAACCAAGGGATTTATTTGAGTGACATCTTTATTCCTGGTTTCTTCCATATTTATGTAATACCTATACTTTTCCCTAGCTAATTTCATCTCAAGAATGTCTATTATCAGCTTCTAAAATGAATAATGGTTATTCCATGAGGAATTTTTAATATTTTCCCTTTTTTTCATGTTGGAAATTTAATAAGCTTTCCATCAATATAAAATTTGCCTAAATCTGATAACCGGGTAAGAAGTTATGACTATTTCATAAAACAGCTCCATATTGGTCAGTAGCATGCCGCGCCATAAGCTAAAATGGAAATTGTCCTTTTCCAGTGTCTCAGCGTGATTTCCTCCGCATCGCACAAAATTTCTAGGTCACAAAAGAAGGGGCAACGCGATGGCTCCGCATCGCGCCATCCCTCAGTTTCTCAATAGTCAAATTCCAGTGACATGGCGCGATAGTGCCGCGTCGTGCCAGGGGTCCAATCAGGAAAATTTTTATTAAAATTACAAGACGCGTCCAGGTTTAAAAGGGTTAACTTCCCACCCTTATTTAATCCCTTTAACATGTGATTCAACCACTTTTCACCCAAAATATACTAGTGTCTCTCAAGTTTTTCTCAAGAACAACCTAGGGCTTATCATAGAAAATTCAGAATCAAAAATTTCCTCTTTCAATCTTAGTGTATTTACAAACCAAGGAATGCATAGTGTTCATTCATGGAATCCTTTTATCCATGAATCCTAAGAATTCCTTTTCTAAATTCAAGTTTATGGATTTTCCTATGAATTTCATGATTGGGCTGCTCTTGTTCATGTGGATAATGAGTAATTGAATTCTACTCCATGTTGGGTGATAAATTCTATGTGGGTTAAATTATTATAGATATAGATTCATGTAAACCTATGACTAAACCCTTCAATGATGAAATTAGAAATAAACCATGATGTTTAATTATTGTACAATGATGTTTACATGTACCATGCCTATAATATGTTTGATTAAATGCCTAGATGAAAGGAATGTGCCTAACTAGCATGATACCATGAAATCCCCATGTATGTACAAGTTATGCCTATCACAAGTTTTGATGAAATATTTCTATAAATGTATTATGGATTATGATGTTAGTTATATGTTCAAGTAAGTTATGCTCGGTCAGTCTCCTTCCATCGAGTCCTGGGGGTACTCGTACCTGAAATATTAGCTGTGTTCCTAGAGCCATGTTATGTTTTCATGATAATCTCAATCAAGCTATGATCCTTAGACTTCAGATAGTCTTATGTCTCAAGAAAAATCCATGATCTCATGAACTCAGTCAGTTGTCCGATATCAGTAGTATTCCATCAGTCAACAGAATTCAGTAACTCGGTATATGTTCAGTTCAGTAAATCATGTTCAGAGTCTATTCAGATAGGAGTAAGAATTAGAATCGAGAAAACCCAAGGATGGAAACACACACTATCAGATAAGGGTGTGATTCTTAGAAGTCATCCTTTCATTTCAGAACTATGTAGCCAGCATAGGTTGAGGCATCAACACTATCCCATGAGGGTTGATGAAGTGGATAAGAACTGTTAGATAAGGTCACCATTATTCTCATATAGGGGACACTATCAGATGAGGGTCGCCCACATCTTGTCCTTACCGCTGGTGCAATATTGACACCTTTCCAATTGGAGTTACAGATTGGACCCCAACTTAGCCATAATGGCGTATCAGGAGTATAAGATATAGTCATTTAATCTCAGTAATAGAACTCGGATAGTTCTTTAGATTTCTGGACTATCAGATACAGTCAACTCGGATACAGTATAGGATCAGCTAGTTCCATTAGATTCAGGACTGTAAGATACAGTCACTCATGTTATCAGTTATATTCAGATTCAGTAATCATGTTATCACAGTATTAGTATTAGTTGTTATGTCTCATACATGTATTCTCACGCTCATGATAGTTAGTTAGTTATTATTATTATTCATGCATATGAACCCCATGCATTCGTCCTACCTCACATGCATACCAGTACATTCAAAGTACTGATGCATTTGAGCTATGGTGTCTTATACCATAGGTTCAGAGACATGAGCTCCAGAGCAACAGTAGATTCCAGATATCCGCATATAGACTTAGAAGTGAGTCATCATCTTTTGAGGACAAGATTATTTACTTATTATCTCATTAACTAGTTTATTAGTTAGAGTTAGTTAGGGACATATCCCATCAACTCCTTACTCAGACAGTCCTATCATTTAGAGGCTTTCTAGACTCATGTTTTAGACTTCAGTATGCTCAGTTTTGTTTTGGGTATTCTATTACCCACACAGATGTTATATCAATTAGATTATGTTTAGTATTGAACCTTATGGCCTTTCAGTTCATATTTCCATATTATAAAGTATTTTATGTGATATACAGGTACAGATATCAGTCATGGGTTAGCTTGTGGTCCTTCAAGGTCATGAGCACCGTGTAGTATTTTGGGTAAAAGATTTGGAGCATTAAAAACTTGGTATTAGAGCCTAAGTTATAGAGTCCAAGGAAGTCTGAAAGCCACATCTAGTAGAGTCTTGTACATAGGTGTATTGAGTGCCACATTTATATGCAAGAGGCTATAAGATGTTTTAAGAACGGTTTCCCTTCTTTTGATATTTATGTCATGATAGTGAGCATAATCTTAAGTTAATCTCTCAGTCTAATCTATTTCCCCTTTCTTCTACAGAACATGCCTTCTAAAAGAAGAAACAGAAATCAGTCAGCCCCTTAGATTAAAGATTCTTTGGGCAATCATGTTTCTTCTGTGGAGTTCAGGGCCTCATTCACTACTCTTTCTCAATCAGTTTCCACTAAAAATGAATGTCCAGTAGTAATTTCGGCCAACCAAGTGGCCAATTCAATCGTAGCTAGGATTCAGGACTTCACCCGAATAAATCCTCTATCCTTCCTCGGGTCTAAGATAGATGAAGACCCTCAAGAATTCATTGATCAGGTTCAGAAGGTGACAGATATCATGGGGTGACTACTATTGAGAGTGTTAAGCTAGCTGTATATCAGTTCCAAGATGTGCCTCATACTTGGTTCAAATAGTGGAAGTTAGAAAGGTCAGATGATACAGGTCCTATAGAATGGGAGGGGTTTGTCACTGCATTCTTAGATAGATTCTTTCCCCAAGAGCTTAGAGAGGCTAAGGTACTAAAATTCATCAACCTCAGGCAGGGCAATATGATAGTGAAAGAGTATTGTCTTAAGTTTACTCAATTAGCCAAATATGTCCCTCATATGGTTACAGACAGTAGAGCCAAGATGAGTAAGTTCGCTTCAGGGGTAAATGATAGTATGGTAAATAAGTGCAGATCTACCATGCTGAACGGTGACATAATTTTAGCCAGGATTATGACTCATGCTCAGCAGATAGAGGAGCAGAATACTAAGCACAGGAAGAAGCAGAATAAAAGATCAAAGATAGGTAGTTTCAACTTTGCTCAGCCTAAATCAAAAGAAGGAAACCATTCCCAGTTCTATCCTAAGTCATCAGTTCCAGCCCCTTCTTCATCCAGTGCTCTAATTCGTAAGTTCAGGAAGGGTAACATAGATATAGCGTCAGGCTCTAGGTCTCAGGGCAGTGTTAGCAATGCCCGAACTAATCCCTTTGTCAGACTTGTTGTAAGAGCCATAAGGATACTTGCAGAGCTGATAGAGATGTCTATTTTGGTTGTGGTAAGCTAGGCCACAAAGTTAAAGACTGCTCTTAATCAAGTTATCAGAGTCATCTTTGCTCCTCAACTCAGTCTGGTCACCCGAATTAGCAGGGTGCCACCACTAGTGCTACTAGTGGGCAACATCCAAATTGTCTCTAGTGCTACTAGTGGGTAACATCCAAATTGTCTCTATGCTCTTCAGACCCATAGGATTAGGAAAATTCTCCTGATGTAGTTACTGGTATGTTACAGATCTTTCATGTGCATGTTTACACTTTGCTAGATCTAGGAGCTTCTTTGTATTTTGTTACTCCCTATATAGAAGGCAATTTTAGAATTAGTCCCAAAATCCTAACAGAGACTTTTTCAGTCTCTACCCTAGTGGGTAAAACCATCATAGCCTAAGGGTATACAGGAACTGTCCAGTTATGATATTTCAAAAAGTAATTTCAGCAGACTTAGTCAAATTAAAGATGACTGATTTGATGTCATTCTCGGCATGGATTGGCTTCATTCCTGCTATGCCACAGTCAACTGTAGAAATAGAATAGTCCAATTTCAGTTTTCAAATAAACCCATCCTTGAATAGAAGTGTAGTACTTCGGCGTTCAGAGGCCAGCTTGTTTCCTACCTTCGAGCATGGAAAATGATATCTAAAGGATGTGTATATCATCTTGTTTAAGTTAAGAACACTAGTTCTGAAACTCCCCACCTTGAATCAGTTCCAGTTTTAGGTGAATATTCAGATTTCTTTCTCTAAAATCTTTCAGGAATTCCTCCCGAAAGGGAAATAAATTTCGGCATCAATCTTCTTCCAGATACTCAGCCTATATCTATTCTTCCATACAGAATAGCACCAGCAGAACTCAAAGAACTGAAAGAACAATTGAAGGATCTCTTAGATAATGGATTCATTTGGCCCCCAACATTTCCTCGTAGGGCACTCCAGTATTATTCGTGCACAAAAAAGATAGTTCTCTTAGAATGTGTGTACATTATCGTCAACACAATAAGGTCATGGTCAAGAACAAGTATCCTCTTCCCAGAATCGATGAATTGTCTGAACAACTTCAGGGTGCCAGTTATTTCTCTAAGATTGACCTCAGATCTGGCTATCATCAGCTCAGAGTTAGAGAATGTGATATTCTAAAAATAGTTTTTCGTACTCGGTATGGTTATTTTGAATTCTTTGTTATGTCCTTTAGTCTTACTAATGCCCTAGTAACCTTTATGGACTTGATGAACCTTGTGTTCAAGAAGTACTTGGACATGTTTATCATAGATGATATTCTGGTCTATTCCTGCAGTGAGCGTGATCATGAAGACTATCTTAGAACAGTACTTCAGACTCTCAGAGATCATCATCTACTCGCCAAATTTAGTAAGTGCAAATTTTAGCTAAGGTCAATAGAATTCCTTGGTCATATCATTTCTGGTGATGGCATTAAAGTGTATTATCGAATGACCGAAGTAGTAAGAAACTGGCCTCGTCCTGTCTCTCCATCAGATATCAGGAGTTTCTTGGGTTTGGCCAATATTATAGATAATTTGTTGAGGCATTTTGTTCAATTGCATCCCCTATGTCCAAATTAACACAGAAGAAAGCCAAGTTTTAATGGTCAGATCCTTGTAAGAAGATTTTTTAGAAGTTGAAGACTCGACTCACCTCAGCTCTATTATTAGCTCTTCCAGATGGTCTAGATGGTTTCATAGTGTATAGTGATGCATCCAAGGTATGTTTGGGTTGTGTCTTCATGCATCATGGTAAGGTCATAGCGTACATCTACATGAGAGAAATTATCATTCTTATGATCTTGAGTTAGCATCCATAGTCTTTACCTTGAAGATTTGGAGGCATTATCTATACGGTGTTCATGTAGATATGGTCAGTGATCATAAAAGTCTTCAGTATGTCTTTTCTTAGAAAGATATTAATCTTCATCAGAGAAGATGGTTAGAGCTCTTGAAAGATTATGGCATGAGTGTCTTCTATCATCCGAGTAAGGCCAATGTAGTGGTCGACACTCTCAGTAGAATGTCTATGGGTAGTATTTCTCATGTAGATGACAGTAAGAAGAAGTTAGCTCAAGAAGTCCATCAGCATGCCAGACTAGGCATTTGCTTAGTCGATATAGATGAGGGTGATATATGGGTTTAGAGTAGTTTAGAATCATTTCTAGATTCTGAGATGAAAGAAAAACAAGATAGAGATCCCAGCCTTGTCAAGTTGAAAGAGTCAGTTCAGGATCAGAAAGTAGAAGTTTTCTCCTAAGGGAGAGATGGTGTTTTACGTTGTCAGGGTCATCTCTGTATTCCAGGTGTAGATGACTTAAGGCAGTGAATTTTTGTAGAAGTGCATGGAGCGTGCTACTCTATTCATCCAGGGGCCACAAGGATGTACCACAACTTATAGGAAGTCTATTAGTGGAGTAGGATGAAGAGAGATATTACAGAGTTTGTGGCTAAGTATTCTAGATATCAGCAGGTTAAGATAGAGCATCAGAAGCCTAGTCGTTCTATTTAGGAGTTCATTATTCCTACTTGGAAGTAGGAAGAAGTGAACATGGACTTCGTGACGATTTTCATCGAACTCGTCATCAACATGATTCAGTATGGGTCATTGTAGATAGGATGACCAAATCAGCCCATTTCCTTCCAGTTCATACCTCTTATTTAGCTGAGGATTATGCCAGACTCTACATTAGGGAGTTGTTCAAATTACATGGCATTCTGTTGTCTATTATCTCAGAAAGAGGTAGCCAATTCACCTCTCACTTCTAAAAGCATTCCAAAAGGGTCTTGGTACCCAAGTTTATCTTAGTACAGCCTTTCATCCTCAGATAGATGATCAACCAGAAAGGACATGTGTAATTGATTTCAAGGGTAGTTGGGATGACCACTTTCCTTTGATTGAGTTTGCATAAAATAATAGCTATCATTCCAGTATTCACATGGCTCCATTCAAAGCTCTCTATTGTAGGAGGTATAGATATCCAATTAGTATTTTTGAAGTTATTGATGCCTCAGTTATAGGGCCTGACTTGGTATTCGATGCCTTGAAAAAATTCTAGTTGATTAGAGAAAGAATCTGGGCTACTCAAAGCCAACAGAAGTCTTATACAGATGTTCGTAAAAAAGATCTCGAGTTTAAGATTGGTGACTATGTCTATCTAAAGATCTTTCCCATGAAGGGAGTAAAGTGGTTTGGCAAGAAAGGGAAACTCAGTCCCCAATATGTTGGTCCCTTCAAGATTCTCAGTCACTTTGGCAAGGTAGCCTATGAGCTTGAATTTCCTTTAAATCTAGCCTCAGTTCATCCAGTCTTTTTTGTCTCTTTTCTCAAGAAGTGTATAGGTGACCCATCAGTTGTATACCCTATTCAGAGCACTGATGTTCAAAACACTCTCTCTTCTGAAGAGATTCTATTGAAAATCTTAGACTATAAAACTCGTAGATTAAGGAACAAAGAAGTCCCTCTAGTTAAGTTTCTTTGGTGAAATTAGTTTGTTAAGAAAGCTACTTGGGAAGCAAAGGGTAACATGCATACCACATATCCTTACCTCTTCTCCACCAACTCAGATCAAGCTCAAGGTAACAGTTCCCTTTAAGCTTACTCAGTTCCAAGTTCAGTGTTCATCACAAACTTGGTATGCAGTTTCATGCTCATGTTCCCATTATAAACTTGGTATCAAGTACCATTGCATATTCAGTCATGCACTCATGTATCAGTTAAGTTACGTAATTATGCATCAGACATGCATTCTCATTGTGAGAAACTTAGTTCTTCAGAACACTCAGTCATATATTCATGAATCAGCTACACATGCATCAGATATGTATATTCAGTATTATATGTTCAGGTTGTCGGTCATGTCAGTCATGAGATCATGTTCCAGCTATTCATGTTTAGTATGTACGACTGTCTTTTCTCCCCTCTCAGTTAGTCTCATTTGAGGACGAATGTTCTCAAGGAGGAGATATTGAAATACCCCGTACTTTTTTTAGCTAATTTCATCTCAAAAATGTCTAGTATTTGCTTTTAAATTGAATGATGGTTATTCCATGATGAATTTTTAAGATTTTAACTTTTTGTCATATGGGAAATTCAATAATCTTTCCATCGATATAAAATTCTACTAAATCTGATAATCGGGTAAGACAATTTCAATTTCCCGTCGTAAGACAGCTCCATATTGGTCAGTGGCTATCTCAGCGCATTTTCCTCTATGTCGCTCTAAAGTTCCAGGTTGCAAAATAAGGGGCAATGCAATGGCTCTACGTCGTGCCATCCCTCAGTTTCCCAATAGTCAAATTCTAAATACACGGCGCGATAGCGCCGCATCGCACCAAAGGTCCAATTTGGGAAATTTTTTACTGATGTTACAAGATGCGTCCATGGTTAAAAGGGTCAATTTTCCATTCCTATTTAAGCTCTTTAACATGTGATTCAGCTATTTTTCACCCAAAATATACTAGTTTCTCTCAAGTTTCTCTCAAGAACAACCTAGGGCTTTTCATAGAAGATTCAGAATCAAGAATTTCCTCCATTAATCTTTATGTATTTACAAACCAAGGTATGCATATTATTCATTTATGGACTCCTTTCATCCATGAAGCCCAACAATCCCTTTTCTAAATTCAAGTTTATGGATTTTCTTATGAATTTCATAATTGGGCTGTCTTGTTTATGTGTATAATGAGAAATTGAATTCTACTCCATGTTGGGAGATAAATTCTATGTGGGTTAAATTATTATAGATATAGATTCATGCAAACCTATGACTAAACACTTGAATGATGAAATTAGAATTGAACCATGATGTTTAATTATTGTACAATGATGTTTACTTATACCATGCCTACAATATGTTTGATTAAATGCCTAGATGAAGGAAAAGTTCCTAACTAGCATAATACCATGAAATCCCCATGTATGTACAAGTTATGCCTATCACATGTTCTGATGAAATGCTTCTATAAATATATTATAGATTATGATGTTAGTTATATGTTCAAGTAAGTTATGCTTGGTCAGACTCCTTCCATCGAGTCCTAGGGGTATGCGTACCCGAAATAGTAGCTATGTGCCTAGAGTCATGTCATGTTTTTACGATACTCTCAGTCAAGCTATGATCCTTACACTTCAGATAGTCTTATGACTCAGGAAATCTCCATGATCTCATGAACTCAGTCAGTTGTCAGATATCAGTAGTATTCCATCAGTCAATGAAATTTAGTAAGTCAGCCCGTGTTCAGTTCAGTGAATCATATTCAAAGTCTATTCAGATAGGAGTGGAAATTAGCACCGAGTAAACCCAAGGATGGGAACACACACTATCAGATGAGGGTGTGATTCTTAGAAGTCATCCTTGTATTCCAGAACTATGTAGCCAGCATAGGTTGAGACATCAACACTATTCGATAAGGGTTGATTAGGTGGATAAGCACTGTCAGATAAGGGCCCCACCATTCTCGTATAGGGGATAATATCAGATCAGGGTCGCCCACAGCTTGTCCTTACCGGTGGCACAGTATTGACACCCTTCCAATTAGGGTTTCATATTGGACCCCAATTCAGCCATAATGGCGTATCAGGGGCCTATCGGTTAGATAGATACTTCCCACAGTTTCATGTTACAAATCAGGACAGTCAGATATAGTCAATAAGTATCAGTAATAGAAATCAGATAGTTTTTCATATTTTAGGACTGTCAGATACAGTCAACTCAGATACAGTATGGGACTCAGCTAGTTTCATTAGATTTAGGACTGTCAAATAGAGTCACTCATGTTATCAGTTATATTCAGATTCAACAATCATGTTATCACAGTATTAGTGTCAGTTGTTATGTCTCATGTATGTATTCTCACTCTTATGATAGTTAGTCAGTTATTATTATTGTTCATACATATGAACCCCATGTATTCATCCTACCTCACATGCATACCAATACATTTAAAGTACTAACGCATTTGAGCTATGATGTCTTATACCATAGGTTCAGAGACACGAGCTCTAGAGAAACAGTAGATTCTAGATATCCACAGACAGACTTAGAAGTGAGTCCTCATCTTTCGAGGATATGATTATTTCCCTATTATCTCATTAATCAGTTTATTAGTTGGATTTATTTAGGGACATGTCCCATCAACTCCTTACTCAAACAGTTCTATCAGTTAGAGGGTTTCTAGACTCATGTTTCAGACTTTAGTATGTTTAATTTTGTTTTGGGTATCCTATTACCCCACACAAATGTTATATCATTCAGATCATGTTCAATATTGAACCTTATGGCCTTTCAGTTCATGTTTCTGCATTATAAAGTATTTTATGCAGTATATAGGTACAAATATCAGTCATGGGTTAGCTTGTGGTCCTTCGGGGTCATGAGCACCATGTACATTTCGAGTACCAGATTTGGGGCGTTACAATTCAATACTAGGTTCGCTAGGGAAAAAAGCTATTGGTTATTTTGGGTAGCCATGGATTGGGCTATCTCTATGAAGGCAGCCCTAAATTTAGCATGGAAGACCTGCTTATTTAGAGGGTCTTCTAGGATATGTGGCGGTGCTGGTTGGTACCCATTCATTCTTCCGTTAGCCTTTCTAGGAGGCATTTTATATAAATTGGTAGAGGATGAGTTAGAAGAGGAAACACAAGGTAGCTCATGCTCCATCGCTAACATAAATAATGAAAGAAGTGAAACTTTCCTAAAATGTTTCATACCTGTGACGCACTTCACACCCACGAACAAGACTCTACTTAACGCGACTTTTAGATACCTTAGGACACTTTAAACATTGTGCTCTAATACAAAGTTTGTCATGATCTGACACTACCCCCTACCAGTAACACAGTTCTTAGAGTCACAAGTGACCCCAAGGTAATCCATGGTCTGGTACCTCTATGAACACTAGAGAAAATAACAAAATATTGGGCAAAAGCTAAATTAGAAAAGTTGATAATAAGTAGTGATAGAAATAATATCAATCATGCCTAATTATCTGATAAAAAAAAAACTTAAAATATGTCTGACTGTCTGAAAGCCTCTAAAACATGGAGAGTTGATGGGACAAACCCCTAACTAACTCTAACTAACTAAAATGAGATAAAATATTTAAGGTGACAATTGATAACCCATCCTCAAAGAATGATGACTCACCATAACTACTTTTGAGTGGCATAGAAATTAACTAGGCGCGATCTGAGAACTGAGTGTTCGAACCTATTTTATAAGAAATATAGTGCTAAAGAAAGTATGTGATCAATACTTTGAATGTACTTAGTATACAGTATGGGAAGGATAATTGGTATTACTAATCATGAAAGCATGTACATGTAAACTGAATGCAAGACCGAGTATAAACATATATTTAATATAACTTAATACAAGGTCATGCTTATCTGAGCTGAAACATAAAATAAATATAGAAATATTGAAATTGAACTGGAGATAATGGGAGCTAACTACAACTGGCATGCCCCAATCTGAGAAAAATTAGGGTACAATCTATAACTCCAATTAGATGGGTTCTAGTACATTGTCAGGATACCAACACTGGC
The DNA here is from genome assembly GCF_002878395.1 of Capsicum annuum. NCBI lineage: Eukaryota > Viridiplantae > Streptophyta > Magnoliopsida > Solanales > Solanaceae > Capsicum > Capsicum annuum. The sequence continues at coordinate 91,706,552 of NC_061120.1, read as the reverse complement.
TGGTGTGGATCCACTAAACTAATGTCCCAATAGACTAGGGTGTCATGCCTCTACTGATTGAGGACCCTTTATAACCTATAGTGTTAACATAGTTCAAGAACTTAGGGACTATTACTAATAACTCATGCCTAACTTACGGGGGATCCATTATCCTGCGTTCACTCAGTGCTAAGTATTACTCCCAACATAGTGACACTGAAGTATAAATTGAAACATGAACTGATAACTATATGCTCAAGTTATGGTACTCTAAATTTAACAATACACATATAATATAAACTTCGCAATAACATGTAAGCTGATATATGCATGAGTTCCTAAGTATCGGGTGTTCATAACCCACTAGCATATACTAATACAATGAAACATGATAAGGATCAAACTAATCATTGTATGGAAAATCATGAATAGTACTCAATGTTTCAATAACTAATCATTTTATGGACAAGTAAAATTATCAAACATATGGAAACACAATTCTTATGGGGAAGCATATTTTCATGGTTCATAACCATAACAACTAAGATATGGTTGATAAATCTCATATTGACTTAGAACTCAATTAAAAGGAGAAAAGGGTTTGTATTTGTAAATTAAGAAAGTTCTTAGGACTCAATGGATGAAAGGTACCTACTGATGAAACCCCATACGCCTAAAGGAAAACTCCTTAGGTGAATTTCTTAGGATTGAACTTAAACTTGAAGAACCCTAACTGCCTTTGGGGAGAGGAGAAAATTTCCTCTCTTAATACCTCTAGGTGGAAATATGATTAAATCATAGATTTGGGGTCCTAATCATATACGAAATTCCGCTCCCAATCATTACGAATCACCTGGCTACTCATTATGACTGGTCACGAGTCGTGGTCTGAGTCGTAACGTAAAATCCCGAGGTCTTGCATCCTTTTTGTTATGACTACTACTCATTTCATAATGACTCATTACTGCTAACTGTGAGTCGTTAGGTGGATTTGTAATCTAGGACTTAGTTTTTAGATCCTATACTATTCAGATAATAGGTACAGACAATGACCTGCAATGTCTGATAATGAGTCATGTGCTGGAGTCGTTACCATTGGACTGGGATTTGGGCTAAACACTATTATAACAATAAGTCCCTTCTAACAACTCTTTGTTAGTGGTGACGGCTCTAGGGTGGGGTCTTTATCACTAGGCTTAAAACTGAGGATCCTTACTGTTGTGATGACAACTCTTTTTTACAACTCGTTACATCTAGTAATGGTTCATCACATGAGTTGTAGCCACTGGCAGCTGACTAATACTTAAGGAAACATTTGAATAACTTTTTGTCATGATATAAGATTAAGGCGAGACTTGTGGCATTGGAATACACACTTAATGGCCCATCCTTTGATGGGTCTAGTGCTTGATAATTTGGTGATATTAAATCCTGGTAGTATATATTTCATAACCTCGGGTATTTGTGAGGAATAATTTTCTTAAGAACACACGGTGAATTCGGTCGACTTAAACCTTCTAATCTTCATTTTTTTCAAAATGTTTGGTTTTAATATTTCTCATAAATATTTTGAACTTCTTTATTCTTCTTGAACTTGTTGTTGAAGTTCATTTTGTAAATACATATTTTATTTTATTTAATAAAATACTGAAAATCAAGAAGGGAGGGGTGAATTTAAAATTTCTATGAGTCAACTGTTGAGTCTTCTTAGTTGACTTGCCTGCAAATCAATGTACTTCACAAACCAGATTAGATTTAAATAAATAGATAAGTAAATAAATGAATGGAAATAAGAACACAAAGATTTATCCTATTTCAAAACACCAGTGTGATGCCTATTTACAATCCCTTTGGGTTTCAAAGTTTTCCTTCGATCTTTCCAAGTTGGGATCGAGTACAATGATGATAAACAAGTTCTGGAGACTTATTTTATTCTTCAAATCTCGGGACACAGCCTCAGTTTGTATTACAAAGTTGACTCAATCCTATTCTTTGTATGACTATTGTAGACTTAAGAAGTACAAAGCTTTATGAGACTAAGATTGAGACACTTTGAGATTCTCTTTGAAGTTGCGTAGTTGCTTCAATCTTCAATCTTTCTATTTGTATTCTTCGACAGCTCCATCTTCTTCTCTTCATATGGAAACCCAAGATATTTCATCCTTAATTGAGGAATGTTGTCGTATAGTATGTCCATACATGACATTTATTCACATCCGTATTATATACGTCTGTGTTCTTCTTTTATTTTGCTCCTGTATTGATTGATGTTATTCCCATATTTTGTTCCAGTTAAGTCACTGTTGAGTGCTTTCTTCTCCTTTGCAATATTTTCTTGAATATCCTAAATTGATGTGGTGATTAATGTTATTCCAAATTCAGCACTGACTATTTTGTTGTTGGATTCTTTATTCCTTTTACAAGATGTTCTTGGATATCTTGAATTGATTTACTAGAGATTCTGGAATCTCTTTTGATCTTATACATCTTTTATGTATCCTACAAGTTATTTGTTTATTATTCGTCCTTATTAAAACATATATTGAGAGTGTGGGGATAACAATCTCCCCTTTTTTTATAATGACAAATAATAAACATCAGTTGACTTTTCTATTTTTGCAGTAAATTTGCTCCCTCTTTCATGTTGATCATTGTGATTTGGAGCATCATTTGACTCTTATCTTTGCAGTCAACTTGATCCCCCTTTCTTGTTGATTCTTATGATTTGGGGCATCAGTTGACTCTTATATTTTTAGTTAACTTGCTCCCCCTAACTTGAAGGCCTGGTCTGATATTCCTACTTTCTCCTCCTTTTGGCATAGTAAAAAAAAATAGCACACAAATAGAGAAAACCACATAGCATATATACCAAGGAGTAGTTAAGCAGTGTTTTAACCAAAAACAAAATATGTAATATTATCTTATAATCCAAAACAAAAGGGACAGGACCCCCTTTTGAATAGAAGTCATCAAAGTTATCTTTTGGCATGGAAATATGTGAGGGTATTGTGCATGTTGTGACAGAGTCGTTCATATGATTTATCCATATTCATAGAGAAGGAGGAATAAGAGTTTTGGACAGAGATAGCAAGGTCATTGTTGGAGGAGTTGACTTTAGTTTTGAGATATTCTAAGCATTAGAACTCTTTAGCGAACAATTTGATGCCCTCTAGATTAAACTCGTCAATGGTCAACCTCACCCTGCTTATGTCAGAGTTGGTATCCTTTCCAAGATGTAGCAATATGGAAGTCTACTCCTGAAGCAGCACCACTTCTTCCTCGATTGTCTACGTACAATTCTTAAGTTCTTCTAATTCCTTTAACAAATGGAACATGGAGTTAAATATGGGCTTTCTTACCTTGGGGAGATCAAATTTTTCTCTGGCGGAATCTTTTCTGCACCACTCATCATCTACTAAGGTGTATCCTATCTTATTGAAGGCCTTTGAATCATATGTGGCAGATATTTCCATGGGTATGCAGACAGGTCGATGGAGTAGTATTGGAGAACCCGGATGATCAATAATTTGTAAGGTAGGTTGGCGGGAGCATGAGCATCTGTAGCACTCTTACATATGTATTCACAGAACCAGGTTGCCCAATCAATTTTATATTTTTTCACAAAACAGTAGAGAACAAACACATCGTGTCAAGTAATGTTACTAAGGGAAACTTTTTTGGGGATTAGGGTGGTGGCGATGATATGATCCAGAATGTGATACTTAAAACAGAGAGAAAAAGGACCAAAACTAGATGATGCAGTGTCTGGATCAGACACAACCTATTTGGCCTCCTCAAAACTAACTTCAAACTCGTCAAGCTAAGATCTATTCATAAAGGGAATTTCTCCAAAGAATATCGTACCAAACACTTTTTCAAAGAGAAAGTCATTTAGATTATTCTTGTGCCTAGTACAAGAGTTTCTAACTCACCACTATCAGGAGAGATATGGAGATTCTCATAGAGCATGCAAACTGGGTGTTCATACACTAGTAATCCACAAAGACGAAAATCCAATGATAAGTCTGGAAATTTAAAGAATGAACTTACATTTTAGTGTGCTTCTTTCAACTGGCAGAGATTCACAATATGCCTGGGTATAACATATTGATTCTTAAAAGAAAAGAACTTTTCTTTTTGCATACCAGTCAAAACTTATGCATGTATTCTAGAAGAAGAGGATCCAAGAAAAGTGAGCGAGGTTTTTTTATTGAGGAAGTGCGACTTAGAGAAGGGCATTTTTTAGTTACAGATAACTGTTGAGAATCGGAAGAGGATTCATCAAATGACTCAGAGATAAGGACATAGTTATCAGATAAAAGGATAGAAAGAGTTTTGAATAGATTAGCCATGGAGCAAATTTTGGTCATTTAGTAAAGAGGGGTCTGACAAGGGTATTTTAAAGAGATGGAGAGGAAGATGAAGGGTTAGAAGAGGAAGAAAGGGGAAATAAATGTAAAAAAGATGAAGAGAACGAGGTGGCTGTTAAGGTGAAAGGGTGGAAGAAGGGGGTATTGGGAAGGTTTGAAATTAGAGGGACAGTAAATGAGGCATAAAGCGGGGGAAGAATAATGATGAATCCTTTTTAGAAGAGGTTTACCCAAAATATGATTTTTCTCTTTTTTAAAATAAAATAATTATGTAAAAAAATAGGCAAAACATTTATACATCATTAATGCTAATAACACCGAGTCTATTTTGAAGAAAACAAATCTTTGTTCAAGCAGGGGCTTAGTAAAAATATCTACCAATTGATTTTCAGAATCAACAAAATTTAGGGATAAATCACCATTTTCTACATAATTACAAATAAAATGATGTTTAATATCAATATGTTTAGCCTTAGAATGATGCATAATATATTTCAACACACTAATAGCACTAGTGTTGTCACACATTATAGGAACAAATTCAAATGATAAATAAAAATATAGTAGTTAATGCATAATCCATGAAATTTGAGTATCACAACTTTCAATGGCTATGAATTCAGCTTTTGTTGTTGACAAGATAGCTGAAGTTTGTGTCTTACTATTCCATGACATTAAAGCATCACCAAGAATTTGGCATGTTGCACTAGTGCTTTTTCTATCATTCTTATAAACTGCAAAGTCAGCATCTAAATATCCAATTAAATCAAAGTGAGTAGAGTGAGAATACCATAATATGGTGTGTTGTATTCCAATGAGGTATCGAATGATTTTTTTATGGTAGTCAGATGAGACTCTTTGGGAACCGACTAGAACCTTGCACACTTACATACATTGAACATAATGCCTAGTCGACTGGCGGTCAAGTAGAGAAGTGATCAAATCATTCCTCTATATGTCTTTTTATCAACATCTTTTCTACATGATTCTAAGTTAAGACTTGTGGATGGACTCAATAGAGTTCCATAGGCTTTTTCCATTTCCATGCCAAACATTTTTATGAGTTCCTTTTTGTACTTGGCTTGACTGATGAATGTTCTTTTGGGTGTTTTCTTTATTTGTAGTCCCAACAAAAAGTGATCTCTCCTATAAGGCGCATTTCAAATTCTCCTTTCATCAAATTAGCAAAATTATCATACAAGGAGATGTTAGGAATACCAAAAATAATATCAATGTAAATTTGCACAATGAGAAAATTTGGGTCAAGCTTTTTTATGAACAAAGTTGTCTCAATTTTGCCTCTTTGAAAATTATTATTTAGCAAGAAAGTACTCAATCTCTCATACCAATTCTTGGGAGCTTGTTTGAGACCATAGAGTTCTTTGGATAACTTAGAAACATGATTTGGATAAGTAGGATTTTCAAAATCGGAGGTTTGTTTTACAAAAACATCTTCATGAATAAATCCATTTAAAAAGGCACTTTTGTCGTCCATTTGATATAACTTAAGACATTTGAAAGCAACTAAAGCTAATAAAATTCGAATTGATTCTAACCTTGATACAGGAGCAAAGGTTTCATTATAATCAATACCTTCTGGTTGAGAGTATCCTTGAGCTACAAGTCTGGCCTTGTTTCTAATAACCTTACCTTCCTCATTCAATTTGTTTCAGTTGACCCATCTACTACAAATTATTGAGCAGTTCTTGGGTCTTTCAACAATAGTCTTGACTTGGCTTCATTTGAATTGAACCTATTCTCCCCACATGGACTTGACCCAAAATTCATATATGAGGGCCTCATCAGTTTTCTTCGATTCAATTTGGCATACAAGGGCAACAAATGTTTACTTTCTCAATGATGCTCTTGTCTACATCCTATCATTTGGATTTTAAATGATGAAATTATTTGGATATCTAGCATTGTCTTTTCATTCTCTTGGAACACTTGGTTTGACTATCTACTGCGGGAGTCGACTCTGGATGGGATGCAGTTGACTCATCTTATGATAGCTCAGGAGTTATATTGGTATTAGCTCCAAATTGTAGATCACTCACCTGTTCTTCAACAATGCTTAAACTAATAGGAGGGTGATTAGTTTCATAAAATACAACATGCATAGATTCTTCAACACATAGTATTCTTTTATTGTAAGCCTTATAGGAGCGACTAGTGGGAAAGTACCCAAGAAATTATCACAACCCGAGCCAGGCCCTGGCCGTGATAGGCATACCAAACCATAGTGGCCCGAGCCCTCTTTTCTTTCTGACAACTATGTTCATCATTCAAACAATATAAGAGATGCGGAAGTTTTAGCATACGGTCACATGGTTATTATAATAAATCAACTGAACAATTTCAAAGATGAAATTTCAAAAATACTCCCTACAGTACTTAACATCATTCTGTGAAATCTCTAATACATCAAAACCAATATCTTACTTAAAACTGGGACAAGGCCCCCAGTTGGACTAATACAATAATGAAATGAAAATACTCTAAGAATGGCCTTCCAAAGTAAGGGAGGCTCACCAACTGCACACTTCTATCTGTTAAATCTACGGTCTAGCGGGACCCCTGGACTGAGCCTCAAACCCTAAAATATAGGGGGTCAATATAGAAGTTTTGGTATGCATAGTATTCCAAAAACAAAATATAACTTTTATACAATGTAGGTGAGAGCCATTATAAAACAAGTTAACGAGAAATCATTTGAAAACACAAGGGCATAGTATAATGATTTTTGACAATAATGTAACACTATTGAGCTAGATGGTACACCATACAATCTCACATTTTCACCGACTGCCAAATCTCGGTTGCCACCAAGATTGGAGTACTAGTGAGGGAAAGACACACAAGATCACACAGCAGGGTACCACAATAGGTCGTGGTTGGGATTAAGATCACAAATCAGGGCTCCTAACCATAGGTCCCGAGTTGGGATGACATAGTACTAGGTACATAAGATCACATAGCAGGGAACCAATTCCCGTGTCGGCAAATCACAGTTTCCAGCATAGAGTTATCTGACTCGTGCTTTCTTTGGGTAACCATCTAACTCATACTAATCAAGTTTTAAGAATGATATAAGTAAAACAGGCATCATGCTCACAACATTCTTTTCATTCGAGGAAATTCCTCCGTGGGGTATCGTCAGACCCCGACTTGCAAGTCATCATTACTACATCAATTCTCAAAATTTCTTATGCAAATCATAGTGTGGAAACCAACAAGACTCCCATAAACCAACAAATTCATAATGATTCCCAACACGTAATAGTCAAGAAACTTCATCATTTATAAAGTAGTACAATAGTGGATGTAAAACTCATGCTCTCAGTAGTTTATTAATAGTATAATATGGAGTACATAAAACATTATCATGGAAATTAAGAGATTCACAACTCATGTTCATAATACCTTTCAAAATTCAAATCACATGTCTACCATTTCAACAATTAATATATATAAGCAAACAACCCCATGATTTTTCAATACTCTTCTCAAAACTATATCACAATGCATGCTTTTTGTGTTAAAATAAAATGCCACTTATAATTGCATACATAATTAATTATTACAAATCTTGTTTAAATGCATATCAAAATCATGCGCACGAGATTAGGACAACCCCACATACCGTATTTTGTTAATTAAAGAGAGAAACCTGAATCTTAATTGGGTCTTTTGGAGTTTTTGACCTTGAGGATGAACTTTGATCTCAAGAGAAGGAACTAGGATTTTTATGTGACATAATAAGAGTAGTTTTTGATGTATTTTTCTCCAAAAATAATTTAATTTCATGTTTGGGCAAATTAGGGTGAAGAAAAATGACTCATTTTCCCTTAAAATATTATAGCTTGACTGCAGAACAATGCACGAGCTGGACTAGCCAGGGTGCTGCGGGCTCTGGAGCGCCGCTCTTGGAGAGAAGTCATGGCCTCCATCGCAGCTCACCCAGGTGACGTATTGGGCAGGGCGCCACAGGAATATCGCCCTGAGCTGCTGTGTTGGGGTACCAAACATGCCCTTACGCTTGTCTGAAAATTCCAAAACCTACCTGAGATGTACTATTGATTTCCTCAATCATGAATCAACTTAAATTAATTTTTTAGGTTGGGAAGGTCGAAAATAAAATCATCAAAGATTAGGAGCTCAAAATGTGACAGTCCTTTTCTTAACATTTAGAAAGAAAAAATATCATTCAAGTTGTCAGCTCATTAAGCATGCTACAAAGTTATATCAAGTCGTGAAAATTATGGGGTGTTATATTATCCCCCCTTGCAATCATTCATCCCCAAATGATGGCTTAGAACTCAGATAAGCACGATTTTAAGAACTAAATGGAACAAAAAGAGCAGTATAGGATTTGTACCTTCTAAATCATCATCCATGGTTTCGAAAAGAGTTAGGTACCTCACCCGCATATCATCTTTTGATTCCTAAATAGCCTCCTCGACTTTTTTATTCCTCCATATCACCTTAACTGAAGCTATTTCCTTACTCTTCAACTTTTGAACTTGGCGATCAAAGATTGCAATGGGTTCTTCCTCGTATGACAAGGAGTCTTTCACATTGATCTTCTGTATAGGCAACACTAGGGAATGATCTCTAATACAATTCTTCAACATAGATACATAAAATACAAGATGAACAAAAGCCAGATTTGTGGGCAACTATAACTTATAAGAGACCCCACCTATCGTTCTCACAATCAGATATGGTCTTATAAAGCGAGGACTCAATTTTTCCTTCTTCTTAAATCGCATAACTCCCTTCATAAGGGAGACTTTTATAAATACCGAATCAAAAACCTCAGATTCTAGCTCCCTTTTTCTAACATCGACATTGGACTTCTGTCGAATCTGAGCTATCTTAAGTCATTCTCTAATGATTTTCACCTTCTCCACTGCTTGATAAAAAATATCATGCCCAAATAATCAGGTTTTACCCACTTCATACCACCCAATTGGTGATTTATATCTCCTTCTATAAAATGCTTCAAAAGGAGCCATTTGAATACTGGCATGGTAGCTATTGTTGTAGGAAAACTCTATCAATGGTAAATGATCTACCCAACTACCCTTGAAGTCAATTACACAGGCTCTTAACATATCTTCAAGGGTCTGGATGGTGTATTTCACTTGTCCATCGGTTTGAGGGTGGAAGGCAGTACTCAGGTTCACCTGGGTACCTAAGCCCCTCTAAAAAGATTGCCAAAATTGTAAAGAAAATTTCTCACCTCGATCGGATATAATGGATATTCGTGCCCCATGCAAATGAAATATTACCTCAATGTACAGATTGGTATAATCATCTCCCGAATGGTTAGTCCTCACAGGCAGAAAATGAGCTGACTTGGTCATCCGGTCTATAATCACCCAAATAGAATCATATTATTTTCGGGACCTTGAAAGTCCCATGATGAAATCCATACTGATCATCTCCCACTTCCACATAGGCAAGGTTATCTCTTGAGAAGTACCACCTATCCTCAAGTGTTCCACTTTGACTTGTTTACAATTTAAACACTTAGAAACAAAATCAACAATATAATGCTTCAAATTATTCCACCAATATATAGCCTTAAGGTTATGATACATTTTAGTAGAGCCTGGATGAACAATATACCTTAAAGTGTAAGCTTCATCAAGAATCCTTTCTCATAAACCATCCGTATTCGATACACGTAATCTACCCTGATACCTCAAGATCCTATCACCTCCGATTTCAAACGCCATCACTTTCTATTGACCCACATCATTTTTAATCTGCATTAAGATAGGGTCTTCAGCCTACTTCTCTCCTTAACTTCAGCACATAGGAAAGATTTAACTATCTCATGAACAATTACTCTTCCATCTTCGGAATCCAGGAGTCGAACCCCTCGATTTGTAAGCCGGTAAATATCCTTCACTATCTCCCTTTTTCCTTCCTTAATATAAGAAAGAATACCCATAGAAAATCAATTGAGGGTACCGGCTACCATATTCGCCTTTCCCGGATGATAGTGAAGGCTTATGTTATAATCTGTCAACAGTTCTAACCACCGCCTTTGCCTAAGATTCAACTCTTTTTGTGAAAAGACATACTGTAAACTTTTATAGTCAGTAAAAATATCAATGTGTACCCCATAAAGATAGTGCCGCCAGATCTTAAGTGTAAATACCACAGTCGCTAACTCCAAGTCATAGGTGGGGTAATTTCGCTCATGCACCTTTAATTGTCTATATGCAAAAGCTACCACTTTACCATGCTGCATAAGTACATACCTAAGTCCCACCCAGGATACATCATAGTACACAACAAAACCCTCTGTACCGTCAAGAAGGATCAAAATAGGTGCAGTAGTCAATCTGTCTTTTAACTTCTCAAAACTATTCTCGCAAGAGTCAGACCACACAAATTTTACCTTTTTCTGGGTCAAACTGGTAAGTGGAGCAGCTATGGAAGAAAAACTCTCTATGAATCTTCTGTAATAACATGCCAAACCAAGAAGCTCTGAATGTCTGTTGGAGTCGTGGGTCTGGACCATTTACTTACTACCTCAATCTTTTGGGGATCAACTTTAATTCCCCCGCTAGGCACAATATTTCCCTAGAAAGCAATAGCATTAAGCTAGAATTCACACCTGGAAAACTTTGCATTCAATCTATGATCTTTGAGGGTCTGAAGGATAATTCAGAGGTGACTGGCATGATCCTTCTCACTCTTATAATAAATTAAAATGGCATCAATAAAGACTATGACAAACAGATCTAGAAACTGGTTGAACACCCTATTCATTAGGTCTATGAAGGCTGCAGGGGCGTTAGTCAATCTGAAGGACATGACTAAGAATTCATAATGACCGTATTGGGTTTGGAAAGATATTTTAGGAATGTCAGCCTCCATAACATTCAACTGGTGATACCCCCAAATAAAGGTCTATCTTGAAAAAATACCTAGCACCAAAAAGTTGGTCAAAGAGATCATCAATTTTTGAAAGAGGGTATTTGTTCTTAACAGTGACCTTATTCAGTTGATGGTAGTATATACATATGCAGAGGGAGCCATATTTATTATGCACGAAGAGTACAGGTGCATCCCAAGGAGAAACACTAGGATGGATAAAACCCTTGTCAAGAAGATTTGCTAATTGCTCTTTCAAATCTTTTAACTTAGCAGGAGCCATTCTGTATGGCGGAATGAAAATAAGATGGGTGTTTGGCAATAAATCAATACCAAAATCGATATTCCTATTAGGTGGTATCCCTAGAAGATCATCAGGAAAAACTTCCAAAAATTTGTTGACTATGGGGACAGGCTGGAGAGAAAGACTTTCCGTATTAGAATCTTTTACTCAAATCAGATAATACAAACAACCTTTAGATATAAGTTTGTGGGATCTAAGGTAAGAGATGAATTTCCCCTTAGGTTCCAAAGAATGACCCTCCTATTCTATCACTGGTTTATTCAAAAAAGAGAAAGTAACCTTTCGGGTTCTACAATCTAGCATGATGTAGCACAAATGGAGACAATCCATCCCTAAAATGGCATCAAAATCAACCATATCAAGCTCTACTAGGTCAGCCGTAGTATTACGAATATAGACAGAAATGACACAATTTTTGTACACCCTCCTAACCATAATAGAGTCACCAATAGGAGTAGAAACAGAAAAGGGTTTTGAAATATTCTTAGGATCAAAACCAAAACTGACTGCCACATATGGGGTCAGATAATGCAAGATAGACCCTGGGTTAAGTAACACTTATACATTACGGGAAAATATTTGCAACATACCCGTGACCACATCTTGTGAAGCCTCTGCATCCTGGTGATTGGACAAAGCATACAATTGATTATGACTGCTTCCAGTAGCTCTGAAGTAGCACCTTTAGGAGAAGGATCTATGAAGGCGGATTGGGACTTATCCCCCCTGCATTACCTCCAATAGAAGGGCAATCTCTCTAAATGTGGTCCACCTGGCCGCAGGAGTAACAATTCCTCCTCTCGAAGTAACATTTCCCCGAGTGATTCTTTCCACAAGTACTATAATAGAGAAATGATTTTGTGGGCTGTGTCATGCTCCCCTGGGAACAGGTGTCCTGCATCCTCCAACCACTATTAACCTAAGGACTAAAGGGATACTGATCACATGGAGGCTTGGGCGCTGGGGCACTGACCGAAGGTTGTTCATTACCCTAAATCTTTTTCTTTGATCACCTGTTACCCAAATCTCCATCTAGACATTGGCTCTAGTGATGATCTGAATATCTGGCCCTCTTGGCCTGCCTGTCTTTCTCCCTTGCTTATACAACCCACTTTTTCTAATCCTCAACCTGCTGCATATGAACAGACAATCGGAAGAAGTCCATATCTCTGTTCAATATTGAACCTTTGCACTCCAACACCAAGTCATCCGAAAGACCGGATGCAATCTTTTTCATATGATCCCTCATGTTTCTTGCTAATTCTGGAGTATAGCAGGATAGTTGATTAAATTTTAGGGTGTACTCTTTGACGCTCATCTTCCCTTGTTTCAATTTTATAAACTCTTTAGCCTTGGACTCTCTCAATTCCTCGGGAAAGAATCGATCCAGGAAGGCTTCCACAAATTCACTCCACACAAAAGGCTCAGCACTATCTCCCCTCAAATCTTCCCACTTATTGTACCACTGACTTTTTACCTCCTTTACTTAATAAGCCGCTAGTTCAACCCTTTCCACTTTATCCGCATGCATCACTCAAAAAATTTTCTCCATCTCATCTATAAAATCTTATGGATCCTCCTAAACCTTTGTACCTGTAAACTTAGGCGGGCAACCTCATAAACTTACCCACCCGTGTAGTCTCGGATGCACTAGACACAGACCCAACATCCTTTAACTATCGAGTCTGTGAAGCCACCAGCTATGTAATCATATACATCAACTGTCTAAACTTAATATTTGATACCTCTTTCTGGAAAGGTTGGGTATGGTTATTCCCAGACCGAGGAGCCTTAGGTACCCTGGGTGGACTGGTCTGAACAGGAGGGACTCCTCAAATAGTAACAAATTCAAGAGTGTGAGTCCTATTACGTGTCCTCATCCCATGGGTAGGACTAACATATTCAATTTGGATGTTCTGTTCAATAGAGCGACGTGGAGGAATGATAGCTTTTCTGAAATACATAAGACCATTGATTAGAGGATATTCAGACTCTACAGCATGAACTAAATCACAAAGAAGGGAAACATTCCTAAATGCCTAGTAACCTCCTGCCTGTAAGTGTGGCAGCTACACACCCATAAATAAGACTCTACCCAACGCGATTTCATAGACACCCTGGGACCATGAATTGTACTTTGATACCAAGTTTGTCACGACCCCGGCTAGGCCCTGTCCATGATAGTCATCCCGAACTGTGGTAGCCCGAGCCCTTTTTTCTTTCTGGCAACCATGTACATCATTCAAATAATATAAGAGATGCAGAAGTTTAAACATACGGTCACATATTCATTATAATAGATCAACTGAACAATTCCAAAGATGAAATTTCAAAAATACTCCCAACAATACTTAACATCAGTCTGCAAAATCTCTAATACATCAAAACCAACATCTTACTTAAAACTGGGACAAGGCCCTCAGTTGGACAAACACCATAATGAAATGACAATACCTTAAGAATGGCCTTCCAAAGTAAGGGAGGCTCACCAACTGCACACTTCTGTCTGTTAAATCTACGATCTAGCAGGATCCCTGGATAAGCCTCAGACCCTGAAATATAGGGGGTCAATACAAAAGTACTGGTACGCATGGTAATCCAAAAACAAAATACAACTATTATACAATGTAGGTGAGAGCTACTATAAAACATGTTAAAGCAAAATTATTTGAAAACACATGGGCATAGTATAATGTTTTTCGACAATAATTCAACACTATTGAGCTAGACGGTACACCCTACAATTTCACATTTTCATCGACTGTCAAATCTCGGTTGATGCCAAGATTGGAGTACTAGTGAAGGGAAGACACGCAAGATCACATAGCAGGGTGCCACAACCCCAATCAAGTCAATATGTCATGGTTGGGCTCAAGATCATACAACAGGGCTCCTAACCATAGGTCCCAAGTTGGGATAACATAGTACTAGGTACGTAAGATCACATAGCAGGATACCAAGTTCCCGTGTTGGCAAATCATGATTTCCAGCATAAAGTCATCCAACTCATGCTTTCTTTAGGTAACCATCAAACTCACATCAATCAAGCTTTAAGTATGATATAAGGAAAACACGCTTCATGCTTACAACATTCTTTTCATTCGAGGCAATTTCTCTACGGGGTATCGTCATACCCCAACTTGCAAGTCATTAGTACTACATTAATTCTCAAAACTTCTTATTCAAATCATAGTATGGACACCAACAAAGCTCCCATACACTAACACATGTATAATGATTCCCAATACGTAATAGTCAAGAATTTTCATTATTTATAAAGTAGTACAATAGTGGATGTAAAACTCATGCTCTCAGTAGTTTATCAATAGTATAATGTGGAGTACATAAAATATCATCATGGAAATTGAAAGATTCACAACTCATCTTCATAACAACTTTTAAAATTCAAATCACATGTCCACCATTTCAACAATTAAGATATATAAGCAAACAACCCCATAATTTTTCAATATTCTTCTTAAAACCATATCACAGTGCATGCTTTTTGTGTTAAAATAAAACCCCACTTATTATTGCATACATACTTAAGTAATTATTAAAAATCTTGTTTAAATTTGTATCAAAATCATGCCCATGAGATTAGGACAACCCCACGTACCTTATTTTGTTAAGTAGAGAGAGAAACCTGAATCTTAATTGAGTTTTTTGGAGTTCTTGACCTTGAGGATGAACTTTGATCTCAAAAGAAGGAACTGGAGTTGTGATTTGAGATAATAAGAGTAGTTTTTTATGTGTTTTCCCCTAAAATTATTTAATTTCATGTTTGGGCGAATTAGGGTGAAGAAAAGTAACCTATTTGCCCTTTAAAATGTGGATCTTGACTATAGAAAAATGCACGGTCTGGACAAGCCAGGGCACCACGGGCTTTGGAGAGTTGCTCTGGGTAAGATGTTGTGGCCTCCATCGCGGCTCACCCAGGTGCTGGACTGGGAAAGGCATCGCGGGCATATCACCCCAAGTTGCTATTTTGGGGTACCAAAGATGCCCTTACACTTGTCCAAAAATTCTGAAACACACCTGAGATATACTATTAACTTCCCCGATCATGAATCAAATTAAAAATTAACTTTCTAAGGTTGAGAAGGTCAAAAATAAAATCATCAAATATTAAGACCTCAAAATGTGACTAAGTCCTTTTCTTAACACTTAGAAATAAAAACATCATTCAAGTTTTCATCTCATTAAGCATGCTACAAAGTGATATTGAGTCGAGAAAATTATGGGGTGTTATAGAAAAGTACCTTTGTCACTTCATGGATTGATTTTTCTCAGGTTTTTCTTACTATTTTTATGGATGAAACATTTTCATCCAAAAGGATGAAAGTAGATAATGCTTGGATTCTTCCCTCTCCAAAACTTATTAGGCATCTTCTTTTGAATAGGTCTGATGAGGCATCTATTGATTATGTGACATGTTGTGCTTACTGCATCTGCCTAAAAGTGATTTGGGAGATTGTATTTTAACAACATGGTCCTAGAATTTTCCTGGAGAGATGGATTCTTTCATTCCATCACACTATTCTATTGAGGAGATCGAGGTGATAAGAAGTTCTGAAAGTATCCATTCTGATCACAGTACTCCTCAAAAGCTTTGTTTTCAAATTCTCCTCCATGATCATTGCGAACTTAGGTGATGAAGTGTTCAGCTTCTCTCTGTACTTTCCTACAAAATATCTCAAAATTTGTGAAAACCTCATTTTTATGAGCTAGAAATATCACCCAAGAAAAATGAGAATAATCATCAACAATAACGAAGATATATTTTTTTTATCAATACTTGCGGTCTTGATGGGGCCAAATAGATCCATGTGGATTGTTTGAAGGGGTTTAGTAGTAGAAAATGTTTTGAGTTTGAATGATGTTTGGGTCTGCTTACCCAATTGAAAGGTATCCCAGATGTGATCCTTTTTTTATCTTGAGTTTTGGCAAACCTTTCACCAGTTTTAGTTTGGACAATTTCTCAATGATATGCATACTGGCATACCCAATCTTTCTGTGCCACAACCAAGTGTCATTGATTTGCATAGTAAGGCAGATTAAGGTAACAAAATCAGGACTATGACATAAATATTATCAATACATTCATCTATGAGAGAGATATCTCTTTTATTATGTTTGATAGAACAACCTGCAGCTTTGAAGAAGATACCATTCAACCGTCACACAGTTGACTGATACTAAGCAAGTTATGTTTGAGGCTATCTATGAGATACACTTCAACAAGTTCATATGAGGATTTGAGCTTTACTGAGATGACTCTTATAATGTTGCCTCTAGCATTATCACCAAATCTGATTGATCCTTCATCTATTTTCTTTAGAGCATAAAAAATTTCTTTCTTTTTAGTCATATGTCTAGAACATCTGCTATCGATGACCCATATTCCCTTTTTATATATTTTGCGAACATATTCCTGCAAAATAAAAAAATCAGGTTTGTTTAGGTACCCAAATGGTCTTGGGTCCTTACGGGTTAAATGTGCTACCACTAGGCCTCCAAACCCACAGACTTTTAGGTTTTTGCCTCTAGTTGAAAGATTTGTGCCCTTTCTGTCCACAGGTGTAGTAGATAGGTCCTTGAGAGGAGTAAGAGGTCTTGGCTGAATTTAATGATCTAGATGAGGAACTTGAGTTGGTTTTAAAAGAATTTAATCTCATAAAACTGTGAGTTAGTGACTTTTTAATGCTATTCAATTGCACTTTTACATCATCAAGCTCTTCTTGAAGTAGGTCAATTTCAATTTGACATGCTTCAATTTCATCTCGACAATTTCTTTATTCCTCTTTGATTTTTTGCTTAAGTCGAGCTTTCTAATTTTTCTTCTCTTGGGCGAGATTATTATATTCATCTATAACTTTTTGAATCTCATCGATTATTATATCTAAATTAGATTCAAGAATATTAGAATTATGACAGTCGTGTGGTCTTACCTCGCTTGATTCACCTTTTGCCATGAAGCACATGTTAGATGCTTATATTTCTTCTTTGGTTTTATCTTCATCACTCCAAGATCCAAAAGTTTTATTCTTTATAGATGATCTTCTCTTAATTTTCGACAGTTTTGTTTAAAGTGGCCTGGCCTTCCACAGTGATAGCAGCAATCATAGTTTCGAGTGGAATCATTATTTCTGACTCCTTGGATCTTTGTTATATATGTATCATTATTTTCCTTACTTCTTGATTTATGAGATCCATTCCTTCATTATTGGCTTCTTCAAGAAAATCCTCCTCTTTAGTTGGTACAACATTGAAGGCTATCAATTTCTTCTTTTCTTTCTTGTTGTGCTTGTTGATGTAATTTTGTTCATATACAATGAGATTACCTTGCATCTCATTGTATGCCATGTTGTGAAGGTCTCCATCTTCCAAAAATAGGAGCCTTAGTTTCTCATACTTTCGGAAGGCTTATAACTAGCTTCTGAACTTGTAAGCTATGCGGATAGATCATCCCCAATGATTTTAACTCATATAAAATTTTGCTAAATCTGGCAAACATTGTTTCAATGTTCTTATTTTCTTCTACTTTGAACAACTCTTATTCATTAACTAGGTCAGCAATCTTTGACTTATTGAAGTTGGTGGTTTCTTCATAAGTTACCTCCAACTTATCCCACATTTATTTTGTAGTCTCATAGGTTGATATCTTAACATATTGTTCTCCGCTAACTCCACAAAGAAGTAAACTTATAGCTCGTGCATTAGTTTGAATTACCTTTTGTTATCTTTAGTGACTTTGAAGTTTTTAAGGGCTTCTACATCAGTACTAATTGATTATTTTTCTTTGTCCTTGTCCTTCTTCTTTTCCTTGATTCCTCGAATTGGCTTTGGTCCCTTCTTGATAACAACCCATGCTTGGAAATCGTTTGATTGAAAAAAATTATAAATCTATTATTCCTATAGTAGTAGTGTTGTTTGTTTAAGTAGGGTGGTCTTGTGGAGAAATATCCATCTTGAAGAGGAACTCTGGGAATTCGGTAGTATTCCATATGATCTTTGGTCACGTAAGGTTAAGCAATATAATTGGTAAGACCTTCTCTGATACCAATTGAAATTTAAGAAAGGAGAGGTGCATTGAAAATTTCTATGTCAATTGTTGAGTCTTCTTAGTCGACTTGCCTACAAATCAATGTACTTCACAAACTATATTAGATTTAAATAAAAATATAAGCAAATAAATGAATGGAAATAAGAACACGAAGATTTATCCAGGTTCAAAATATCAATGTTGTCACGACCTAAACTAGGGCCTTGCCGTGACAGACATCCCGAACCAAGAAGGCCCGAACGTCCTACTCTATCTCGTAATCATGCACAAAATTCACATAATAAAAGAAGATGCGGAAATATATTCTAATACGGAAACATGGTCATACTCTAGATTAACTATAATGATAAGGAATGAAATTCGAAAATCACTAACAACATCTAGAACAATCTGCGAAATCTCAACTACATGATCTAAAGACTACTGTTTGAAAAGCTAGGACAAGTCCCCCAGTAGACCAAAACCATAAATGATAATAAATATTTGAAAATAACTAGGCCTTCTAAAATATAGAAGGCTCACCGACTAGACCCTGCACTTCTATCTGAAGAAATCTACTACTTATCAGGACCCCTAGACTGTACCTCAGAACCTGGAAGGTAAAAGGGTGTCATTACAGATGTACTGGTATTCAGAGCAGTCCAAAATAAAGATTTTAATATAAATAAAATAGTTGAGAGCTAGTCATAAAACATAACATACAATATAAATTCCAAAACACATGGCATTTTGATAATCATAAAAACCTTTCTGTCAATGCAATTTCTGATCTTCGTATTAATTCTGAGTTAGGTGGTACACCCCTATAAGTCTAAAACCCGATGTCCTATATGGAGTCCATCATTGACTCAGCGGGGAAGCCCCCAATCCAAGTGTGCTGCAAGGGTTGGAGTGTCTGAGTCTAATATGCCACAGGGCACTAAGCCAGCGTAATATAATATACCTGGATCGACAAATCACGATTTTGGAGAATGAGTTGTCTGAACTCGTGCCATCTTCAGGTGACCACCTAACATCTCTTTATGCCCAATTTTATCCATTTCTAAACATGTATCATTCTGAAATTTTAAGTCATGAAAATCTGGTTTCTATGTTTGTCTGAGTCTGTTATGGCATTGTCTTTTTGGTATCGTCATACCAAGACTTTGCAAGTCATGTTCTCTGATCCATAATTCAATAACCATGATCTTTTCATTAACACATAATTCAGACAACCCAAACATGCAATTCGCATAAGAGATTTCATGTTCTGAAAACATAAGTCAAAACTATGCAAAAGTTCGCATCCTTTCAATAGACAAGTGGTGGTCATGTAATCTTTACCAAACCATGAAAATCTTTTCATTACATGATTATGTTCAACATGCATCAACATAAACAACCCTTTCTCTTTTGGAATCAAAATCATAATCCAAATATAATATTATTCAAGATATTTTATAACATGTTTTTCAATATGCATTCAAACGATTTCATAGTATATCATAAGTAAATGAAAATCATCACAAGAGAGAGACTTTTTTTATGGATCATGCTCTCAATTCAATCATCAACCTTAAAGCACATGCTTACATATATATAAAATTTCAAATCAATTTGGGGGAAGTCCTAAAGGCCAAAACAACATCATCAACGCTTCTAAAATATGAATATATTCATAAATCCGAAACCCTTTTCTTAAAAACATGATTTCTATGCCCATGAGATATTAGGAAAACCCTGCGTACCTTAATCTCGGAAAATAATAGATGATTCATGAAGCCTACGGTGTGGGGATTCCAACTCTCTAATTATCTTCTAAAATTCACGGCTTAATCTTGAGTTATTTGGGATTCTTGTTTGAAACCCTGGAGAGTGTTCTTGTGAATTTCTGAAGAAAAGATGAATTATATGGGCACTTGGGAGTATAATCTTGTGTTTAAGATGATAAGAGGGGTGGAATAATACCTAATATTCCCTTAATGATACAGAATAAAATATAACTGGGAGCCCAATTTTATGGGCCTCCGTGACGTGCCACAATAGTGGTGGCTCACTGAAAATTAATGAATGGGATTCTTAGGGTCACCGCAACGCATAGACATAGCGTTGTCCCACTGGTTAGGACCTGGAGCTTCAGCGCAATGTGTCACAATTGCGCTAGGCTACTAGAATTTGACAATTGCTAAATAGACCTACTCCGCGATGTGCCAAGCACCAAAATGACGGTGTTTTACTATTAGGACTTAAATTAGCCATAACGTCTTGCCCGGGTATCAGATTTAGGAAAATCTTATATCGATAGAAATTATATATGGTTTAAAATTTACTCATTTTGGAAGCCAAAAAATGAGACTAAGTCTCTTTAACACTATTTTAGTCGTTTAACTCTAAGAGAATATTACCATGAGCTAATGCATGGACAATTTTTGCGGGGTTTTACATTATTCCCCCTTTGGGATCATTCATCCCTGAATGATGACGGGGAATACAAAAAAGCACGATTTAAAGTATAATAAGGCCATAAAAGAATAAGACAGGGATTGTACCTTCCATTTCGTCATTCACCGGATCAAACAAGTCTGGGTATTTATCTCTCATGTCATTTTTTGGTTCCCAAGTTGCTTCCTCAACTTTTTGATTTTTCCACAATACTTTAACTGAGGCTATTTCTTTGCTCCTCAGTTTCCTAACTTGGTGAACCAAGACTACCATGGGCTCTTCTTCATAGGATAAGAAGTTTGTCACTTTGACCTCCTCTACAAGCAACACTAATGAATGGTCTCCAATATATTTCTTAAACATGGATTTATGAAATACCGGATGTACAGAACCCAAAATTATCGGCAACTCTAACTCATACGCAACCCCACCTATCATTCTCAAAATCTGGTATGGCTCTATATAGCAAGGACTCAGCTTCTCTTTCTTCCCGAATCGCATAACTCCCTTCATAGGGGAGACTTTCAAAAATACACAATCACCAACCTCAAACTCTAAGTCTCTTCTCCTAGCATCGGCGTAGGATTTTTTATCTACTCTGGGCTGTTTTAAGTCATTCTCTAATAATTTTCACGTCCTCCATCACCTGATGAACAAGATCCAGCCCAAACAACTAAGTCTCACCCACTTCATACCACCTTATCGGTGATCTATATCTTTTCTCATACAAAGCTTCAAACGGAGCCATCTTAATACTGGCATAGTAGCTGTTATTATAAGCGAACTCTATTAACGACAAGTGATCTACCTAGCTATCTTTGAATTCAATTACACAAGCCCTCAATATATCCTCAAGGGTTTAAATGGTGCGCTTATCTTTCCCATCAGTCTAAGGGTGGAAAGCAGTACTTGGGTTCACTTGGGTACCTAAACCCCTCTGAAAAGACCTCCAAAACTGTGAAGAGAATTGCATACCTCTGTCAGATATGATGGATACAGGTTCCCCATGCAAACAGAATATCTCCTCAATGTATAGCTTGGCATAATTATCTCCGAAAAAGTTGGTCCTTACAGGCAGAAAGTGAGCTGACTTGGTCAGTCGATCAACAATTACCCAAATAGAATCATACTATTTTCGGGACCTCGGAAGTCCCGTAATGAAATCCATATTGATCATTTCCCATTTCCATAAAGGCAAAGCAATCTCTTAGGAAGTACCACCAAGCCTCATATACTCTCTACCTTAACTTGTTGACAGTTCAAACACTTAGCAACATAGTTAGCCATATCGCGCTTCATATTATTTCACCAATAAATGGTTCTCAGATCATGATACATCATAGTAGAGCCTGGGTGAACAACATACCTCAAAGTGTGAGCTTCGTCAATGATTCTCTTCCATAGACTATCTACATCTGGCACACACAATCTACCCTGATATCTCAAAATACCATCACCACTAATTTTAAAAGACATCACCTTCTGTTGACCCACATCTTTTTTTATCTGCATCAAGATAGGATCTTTGATCTGCTTCTTGTTAACTTCCACACAAAGGAATGATTTAGCTATCTCATGAACAACTACCCCTCCATCTTCGAAATCTAAGAGTCGCACTCCATGATTTGCAAGTCGGTGAATATC